>NW_027492413.1:0-458781 GCF_021521415.1 Bidens hawaiensis | reverse complement strand
ATCCCAATGCATCGAAAGATGCAGGTGGTGAGCTGCCCAAGAACTTCTCAAGCTCTTGGTACTTCCACAGTTGAGGGGGAGTCTGCCGACGCGGCTGGTGGTGATGATGTGGTGTTGGTTGATTATGACGTGATTGATGCGTTGAAGGAACTTGACGATGATATGTTCAGCGATGATGTGTTGTTTGATGAAGATGTGCTGCCGAGTGATGTGATTGAGAAGATCGGTGAGCAGATTGAGATTGAGGAAAATGAGATTGAGGAAGGAGAGATAGTAGAGGAATACGTCGAACATGACATTCCAGAGGTTGAGAAGGCCGATATGGGTGATCAGACGGCAGTTGAAGATACTGAATGGGAAGAGCAGCCGAGGTGGAAGGAAGGATATGCTCAATGTTCGTTAAAACAAAGAAACCGGCAGTCCCTACCATGTTCAAAAAGAGTTACAATATTAAGGGCTATGCTGAAGCAAAGAAAGGGATTATATGCTGGATTTATGATGAGCAGTTGCAGCTCTTCGTGATTAAACGATATGATGGAATTCAGTACCTTAGAAGAATGTTGAGATCGTTAAACACACTGCCTGAGTGTGAGGTTAAAGACTTAGCCAGATTGGGGTTGATCAATCGAAGTGATGATAATATGGCTAGAGTCATCGGGAAAATCGTATGGAAAGAGAGCATAAAGGAAAAGAAGTTTGAGCTGTTGAAACCACAGAAAGGGAAACTTGTTGAAGACAAGGATAGAGGTTTGAGAGCTGATGAAAGCCTTGGATGGTTATGAAGTATAAACCAATCCGGTGCCTTAAAGAAGTACCGATGAAGCTTATGCCCAAGGATGTGCTCAAAGACCTAAAGTGGTGGTTCGTTGATTGTGAGACAGCGGAGGCAGTGATGGAAGATGAGGATGAACGAGAGATCCTTAGAGTTTACGATCCGATGCATCTTGTTAACTTATCGCAAGCTGATCTGAAGATGCTTAACGAGAAAAAGATCTTTATATTCAGCTTGGAAGGATGAAGCAAGAAAGTATCAACGAGTTGTGTCGGTGTGTGTTAGAGAAGGAGTGCACGCGTGAAGATACAGGATTACGAGACAAGAGCTGAAAGATCAAGATATGAAGCTACTCGCCAAGGGGGAGTCTGTTGGTGCATAAATGTCAGTAGTTCATATGTCTAAGGTCTGTAATCGAGTCTGTAATATTGTTTATGTATTTGTTTGTTTAAAGCGAAGTTGTTGACAAGTTCGCTTAGGCGAACTTGTTAACCAAGTGAAGTTGTTGACAAGTTCGCCTAGGCGAACTGTTGAACAAGCGAAGTTATGGACAACTTCGCCTGAGGCGAAGTTGTCGTGTATTTATATAGGTTACGGTTGTTCGTTTTAAGTGGTTAAGTTACGTGTAATTCAGTGAGTCAAGCGACGTGAGGTCGAGAGTCTGTAAGTATCACGTGTTGAGTTATTAATATAACGTGTGTTTGTTCGTATCGTATTCGTGTGTTTGTGTGTTTGTGTTCTACGTCCGTAACGATCTACACAGGGATTCCGCACCTGTGTATATCGGGGATATCTCGTGTGATCCGTCCAGGGAACCTACACCAAAGACAATGAAAAGAGTTCCTGTGAAGACAATGCCGCAAGATATTTATCTGTCTTTCAACCGTGAAGCCACCAAAGACAATGAAAAGACTTCCTGTGAAGACAATGCCGCAAGATATTTATCTGTCTTTCAACCGTTGGTACTATGACAATCGTACTGGCGAGGCCGTTATTGTTCGTGGTGGAGGACTACAGACTGAGCTCATCAAGATAATCGATCCAATGTGGTTGGTTAATTTATCAGAGACAGACATGACGTGCTACACAGGAAGCAGATTTTGTTTGAACGCCAAGAAGATTACGACCTGGCTATGCAATTCCAACGTGTCGTTCGTGTATGCCATGAACAGAGATTCATAGTTGCAGAGATTGGCAGACAAAGCGTTTCAAATAAGTTAAAGACAAAGAGCTCAAGACGAGGGGGTGTCTATTAGTGCACGGTTTTGCGTCTAGAGTCTTTGTAATTATCATTAATGTTTATTTGATTATTTTAATGTAATATTTAATGTTTATTTATCTAATTCGTTATGTTTAGTCTATTTCGCTAGGAATGTTAGCGAACTAAGACTAGTTCGTTAAGGTTAAGTCTAGTTCGCTAGGGATGTTAGCGAACTAGGACTTTATAATGTATTCCTTCCTGATTCGTTAGGGGATGTTAACGAATCAGGGGGTGGTTCGTTAAGTTAATTTACTTGACGAAAGGGATGCTGGTTCGCTAGGGGATGTTAGCGAACCAGATCGTCTTCTATAAATAGTGAACCACTGTTCACTTGTAAATGTTGAAGTTTTGAGAGAATTAATATTATTCAGAAAGTTTTAAAGTATTCTCTCTCTCTCTCTCTCAAGCTTCAGATTAATCTTATTGATAATATATACTATATATTACATAACAATCGAGCTAAGGTATTAAAGAGTTAGATCCGTATAATTAATATTAACATATAGATCTGGATCAGATCTTAGATATTGATTAGAACGAGTGATAACACAAGGGATCAAACACCACTGTAATGAAACTAACACATGTGCATTCACAACAGATCTTCAGTCTCTATTATGGACGAAATATTTTATAGGCAAAACAAAATATCGTGTATTTCTAAGATGGTTACAATCGAGGATTGATAATCACTCTTGAGTAGGGGGTAACCGAGTCGTGTGGAGACGAGCCTGAGCTCGACTAGGCTCGTTTATGTACTAATTGTATATAATAAAAAGAATATCTAAATGACAAGCTCTTTTAGGATAGCGAGCCAGCTCGAGCTCGAGCTCAGGCTCATTTATTAAACGAGTTTAATTTTAGACTCGAGCTCCATCGAGATTTTTCACGACTCAATCTTGAATAACTTGTGAGCGGCTTGGCTTGTTTGCACCCCCACTTTTAAACACCTTTTTTATATTTTCTTATATTTAAATGATCCGTTTAATGAAAGCAAAAAAAATATTTAAAGTTTTGATTTTTAAAAAGTAAAAAAAAAAAAACCTTTTATTTGATGATATTTTATCGTCCTTTCAAAATAACCCCAAATTTTCCATGCCCAACTTCCGCATCTTCCGATTCCAAACCTAATTTTCCATATCTTCTTAGATACATCCTCCTTATCTTGCTCGCTCGCTCGCTCACAAACATCCATGCTGCTTCGACTTCAGAGATTAGTTTTCCATATCCGTGACCTGCTGCTTTAATCATTTCAATCTTCCTTTGTGAGGCTTCTTCGTGGTGTGGTGACGCTCTAGCAATAACAGCCAATCACTCTTTATTGTCATCATATTTTAGGTATTTTTAAATTATATTGGTTGGGAATTAATGTTTCATGCTACATTGATTTTTAATGAAAGGTTTGAAGATGCACATCAAGTGCTCGATGAAACGCTTAAACAAGCTAACTTCTGTTACACATGTATTTATTTACAAAAAGACGAGTTTTTTCCGTTTATGTGATTTTGTATTGATTTGTTATGTGCTTTTTAGATAGTTTTTTTATGAGTGAGAAAGCTGATCGCTTTAGACATGATGCTCACAAGGTGTTTGTGAAATTGCATCAAATAACTTCTTTTTAAATGCAAGAATGTATTAATTAAAATATTTCTCATGTTCTATGCTGTTTATTTTGTTAGCATATTATTTTCTGGTCTCATTTTTGTTCTTCCTTCAAATCGTAACGAACATGTAGACTAAATTTGTTTATTTATTTATTTATTTATTATATAATAAGAACTTTTATGTCTTGTGTAAGACCAAGATGGTGCTTTCAGTGGCTCTAAGCTTGCAATCTAGTTGGTTAAAAGGGAATCTTAAATAAATAGTTGATATGTTTAGTCTTGTGTTTATTAGCATCTTAAGGCAGCTTTGTTCATGGTTATATGTATATTTTCTCTTGAATCACGAAATTATATTGTCCTCCTATATCTTTGATGGTTTTTATCGGCTATGATCGGGATTAATGTATGATTTGTGCTTCATTCACTTCGTTTTGATTTCAAATGAGTTGTTTATGAACAATTGTACATATTTTAGAGAATATTTTGATAGAAGTTGTTAGGCCTAGATTAGAGTGGTTTGTACTTGGGATGTGTATGTAAACTGAGATCCCTTGGGATCTCGTGTGGGCGTTTGGTCAGTTTGGGCTCATGTAGTTGGTTCCCTATAAATAGTGTGTATTGTATAGGGTTTAAGTGTTGTTCGCTTAGGTTGTTTTTGTTTTGGCCGTCTAGTGTTCAAGAGACGAAGTTGTAATTGTGCTTAAGCACCCGACGTATAATAATAATACGTGTGTTTTGAAGCATTCCTTGTGTTACTCGTTTGTGTTTATTGTGTTCTTGAATCATCAATTATTGGTATTCCGCACCAATATCTGATTCATTGATAACATAGTTGTAGTGATCCAGATTCAGGACTACAATTGGTATTAGAGCGTTTGACCTATTCAGGCTTGTTATTGTGATATCAACGGATTCAAGATATGTGACATTTGTGACAAAATGAGGTATACCTTATTCATTACGTAGCGAGTAAACGATAAATCGGTTAATTCGTAGCGATTAATCGAGTAACCAACCGATATTGATTATGACTCGTATATATACTGAGGGGTCATGTACGAGTTATATATATATATATATATATATATATATATATATATATATAAACTATATATATATATATATATATATTATAGTGGCTAACATATTGATATTTAGGCCCCAGTACGTTTAAAACTATTTAAACGAAAACAATTTCGTTTATTGATACGCTATGAGTTTAAATGCAATCGTTAACATCAAAACGAGCATTGTTGCATCCCATCAAGACCAAAAGATTTATAAAAGACTTATATGACATGTTCTAAGAAATCCATGAAAATATCTTGGAGTTTTACAACGAGTCGGTACGTTTTTCTTATTTTATAAAAATAGGCTGAAAAACACTCGTTTTTCGCTCTGTTTTTCGCACTCGAACTAGTTTTCTTGCGAAAAACCGAACCCGAATTAAATTTTGGACCGAAATTTATGCGTGGAACGAATACCGAGGCACCAATGGGCCAAAAGGGAGGCCCAATGGGCCCCCTAACTTGTGGCCGCAAATGGGGACACACACCCACCCATTCTTGTATCTTTTATATAATTAATAAAATGAAGATATTTTAACATTTAGACCTTAACCAACTCAAGAACAGCAGGGGAACTTTATCTAGCAGCCAAAATTTTGAGGTAAACATCTATATACACGAGATTTCAAACTTGATTAGTAGGGTTTAAACATAGAAAATTAGTTCTTGATTAGTTTTAACATGTTTAACCCTTCAAAAACCATAAAAATTAAGTAAAATCATGTTTTATGTTAAACATGTCTACAAAGCAGAATCATATAGATTTTGCTCAAAAACGCGGATTAGAACATGAATACGACGTTTTTACAGTTTGAAACCAAAACCGAAACCCTAATTAACAAGGCTGTTCAATGGATGATTTATGCTTGGTTTGATGTTACAACGATATGCAGATACACTGAGTTTGCAACCCAAGACCCGGAGAATCGTTTAAACCGTCAAAAACCACCGAAAACCGACAAGGTAATAACATATTACTCGTTTAGGGGCTGTTAAGAATTAGTTTTTGACATGCTTGTTTTTAGCTTGTGAAACTTTACTGGGACATTAGGGATTATATAAATGAGTCCCTGTTAAATTTGGCAATTTTTAGATAAACGGAGAATATTTGGCGAATTTATTAATGTTTATTGGCGTTTATTTGGGACAAATAGTTAAACTTCATGAACAATTATGAAATTTGGTTTGGGACTCAAAAGTGTATTGGTAAGATCACTGGTTAAATTTGGAGATATTTGGATATGCTTAAATATTTTTTGTGCAATTGTGTTTTAATCGAGTTTTAAAAGACGAAAAACATTGAAAAAGCCTTTTTGGCCAAAGAGTTAAATTCTGGAGAATTTTCAATAGCTCTTTCATGGTATTTTAATCACATTAAAAAACTATGAGATTTTTTGGATGTCGTTTGGTATAAACGGGCTATTTATTATCTAATTATAACACATTAAATGAATTTTTATAAATAGATAATTAATCAAAAAATTTCTGAAAATAATTTTATAAAATTCACCATATTTTAGTTTATTTATACAAAAAATTTCATAATTTTTATATAAGTGCACAATTAGTTATAATTAATTGAAGATTTAAATTATATATGTTTTAACAAAACCGGCAGTTTTGTGTTTAACGAACTGACTGGTATGTCAAAACATCAAAAGTAGTCAAATATCATATATTTGGATGGATTTGATAAAAATGAGTTTTTACCAGAATTCCAGATAATTCGGGTGGATTGTATGCGTTTTGCATAATCGAACTTGTGTGAAAACGGAAACGAACCCTGCGATCAATCCAGATACCGAAACTTCAAAATTCTTTCATAAATCAAATCATTTTATCAATCAATATGTTTACTTAAATTTTTGGGATCTTACCTAATCTCAAAACGCATAAACGATCAATTGGCTAGGCTCGGAAAACGGTGAAACTGAGCCAAATCCGGTTTTAAACATTTCATAGCGTATAACATCACAATCTAAGACTATGGTCATGTTCTGGGCATAACAGCTATACCCAGACTAGTTATACAGCCCGATTTAGTTTAAAAACTAAACTAGTATTAACGGTACTATACCAGTTATAGGATTCAAGCTATAATCGAGACACTCTAGTTACTGACACGTATTACCAGCCGGAACTACGATAAGGTGAGTTTCACGACCCCACTTTCGAAACTGTTTTACGAACTTTTGGGGTGGAAAGCATGTTTACATATACTTATATACTTGAAAACGTGTGATGAGTGAATTAACTAAGTACTAGCACTTGAAAGTCCCCACAAACTCAAGTGATTAACTTCATACGCGTGACGTGTGGATAGTACTATCTGTTTGACAAATCCAACTGACTGGGCCGGGGGGTATGCCGGAACATGTTAACCCAGTTGCACATTGCCATTTAAAACTTGTTACATTCTGCTATGTGGTGTTAAACATAGTACATACTTGGGGAAAAGTGGCTGTTAATGCCAACGGGAGTGCATGGGCAGGGGTGGCCATGTGTTTTAGCTCGTTTCGGTTTCACTTGTGGTTTAGTAAAGAAACATCATACACATACATACGTACATACTACTTACTGTGAACTTTACGAATTCAAATACTGATTTGTTCGTACTCGTGAAACTTGAAACTCACCAACTAGACGTAATTGACCCTTTTTAACCTGCTTTTCAGGTGAGCCCAAGTTGGAATAAATTGCTATGTGCTCGGTGCTAGAAGGGAAGTGAATTGTTGTACATAGACGCTAGTATACATATTAAAGAATAAGCAATCACACGAACCAGTTGTGTGATTTCATATAGTTTGTAAACTTAGTACCTACCAATGTAATATGATGTAAATTAGTTTGTTGAATTTCTTTATAAACAATGTGGTTGATACCAGTATTATCTGTTACATTCCCGAATTACGCTTCCGCAACTACCTAATCGGGATGTGACAAGATATCAAGTTTTGGTGGTGTTGTTGATTTCCGATGGGTTACTGTTCGGACAGAAGAAGAGAGGGTAAATTTTGGAAAAGATTGGTTTTGGTTTGGAAACGGAAATCAAATCCCATATTTCTTGGAAGTTTGTTACATTTAGATTGGTTGTTGGTGAAAACAGGGTTCTCGGCTGCAACTTGATTTCGGTAACAATCAGTTCTCGACCATAATCAATTCTCGGCAACATCTAGTTTTCGGTCAAACTTAGTTTTCAGCTAAGGCAGTTCTCGGCTAATTTGGGTTTTCAGTGTTTGTTTTCGGCTGCACTAAGTTCTCGGTCAAAGTTTGGTCAAAATTACCTCGTTTCGGTCAGTTCTCGAGTTTTCGGTCAATCCCTCAAGTTTTCGGTCAACATTAATCGTTCTCGGACCATCTTGTTCTCTGTTGAGTAAACTGTGATTGCTGTTTGGGCTCGATCAAGTTGATTTGGGCCTACTATTTGGACTTGAATAATCTTTTGGACCTAAAACTTGTTAACTAACTCAATTAAAATGGAACATCTAACTATTGGCAATGTTTCAGCTAATTCATCACTTCATCAAAATCTGACTCCATCATGGGGATCACCACTCGCATACCTTGTCTCATGAGGGTTTTAGTGAATGGAAATTTCATTTTGAAAAATATGTTAAGATGAAAGATGCCAAGGTTTGGAGAAGTATCGTTAGGGGGCCTCAAAGAATCACTTATCGAAGGGAAAATTCAACTGAAGTTATTGTGAAGCCGGTTGCAATGTATGACGTGATGGTTTTGCTAAAGTCGAGGAAGATGAAATGGCTCTTTCTACTCTAACCATTTCACTCTCAACTGAGATTAACGTTGGCTTTAGAGAACTTCAATATGCTAAAGAATTGTGGGAGAAATTGATCGAGGTGTATGAAGGAAATGAAGATATGAACAGAAGTCGCCAAGACTTGCTGCGACAAAAGTTAAACATGTTTAATCATGTTCTTGGAGAAACATTGGAAACTCAACTTCAAAGGTTCATAGCATTGGTGACTGAGATGAGATCAATAAGCATTTATCTAGCAACTTCCAAAAGTGGGTTGCGGCGCAGCTTGTTGCCCGCTTACCTGCCACTTCATTGTAAATCGTTTGGATGTTTCTATGAAATATAAAAGGAGCCAATAAAAAAAAAACAACAAGCTTGTTAACTCATTGCCAAAGAGTTGGGATATGAATGTGGAAGTCATCAAAAAGACTTAAGATCTCAACAGAATGTCTCTCTCTGAGATGATGGCTAATATCAAGGCATGTGATATGGATGATAAGCACCATGCAATAAATCATGCGAACTCCTACAGTGCAACTGGGTACAACGTTGCTTCCAATAATTCTCTCATCTCTCAAGAGAGTTTTTCAATGTTCAAGGCTACTCAACAACCACCTCAGGGAAACTTTCAAATGTTCACATCCACTCAAGGTCAACCATCTTCCATTCCACCCCAACCAGCTCCAGTATTCTTCACTAAGTCCGGTCAATCTTCAGCTGATAATGGAAAAGCTCCAATCTCAGGGGTAACATCCAGTCAAAATTCCAGTCAGATTCCTTCCATCCCAAAAGAGACTTAGGAGATTATAGCTCTAATGACAGGATTCATGAATTGTTATAATGCATTTTTAGCTGGAGACTTGATTCAACCTGTGGTTGCTACTAAAGTTGATCAGATCCATCCTAATGATGTTGAAAAAATGGATATCTCTTGGAAAATCGCCATGGTAGTGTTTCGGGAAAATAAGTTCACTAAGAGGACGAGCATAAATTATTGGAACATGCCTAACAATCGGAAGGTGGTTTTTAACAAAGACATTCTTAGATGCTACAACTGTCACGACCCGGGTCACTTTGCTGTTGAATGTACTAACCCAGCAAAGGATGGACACACGGAAAGGACATTGGTTCCAATTGGGAATACTAGAGGTGAAGCTGGAAGTAGTTCAGGAATTGGCGAAAGAGGAATGGTTGCTCAACAATTCTCTTGGGAGGGTCAGATGGCTGCGCTCAACATTGGAAATCAGACCACAAACTTTGCCAATGTTGAAGACACTGGAGAAGAAAATACTACTGAGGAGAAGATCAAGGAACTTCAATTTGCATATATGGCTTTCACTTCTCCAAATTCATCTGAGTTAAGTTTTCACCCTTGCTCTTTAGATTGTGTTGATAAAATAGAATTATATAAGCTTCATAATGACAACTTAATTAGAGATATGGAAAGAATAAAATCTGAGAATTTTAAACTTAAGAAAAATGAAAAAGCTTTCCTTGATAAAATAAAAGCTCAGAAAAAGGACATCTCCAAGCTCATATCTGATTTTAGTATAAAGAGTTATCACCACCTTGATACCAAACAAGAAATCGCTGAATTAACTGCTAAACTGGAAGCCTCCAAGTTAGAAATTTCAAATCTAACTGGTCAATTTGAAAGTACTGAACTAGACTTCAAAAAATTCGATGGCTCCAGTAAGTAGTCAACTCAACGATTGAAAATCAATTGTGGTCGAAAGAAAATGAAGGTGAGGGAATAGGATACAATCAAGTTCCCCCACCCTACAACCACAATTATGTCCCTACCCCTGTTACCAAAGAACAGGAGGAAAATGTAAAGGACATGCAGTACGGTAAACAAGAAAAATGTGATGGAACTAGCTCTATGAATGTTGGTTCGTCCATCTCAGATATGAACTATTCTAACGTGTTTACTTCATGTGCAGAAAAAGTAATTGTGAAGGAATGGACTGATGAGGATGATGACCCTTGTTTTGAATTTCATAATGACATTGTTTCTGATGTTTCTTTAAAATCACCTGTTTTGGATTATGTTACTTTGACTGTTTTTGTGGGCTCTGTTTTAAAGAGCAAGGATTTTTGTGTGGTTGATTCTGCTAAAACTTTCAATTCTGATAATGCGGTTTCTAATAAAAGTAAAAATTTAAAAAATTCGAACATATACTCACCACCAAAATTTGTGAAAGAGGGATGCTCTAGTAACAAACAAGGTGGTAAGTTCAATAATGTGAAGAACGAACCTCGTATTTTGAAACAAACTGGTCCACACAACCAGTCCAGACGTGGAGTTGCCCAAAATGATTTCATAAAACGTCAAACTTGTTTTAACTGTGGCATTCCCGGTCATATTTCCAGAAATTGTCCACATCATCCTTAGATTCCCTATTATGGATTTTATTTGAGGAATATACCCTATATGCCTCATAACTCATATAGGAAAAGATTCAGGCATAATCAGGCTAGTCCCTGTTGAGTCAAAGATTTGACCTGAATGGATTATAAGAAAGATTGGAATCTTTTCAACCTCCTCTGAGATCACTAAGTATGGAATCCGAGCACACTTGGATTCCCGGGCAAGGTTTACTTACCCTAGCAAGGTATTTTATCCATCGGGCAAGGATATCTTCTAGAATTCTTCTTTAGTGTATATCCGAGCAGGGTTCACTATGTCTAGCAAGATTGTTCTTCATAGCCAATCAAGGTTTACTTCAGAGTAGGCTCTTGGCTATCCAACCTCATGAAGCCAATTGGTTGAAAGATCGGGCAATGTATTCGTTAATAATACAATGTTCCGAGCAGGCTTGATGTGAGTAATGAAATATCTCAATGGGCAGGGTTCAACTCAAGCAGGCTACAGTGTTACCAAGCACACTTTGCTTTGCTAATAAGCTATTCCCTAGCAAGGAGTTAAAAGGATCATTGATGAACAAGGTTGCTCGTAAGGTTATGTCGGGCAAAGTCTGATATGATCAAGAAGATTGAAGTGTGCTAGGTAAGTATTTTGTTAGGAAAATACTCTAAGTAATGTCTACCCGGAGAACTGTTCCCGAGCACACTTCAAGGTTACCAGGTCTACTAGGACAAGAAGGCACAAAGCCTACTTGGAAAAGACAACTTAAGCAAAGTCTACCCGGAAGACCTGTTTTTACACTTAGTATAGCTTTGAATATTTAATTTGAATATGTATCCTTTATTTAGGGTTTCTAGAAGTAATGACAGCTGTCAGGTGGTGTCAGGCCTATAAATAGAATATATTAGGGCACGCCTCCTAACGGATAAGACGAAAAGCCAATTAATTCAGAGAGAATATTTGTGAGTGTGACGGCTGTCATATAAAACAGTACGGATATAACTTTCCAACAAAGAAACCCTAAATCGTTTAACATTTGTATGATTCGTTCATATGAATGGAAATATTTTGAGTGATTCTTGTGTGTTAGTTACTTTTCATTAATCCTTTAACAACTACACTGTTTGTTTTTGATTCCGCCGTTAACAAACAATTTTCTTTCCCAAAAGAGCAACCATCATTAACTCTCTTGTAGACACATTTATTGTGTGAGTTATGACTTGATTGTGATTGTGAGTGATTATCCGGGACCGACAAGTGGTATCAGAGTTTGTTCGTTGCTGATTTGGGTAAAGAATTTGTTGCTGATTGAAGATCTGAAGAAGAACAATGACGTAAGCAGAACACTTTTTCATTGAAGAGTGACGTTAGCTGCTCTGTTCTTCATTTTCGTACATATTACCGGTGTCTTCTTTTACTTATTTTGTTGAAAGTTTTCATCTTTATTACTTAATCTTGCTCTAATCGAACCAGATAAATCAGATCTGAAGATTCGGTTCTCAGATCTGATTATTTTCAAAATCTGGTTTTACTGATTAAGTGACTCTGCTTTTCAAAAATGTCTGGTTATGAAGAACAAGAGGTTTCAACTAATAAGATTCCTAGACTTTATGGACAGGAGAACTTTACCAAATGGAAGGTATTATTTGAGGTTGTCGTGTGTTACAATGATGTTGACATGTGGAATTCAATCAAGAACGGCCCTCAAGATACTGATGGTGCCAATGCAACAGCTGTTGTGCGTGAGAGGATGAGGAAAACAGACGACAGGGCCTTAGCCATGATCAAACTAGGACTGTATTGGGAGAACTTAACCAAGGTTGCACATCACACTATAGCTAAGGCTATGTATGATGCAATCCTTGAGATGTATGAAGGTAACACTGAGCTGAAAAACATCAAGAAACAAAGAGTCAAACAACTGCTAGAGAGATTCAAGTACTAAGAAGGAGAAAGATTAAAGTCAATCCGAGAGAGATTTCTAGCCGTTTTAAATGAGCTGAGAACTACTGACTATGTGATCATCGAGTTTGATCTCACCACAAAGTTGTTGAACTCTATGCCCAAAGAGTGGTACACATCTAGCAAATTCATCCTGCAAAAGCCCAACGTTGAAACACTCAAGTTAGATGATGTAATTTGCTTCCTTCAAGTTACTGAAATAGATATGATTGAAAAAATGATCAAAGAAGAGAAGCCTTGTTTTCAGGTGTCCAATGCCCTCATTGCACCTCTGGGAAACTTGTCAATCAAAAACAAACAGCAGATTCCCATCATTGAAGAACCAATTGAACAAGGTGTTGATACACCTAATGCTTTTGTTGGAGGTAGCACAAGTCACCAAGTAAACCAGTCAAGGTTCAATGTCTAACTATTGGAAGACAATGACTCAGCCTCTATGGCAAATGGACACACACTTTATGCTAGTGGAAGCAATGGTCAAGGGAGTGAAAGACACGCTTTGTTTTCAATGTTCACTGAATCATATAATCCTTGTGTGGCAAAGAACTTGATTCATATCAGTGTCATCCAGGATGACTTAGAGAAAATTGATGCAGATGATTTGGAAGATATGGATTTGATCCAGGATGACTCAGCCTCTATGGCAAATGGACACCTTTATGCTGGTGGAAGCAATGGTCAAGGGAGTGAAACACACGCTTTGTTTTTAATGTTCACTGAAACATATAATGCTTTTGTGGAAAAGAACTTGATTCATACCAGTATCATCCAGGACGACTTAGAGCAGATTGATGCAGATGATTTGGAGGATATGGATTTGAAATGGCAAGCTGCCATGTTAGGATTGAGGAGTAAAAGGTTGTTTAATAGGACTGCGAGGTCACTGGTGTCTGGTCCTAATGAAAGGATTGGGATTGACAAATCATAGGCAATTTGCTACAATTTCCAACAACCTGGATATTTTGCTAGAGAGTGCAATCTTCCAAGAAATTTTCAAATGAATTAGTACCAGAATCAACAACCAAGAAACCAGCAGCAGTATCAACAAATCAACCAAGATACATCAACAACAATCCAAATAACTTCAACAATTACAATGCCAACTTCAACAATTACCAACAGCCTCAAATGAACAATCAACATGTTGTGCCTCAAAATCAAAGTTCTCAAAGAAACAACAGCAACCAAAACCTTCAAACTACTCCAACCAGCTCAAACAGAACCAACCAAAATCAATCAAGAAATCAAGGGAATGTAGCTTTGGCTGCACAGCAAGATGGTAATTTTGATTGGAGTAACCATGAAGAGGACATCACAAGAGAAAATGTTGCTTTGATGGCTATTGTTGAAAAGTAGGCTGGAACATCATCTCAGGTACACTCTACTCCTACAGTTGATTTACATGAAATTATCAATGAATTAACTATAAAAGTAGGCAAGCTGGAGGGTGAGTGTTTTAGGAAACAAAGTGTCATCAATGGGTATGTGGCAAGTGATTTGATTAATGAAGAGAAAATAAAGAGTTTGGAAGATGATTGTATGATCAGTTATAGAGCTGAAAAGAGGTATATCACTGAGATAAATGGATTGAAGAAGATGATTGTTGAGGAGAAAGTTCAGAACACAAAACTGCAAATTGAGATTGATTTTCTGAAGAATTTGGTTTCCAAAGGAAACATATGTGGTATCTTAAACCAAGTGAAAGAAGAAGAAAACTACAAAGCAGTTCCTCCACCATTCAACAACAACTTTGTACCTAAAGTTGAAAAAAAGAAGAGGGATGCATATCTACAACAATTCAGAGATGTCTTTCAAGACAAAAAGGAATGTGTTGATCTCTATAAAAGGGTTGAGGTGAGTGAAGATGGAGAATTTGTGGTCAAAGAAGAAGTTAGAGAAGACAAGTCACTAGGAGTACAAGTCTTTGAAAATGGCTGATTCTGATGATCTGAATGCAGATGATTTAAGTGACTCAAGTGATTAGATCACTGATGAATAAATTAGAACTGCTAAAAGGGGAAGAAGAGTGAAGAAACCAAAATCAATTGACAAACTTCAATTGTACCCGCCAATCACACCAAAAATGAAGAAACAAAATGAAAGAATGAAGAGAGAGCATGTGTCTTTTGACATATGTGAGAAGAAGAAGAATGTGAGCTACAATGCAGTTAGGCCACCAAGCAAAGCTGTATTGGAAAGGATAAAAAGTAACAACAAGAAATGGGTGACTGAAACAGTTGATGTTGAAAACATTATCCCAGTTTACCCAGTTTTCTCTAGTCATGAAGTGTTTGATATTGGAGAAGTGGAAACTATGGAAGAATATGAGAAGAGGCAGTCAAGACATAAGGAAAGCTTAGATGAAGAACCTTTTATTATGAAGAAAATTGTTTTTGTTAAAAGAAAGATTGAAAGACAAGACATCATGATTGAAGAATTTGTTCCTTTCTCAATTGATTTTGACGGTCTGAAGAATCAGAAGACACTTGGAGTCAAAGCATCTAGACCTAGTGAAAGGTTCAAGAAAGGAAGTGATCATGAAAAATACAAGGGAAAAGTTTGGTGCAAGAAATGTCATGAGTATGGTCACCACACTGATTCTTGTAATGAGAGATTCAACTTCAAGCCTTTTCATGTCCCAGATGAGACAAAGTATGGACAAGACTTTGTTCTGTACAAGCAAAAGTATGATCCATACCTGGGAAAAGGAAAGGTGTGTGGAAAAGAGACCATGAGTGAAGATGGTTTGAAAGCAGCAGTAGAGACTAAGAAAGAAAAGAAAGCTAATGTAAAGACAAAGAAACATGTGGCTGAACCAGTTAGGAAAAGCAAATCTGTAAATAAGTATGAAAAGGTTGTCAAGAAAAATTTTCAACCCTTGAGAATTATCTCCAAACAAGACACAAAATCAGTCAAGTATGATGATTCTCAAGGATCACCAAGTAGTGAAAAGGCAAGAAACAAAGGTGTCTTTCCTAGAAAGAAACCAACGAAACTAACTGGTGATGAAAAGTTTCTATTGAAACATGGCTATGAACCTCAAGGATTCCTTTGGAAACCTAATGTTGAAACTAAGGTGGAAGAGATTGCTGATGTTAGAGATGACTCTGAAAAGTAAGACTATGTTGTTTAAGAATGTGACAGTGCACTAAGATTGCAAGAACACAACTTCATTTGTGAAAACTCCAAGAGAGTGTGGTTATGAAACTGACAATTCATATAATCTTGAGTTAACACATGAAGATCATGAAACCATAACACTCTCACCCAATGCTGCTACTGAAAATGAATCCGATGATTTGAAAGTTGAGATAGCTTGCACTTCATCACTTAACTAATCAACTTCTTTGACTTGTGCAGGAACAGTCCACTCCACTGAATGAAGTGTGGTATATGGACAGTGGATGTTCTAGGCACATGACTTGTGACAAGAGGTCACTTGTTAATTATGAAGAGAAGTTTGAAGGCCCAGTGCCATTTGGCAATGATGAGAATGGAAAGGGAATTTTAACAAAGGAAAAAGTCTCATTTGACAATGTCTTCTATGTTGAAGGACTACAAAATAACGTTTTGAGCATATCCCAGATGTGTGATAAGGGGTATAAAGTTGGTTTTGATGACTCACATTGTTTCATTTTAAGAACTGAAGTTGTGATCCCGCCTGACATGATTATGATGATGGCATCAAGAAATGGCAACTTATACGAGCTCAACATGAAAGAAGCTTTTTCAAGAGGTGGTACATGTTTTGTTTCTAAAGCCACTAAAAACGAGCCAAAATTGTGGCATAGGAAATTGTGTCCAGTGAATCTGAAGAATATGAATAAACCTGTGAAGGGAGAGCATGTAGTTGGCTTACCTACAGGGGAGTTCAGATTGGAGGACAATTGTATTTCATGTCAAAAAGGCAATCAGCACAAGTCTTCTCATTAGAAAAAACCCAACAACTCAATTGATCAAGTGCTTGAGTTACTTCACATGGATCTTTTTGAACCTGTGAGTGTCCCACGGATAGAAAAGAAAAGATATTGTCTAGTTATCATTGATGATTATTCAAGATATACTTGTGTTTATTTTCTAAGAATAAAATATGAGACTGCAGAGTTGATCTAGGGTTGGGTGACAAGGATTGAGAACCAACTGGATAAAAGGGTTAAAGTGATGAGAAGAGACAATGGTACTGAGTTCAAAAATGGAGTAATTGAAGAATTTTGTGCAGAAAAGGGTATACTACAACAATTCTCAGCTCTTAGAACTCCTAAACAAAATAGTGTTGCAGAAAGAAGAAACAGGATACTCATTGAGGCTGCAAGAACCATGTTAGTTGATGCTTTTCTACCTGTCACTTTTTGGGCAAAAGCTATTAACACAACATGCTATGTTCAGAACAGAGTACTCTTAACAAAAGACACAACAAGACTCCATATGAAATTTTCTTTAATAGAAAACCCTACATCAAGTTTCTCAAGTCTTTGGGATGCAAATGTTCACTCTTGAACACCAAGGACTATTTAAACAAGTTTCAAGCTAAATCCTTGGATTGCTTCTTTGTAGGAAATTCTACACACTCATAAGCCTATTAGGTATATGTGAAAGGCCATTTGAGTGTCATTGGATCATCTGACATAATCTTTAAAGAGAATCAGTTCAACACAGTTGATGGTGCAGCATGGCTCTTTGATCTTGAAAAATTGATAAAGTCATTTGAGATTTATCCTAAAGACTTTGACAACTCATTCTACAAGACCTCTGTAATTGAAGAGAAGAGTAAGAAAACATTGGACTTGGAAAAGCTGTGGAAGAAGGTTGCAAGTAAAGAAGCTGAATATCCTTTTATAAAAGATCCCTCTAGTGCAAATGTTGAGCAAGTTCAAGACAATGATCAAGTGAACAATCAAAGTTTAGAACAAGATCATGCAGATAACATTCTAAACAATCAAGTAGTGCAAAATGATCAAGTTCAAAATGAGGGAAACCCAAGCAACCAAACTAGTGAAGAGGACACAGTTTAAACAGCAAGGTTTCAAGATCTGTTTGAAAGATTGAATTTGAAAAACAATGGTGCATCCGCTTCAAGACAGTATAATGTAGAAGCACAAGAATATCATGATGCTGAAACTGAATTGATCATTGAGGAACCAGATCTCAATGAATCAAATCTTGACACTAATGTGTCTGCTTATGTTGAAAATAACCATCCTCCTGAAAAACATCATTGGAGATATATATGAAAGAGTTACAAGAAGTCATTCTGAATCTGCAAACATCTGTTTGTACTCCTATTTTTTTTATCCCAGATAGAACAAAAGAACATTGTTCAAGCACTAAAGGACAACAGCGGGGTAGAAGCAATGCATGAGGAGTTGGCTCAGTTAAGAGATCTACATGTTTGGGAGCTTGTGGATAGGCCTAGAAATAGATCTGCAATTGGAACAAAATGGGTTTTCAGAAAAAAAAAAAAAAAGGGATGAGAGGGGTATTGTGATTAAGAATAAAGCCAGACTTGTTGCACTTGGATGCCTACAAGAAGAAGGGATTGACTTTGAGGAAGTCTTTGCACCTGTTGCAAGACTAGAAGCCATAAGAATTTTTCTTGCTTATGCTACCTCAAAGAATATCAAGGTATTCCAACTTGATGTCAAATTTGTATTCCTAAATGGAAAGACTGATGAAGAGGTATATGTAACTCAACCACAGGTTTTGAGGATCCTGTGTATCCTAACAGGGTGTATAAGTTAAACAAATCCTTCTATGGATTGCATCAATCTCCTCGAGCATGGTATGATTAGTTGTCAAACCATCTGCTTGAAAATGGTTTCCAAAGGGGAGCTATTGACAAGACATTCTTCTACAAAAGGAGAGGATCAGATTTGCTATTGTTACAAGTCTATGTGGATGATATCATCATTGGATCAACCAATGAACAAATGTGTATGGAGTTTGAAGAGGTGATGAAATCCAAATACAGTATGAGCTCTATAGGAGAAATGAACTTCTTTCTGGAACTGCAAGTCTAACAGAAAACTGATAGGGTTTTCATCTACCAGACTAAGTATGTGCAGGACATTTTGAATAAGTTTAAATGTCATGAAATCAAAACAACTTCAACTCCAATGGACACAAAAGAAAAGATGATAGCTGATGAAAAGGGGGAGCATGTGGATGAACATGAATATAAAGCCAAAATTGGATCCCTGATGTACCTAACTCCTATCAGACCTGACATTATGTACACTGTGTGTCTGTGAAAGATACCAGTCAAGTCCAAAAGTTTCTCACATGAATGCAGTCAAGAGAATTTTTAGAAATTCGAAGGGAAGCCCATACTTGGGGATTTAGTATCCAAAGAACCAGTCTTTTGATTTGATTGCCTACACAGATAGTGATTATGATGGCTGCAACATGAGCAGGAAGTCAACCTCAGGTGGATTTCAATTCAGGGGAGATGGGCTAGTTTCATTGCAATGCAACAAGCAGACCACTGTGTCAATATCAACAGCAGAAGCTGAATACATTGCTGCATCTGCTTGCTTTGCGCAAGTTCTCTGGATTGAGAACCAAATGCTGGACTATGGTTTGAATTTTCTGAACAACCCTATCTTTATTGACAATACTGCTGCATATTTTACTGTTATGAATCCAGTACAACATTTTAAGACTAAGAACATTGAAATCCGACATCACTTCATAAGAGATTGTAGTGAAAAAGATTTGATTGAAATGAAAAGAGTTGATACAAGTGACAACTTGGCTGGCCTATTCACCAAACCACTTGATAGAACCAAGTTCAACTTTCTCCTGAAAGCACTGGGATGATCAACTCTAATGAAGTCTGATTGAGGATGTGTGCTTAACTGTGAAAACTGACTATCTATTGAAGTCTTGATGAATTTTGTGTGTATGTGCTTGATTATGATACTTTTTGATGATAACTGATTTGTGCTTAAGTGAATATATGTGCTGATTTGATATCATTGATGCTTATGTTTATTTATCAGTTGACTGATTGGATGTTATGATAAGTAGTTTGAATTGTCTAAATTGATTAAATGCTTATCTGATGTCATGATTGTATGTTTGATTATATGTTTAATATGATCAGGTGATGTTTTTAGGATTAGTTAGACTATGAATTGTGTGAAGTCTTCTTGTTTTAATGACATTATTGATGATCATGATTTGAGTATGATATGCTTGTGATTGTGTCAAAATATATTGTGTCAAAATGATATGCATGACTGAAAAATGTTAACAAACATGTTTGATCGAAACATCTTTTGAATATGCAACATCAAGTTGTTAATGGTGTTTAGACATGATAATACTATTCAGTTCAAAGCTTTGTAGAAGTTTGAAAGAAAATTTTCAATGAAAAGTCTCTAAGAGTTACTTTTGCTGAAAATTATGTCATTTGCTCAAGTTGGAAAGGCATATACTTGTATATGTTTGGTCCTGTCATCTGTTTTCAGATTGAGAGCCATTAACCTGGAAAACTGAAAGCATTTAAGGAAATTGTAACTTTTCAATAACTCTGTTTTGAAAGGACAAGTACTCACATATATGTTTGCTCCTGTTGACCACTTGTGGTCAAACAGGATAACCATTTACCTGTCAAATAGGAGATATTGGGTTGTCTGAATTTAAAACTGTTTTAATATGGGAAATGATAGTACATTGACTACTTAGCCAATCATATGGATTTAATAGGCCAAAAGGGAACTTAGTATAGTCATTGACATGTATGGTTGCTTTCTCATGATGTGTAAAATCTAAGGTGATATAAACATAAAGATCCTGCTAAATCTTACGTGGAGTTACATTGTGTCTATGCATGTTCCTAGATAAATCTTTCCAAATTATAGGCAGAAAAGTGATTATCCAGACATACACAAACCCGTTGGTATTTGGTCACCAAAATGAAATATCTAATTTATGAATGACAAAGAACACCTGTGAACTACATGTTCTTTTAAATATTTTATCAACCAAAAAGTTGATCAATGTTCAAAAACTTTTATAAGGTAAATACAAACATGAGGGTCAATCCTAGAACTACAGGGGAGGAGGCAATCATATAATTCGTTTAAAAATTTTGAATGAAAGGCCTGTAAGTCCGACTTGCGTGGCATGTAAGTCCAACGTTCAATCTCACATATGTTTGTAAATTTGAAAAGAAAAATCCAACAATTTTTAAAATATGTTCTGTCATTAAAAATTTTGACCAAATCCAAGGGGTCAAAGTTAAATTGGGGTGATCTGGAGAAAGCGAACAAGCCTTGAGAATAGATATGGAGCAACAGAAAAGAACAAGTGTTATCCATTGAGTATTATGCATATTAATTGAAACTTAATCAGATCACCAAAGGGATGAAATTCATGTTAAGTCTGCACCTGCTGTTGACCTGTCTATATTGTCATAATAATGCTGAGAATGAAGTATTGAGAAAGCTACTTAGTCAATATGATCCCATTTTTGAGATCTTTTCAGCAAAGAAAAGAATTTGTTTTGAAAAGAAACATAACTGAAATTTGATCTCTAAGTGCACCATTTGCTCTCAAACAATGAATTTTATTGATAAATTTAACTAAAGTCATGTTTAAGTCAAAAAGTGTTGCATTTTACCTATAAAAGGTTGATTATGTAATTTCGGGTAAGGTTTGATGATTTATAACCTTTCCGGGCATACATAGATGTTTTTATCTAAGTTTATTAGTTTCGAGCAAGCTTTGAAGTACTTAACACTTTTCGGGTAGAGTACATTATTCTACTTACTTTCCTAGCAAGCTTGATATTTGTGTATGTTTGAATATGATGCTTTCTAGCAAGCTAATATATAGTTTAAACTTTCGAGCATACCTTAGTGATTTGTTTGAAAGTACATCTATTTCTAGCAACTAGTTGATATAATTGATTGCACTGTTTCCTAGCAAGCTTTGATTGATTTCTAAACCTTCTAGCAAACTTAACTGTTCTATAGGATGTTTTAAGTTAATATAGCAAGCTTTGTGATTTGGTGTGATACTCTAGCAAGCTTTAGTGATTTTGAACTTTCTAGCACACTTAGGTGTTTGTTTTACTGTTTAATTCATTTCTAGCAAGCTATGTGTTTTGTGATTACGATTCCTTGAAATTACAAGTGTTTTCGGGTAGACCTAGTTTCCCTGGCACACTTTATATTTCGGCATACTTTGAATTTTCAAATGTTCCCTTAATATACTTGGTAATTTCAAAATTGACTTTCCGAGTACACTTTGTGTTATGAATCCACTCCTAGGACACTTTGTATTTCTTGAAGGTTTTCGAGCATACTTTGCATCAAAGTATACTTGACTGAATATTGTGAAAAATTTTCGGGTAAGGTTTGCGATAGGTTAAATTATTCGAGTAAGGTTAGAAGTATGTTTGAGAAATTTATTTGGGCATCTTAACTGATTCCTAGTAAGGTTTCCTACTTGATATTTTATACTTGATTATTCGTCTTGTGATTCAGTTCTCAAGCAATCCTGTATTTCAAGTAAGCTTTCTTCATTTTACTTAAATTTACTTTTAATAATCCTTAATTGAATAAATCAAGCAAGCTTTGAGAAAGTGGAACATCTCTAGCAAACCTTTTAAACTCAAAATAAACTTTTCCAAGAAAGGTTTGATAGATGACCTTTTCCGAGTAAGGTATCATAAATGGACTTAAAGCAAATTTCAAAAGAGAATTTATTTTAATCGTATTGTTTGACAGCTATTAACTCACTAAACGGAAAAAAGCATTTAAAACCCACTTTCAAAAGGTATATAAGAGGGAAAGAGAGAGATTTTTCAACATTATTTTCCCTCTCTCCTTCCGCTGATTGCTCTCGAAAGAAACCTAACCGACTTATCGCATTCATCATAATCCTAACCCTAATTTATCAGCCCTCACAATCCGACTCAGTAAGCTTTAATAAAACGTTTTCCGACCACGATTAAGTGCTAATGGGCTATGATTATTCATGTTTGCTAAAATCTATGTTTTATGTGTATGTTATAAACTTGTCGAAGATCAGGTCCTTAATGACATTTCTATCTTTCTTATTCAAATTTATAACTTGAAATTAGTTAAAGTTGTGAACTTTAGGGCTAATTTCTACTTTGAATGCGTTTGATTATGTTTTTCAGATATGGCGGATGATAACCCACCAAGATATATCTTTGTGCACAAGCACAACATCTGTGCCTTGCTGCAAGTCACTCCGACTATTGAGGAGGTTGCAGTGATAATAAGATGGCTTCAACGGTCCAACATCAATTTTGCTTTGACAGAATGCCCTATTATCTACAGAAATCATTCACTTGATTTTTGGCAATCGGAGAGACTGTTTGATGATGTCAACGGGAGGAGAATAGAAGCCACTGTTGCAAATCAAGAGATACAAATAGACGAAGGGATTATTTGAAGATGCTTGCAGTTGAATGATGGTAACCCATAGTCACTTCACTTAACAACTGACCAACTTTTCAGGATATTCAGTCAGATGATGGGTTATCAGGGGAC
This sequence comes from Bidens hawaiensis, assembly GCF_021521415.1. Classification (NCBI taxonomy): domain Eukaryota; kingdom Viridiplantae; phylum Streptophyta; class Magnoliopsida; order Asterales; family Asteraceae; genus Bidens; species Bidens hawaiensis. Next base: position 435,464 of record NW_027492413.1, on the reverse strand, counting down.
AGTACATGAAGGACAATTCCAGAAGGGAATGTTCCCCAACTTATATCGATTTTTAATACATCACATCATTCAGGGTTTTGGCCCTCGAAAAGGCTCATGGACTCATATGACTCGGGATCTGGCAAATGCCACAGTTGCTGTACTGTTCAGATATCCTTTCAATTTTTCAAAGATGATCTTTGAAGGACTTTTGAGCAACATAAATAATGGAAACAAAGACAGATTATTGGCATATCCCAGATTTTTACAAATCAGTTTCAATCAAGAGTTGGAGGAATTACCCGTTACTGGGATCACTCATTTATTACAAGATCTGGATACATACAAGAGGATTTCAACATTGAGTAGTACAAGCAAATTCAATCCGGATGTCATGTATGAAGATTTACCATGGCTAATGGTTGAGGATATTGAAATTCCTCACTTACATGAAATTTTGGCTAAAGAAGAACAGGTTGTTGAGAATGAGGGTGAAGGAGATGATGACTCAGATGATGATGGATGATGGGAATGATAATTCAGATGGTGATAATGATGAAGATGATAATGATAATGCTGATGATGATGCTGGCAATGCAGAAGGGGGTGATGCTAATTTTGATGACACTGTACAACCTTAGAGGGAGTTTCAGATTACACCAACATCAACAACCACACCTCTTGACACTCCACCACAAACACCACCCTACTTTCCACCACTAAATGACCAAACTATCCAATCCCCATTCACTCATACACCCATCCTAAACCTAAGCCAAACTGAACCATTTTAACAAACCCCACCTCTAACCACAACCCAATCCCCACCTCAAACAAACCTTGTTCCTGATCCTAAGTAGTCACAAGCTCAACCTATATTCTCACCATCCGATACCCCTCCATCAAATGCCTTCCTATTATAAAGAAACTTCAACCTTATTAGCCAAAATATTGATCTAAAGGGAGAAAATACTGAACTGAGAAAGGAAAATAAGGTGTTGAAGGCTTAGTTGGCTATTGCACAATCACGGAATAAATCCCTAAAGCAGGAGGTTGAGAAGACCTCAGCTGCCCCAAAAGGGAGGGAGAATATAAATGAACCAACTAATGCTGCTGGTACTGATGATGTTGTGATGGTAGATGCTGGTGTGATGTCAAACAATGATGGTTTGGCTTGATTATTAAATGTTTATGATGATGATGATGATGATGATGATGAGGACAGTAGTGAAAGAAGGGTAACTGATGATGAGTATGAGTGAGGAGTCTGAAGGAGATGAGCAGAACTATGATGTCAATAATGTAGTGTTAAATGCAGATGGACTCATCTTGGGCAACATCATCTTGGGCAACAAAACTGACAATGATCTGACCTTTCTGCATGAAGAAGATTTGAGGGATATTGTTGGACTGACAATTCCAGAAAACCATCCTCATTATAGAATTTTGTCAATCTTTCAGCAAAGAGCAAGAACGGTCAGAGTGGAGAGAAGACAAGCAGCCTATGATGCAAGAAGAATATGATCTTTAGAATAGGCTTTGCTTTGTAATGTCTACGGACAAAATTCTGAATATGTAAAATTTTAACTTTTGATATGTAAAAGTTTGACTTCGATTTGGATATGTATTTTGACTAAGTGTATGCAACCTTAGAGATGTTTTGGGACAACTGACGTGTTCCAATCTAGGGGGAGATTGTTGTGTCAAAGATTTGACCTTAAAGGATTATAAGGAAGATTGGAATCTTCTCAACCTCCTCTGAAATCGTTAAGTATGGAATCCAAGCACACTTGGATTCCTGGGCAAGGTTTACTTACCCTGGCAAGGTATTTTGTCCATCGGGCAATGTTATCTTCTATAATTCATCTTTAGTGTATATCCGAGCAGGGTTCACTATGTCTAGCAAGATTGTTCTTCATAGCCAAGCAAGATTTACTTCAGAGTAAGCTCTTGGCTAACCAAGCTCATGAAGCCAAGTGATTGGAACATCGGACAAGGTATTCATTAATAATACAGTGGTCCGAGCAAGCTTGATGTGAGTAATGAAATATCTCAAGTTATATCGGGCATGGTTCAGCTCAAGCAGGCTACAGTATCACCAAGCACACTTTATTTTGCTAATAAGCTATTCCCTAGCAAGGATTTGAAAGGATCATTGAAGAACAAGGTTGCTCGTTAGGTCATGTCGGGCAAAGTCTGATATGATCAAGAAGATTGAAGTATGCTAGGTAAGTATTTTCTTAGTAAAATACTCTAAGTAAAGTCTACCCGGAGAACTTTTCCCGAGCATACTTCAAGGTTACCAGGTCTACTAGGACAAGAAGGCACAAAGCATACTCGAAAAAGACAACTTATGCAAAGTCTACCCTGAAGAACTGTTTTTACACTTAGTATAGCTTTGAATATGTAATTTGAATATGTATATTTATTTAGGGTTTCCAGAAGGAATGAAAGTTGTCAGGAGGTGTCAGGACTATAAATAGAATATTTAAGGACACGCTCCCTAAAGGATAAGACGGACAAGCCAACTAATTCAGAGAGAATATTTGGGAGTGTGACGGCTGTTATTGAATAGTACGGATATAACTTTCCAACCAAGAAACCCTAAATTGATTAACAGTTGTATGATCCGTTTATATGAATGGAAATCTTTTGAGTAATTCTTGTGTGTTAGTTACTTTTCATTAATCCTTTAGTAACTACACTGTTTGTTTCTGTTTTCGCCATTAACAAACAGTTTTCTTTCCCAAAATAGCAACCATCATTAACTCTCTTGTCGACACATTTATTGTGTGAGTTATGACTTGATTGTGATTTTGAGTGATTATTCGGGACCGACAGTACCTCTTATGATGATTGGAATCGAAACAAATCTTGCAGGTTTAGTCCTCATCAGAGCAAGCCTGAAATGTTTCGGAATAGGGTTAGAAATGTTTCGCCAGTTTCAAAAAGGAACGCACATTCTAAACCGAAACAGGTTGAGAAGAAAAATTCATGTCTTTCAAACTAAAAAACACCAGAGAAAAAGTCAATCATTCGTACTTATAATGTCAAATCTTACAATGGTAGGCATAAATGGTTTCCTAAGTATCCGGTAAAAGAATCTGCGAGTCAAACATTTGATGATCAAAAGGATATGTCATGGAAATATGTGACCACCTTAGATGAGTCAGGGTTACCCAGTGTAACTATGGACTGGGTACCAAAATCTAACTGATCGCACGCTTTATGTAGGGACAGCTACGGAGGAATACCATCAGACCTTGGTATGTTGATAGTGGTTGTTCCAGGAACATGACAAGGGACATTACCCAACTACATGACATTCAGACATTTAATGGTGGGTATGTGTCTTTTGTGGGAGGAGAAAAGGGAAAGATCACTCAAAAGGGTACTGTAAGTAATGGTATTTTTAAATTTGAAAAGGTTAATTTTGTTCCAGAATTGAAGCACATTCTTTTGAGCGTGTCACAAATTTGAGACAAAGAGTTTTCGACTCATTTTACTAAGAAAGAGTGTCTGATTTTGAAACCTAGTATAATTATACCGGAAGACTGGACTCTTGTTCTATCACAACGAAAAGATAATTCTTTTGTGATCGAAATGAACAAAAATTTTCCTGATGAAATAACATGTTCGTTTCCAAAAGTGTCAGAACATAACGCCATGCTATGGCATCGTCGTCTTGGTCATGCAAATTCTAAAAACCTTAATCTTCATGCTAAAAATGGTCTGGTGCGCGGTTTACCCATTAAGGATTTTGTAACTATTTAAAAGTGTGTGGCTTGTGCTTTGGGTAAACATTATCGAAAATCTCATAAGCCGAAGTTGAGAAATTCTATCTCATCTATTTTTCAATTGCTTCATATGGATATTTTTGGACCAGTCCATGTCTTGAGTCTTTCTCGTAGCTCTTATTTTCTTGTTATTACTGATGAATACTCACGTTTCACTTGGGTGTTTTTCTTGTCAAATAAGAGTGAAACTGCATATTTAATCAAGAAGTTTATGGTGCTCATGGAAAACTAACTAAACCTGAAGCTGAAGGGAATTCGTTGTGATAATTAAACGGAATTCAAGAATGCATCATTGAATCACTTTTGTTCAGAAAAGGGGTGCTACGTCTATACAACTCCGTATGAACACCATAACAAAATGGTGTAGCTGAAAATTGTGCAATTCTAAACTGCCTCTGTTCTTCTGGGCAGAAGCTATTAATATGGCCTGCTATGTTTGGAATAGGGTGATAATTAAAAAATCTAAGATGAGGACCCCATATGAGATTGTTTATGGTCATAAGCCCACTGTTGCACATTTCAGAGCTTTTGGCTGTCCTTGCACACTACTGAATCTCGAATCCACTCCAAAATTTGGGGCCACAGCTGATAATTGTTATTTTGTTGGTTATGCGGGCAATACAACTTACAGAGTCTACAATAAGTCAACCAAGCAGATTCTAGAGTCCTATGAGGTTCGTTGGTTGGAAGAAAATTAGACTGATGCTCGCGTTGGTCCGGACTGGTTATTTGATTATAATGAACTTTTCAAACCATTGAATGTGTTTCCAGTCGTCAACACAGAACCTTCGGGTGGCCCTATAGTGGAAACAACAAAAGATGATTCAAAGACAGTATCTCACATCTCTCCACTACTGGATGACGATGCCACTTAATCAATTAATGACTCTCCCACAATCGACACTTAGCCAAAAGAAACTCCAGAACCTGAAGGTTCTCTAAACTCACCTGAAGATGTTGCTGCAGTTGAGGGGGAGAGTTCCGTTCTTCAGATCTTCGGGAGCACACTGTTTCCCGATGTCATAGCAAATGAATATGTCGTCAACACCTCTTACTCTCACAGTACGGCGACCTCTGGATGGAAGAATCCTCTTGTTGATGTTAATGAGAATTTGTATAACTTACAATCTACCAGTGATATTCTAATCAGTTAATTCCATCAAGAATTCAGAAAAATCATCCAATTGAAAACATCATAGGTCCTCTTGAAACGGGCTTGTCCACCAGAAGTCAGACTGGACACATAAATAGTTTTCTGTTCTCTTGTTTCATTTCTCAAATTGAGCCAAAGACGGTTGAAATGGCACTTCAGGAACCTAGTTGGGTTGATGTTATGCACGAAGGGTTGAATCAGTTTGATAAGCTGAAGGTTTGGAGATTGGTTAAGCTGCCGGAAGGAAAGAAGGCTCTTGATACAAGACGGGTTTTCCGAAACAACCAAGATGACACTGGGGTTATTGTTCGAAATAAGGCATGGTTGGTAGTTCGTGGTTTTCGTCAGGTTGAGGGACTAGACTACACTAAAGTCTATGCCCTAGTGGCCAGACTTAAGGCTATTAAGATTTTTCTAGCCTACGCATCATTCATGGGATTCACAGTGTATTAGATGGATGTCAAGACCGCTTTTCTGTATGGGGAAGTCAAAGAAGAGATCTACGTGGATCAACCACCGGGTTTTGTCAATTCCAAGATACCGAATCACGTTTGCAGATTAGACAAGGCATTATTTGGGTTACATCAGGTTCCTCGGCGTGGTATGCTACTTTGACTGCACATCTTCTAAATCATGGCTACAAGCGAGGAACCATTGATCAAACCTTGTTCTGGAAAAAATGTCAGAAAAGATTTGATTCTAGTCCAGATCTATGTAGATGACATTATTTTTGGATCCACCAGCGCTGAGTTGTGCACAGAATTTGAGGTGTAATGAAGAAAAGATTTGAAATGAGTTCGTTGGGTGAAATGACAACTTTTCTGGGGTTACAGGTTCGCCAAAGCTCGGCAGTAATTCTACTGCATCAAAGGAAGTATGCTGAGGACATGCTGGCGAAGTTTGAACTTCAAGATTCCAAGAGTGCCAACACTCCCATGGTAGAAAGGCCTCTACTGTCATCTGATCCTGAAGGGAGTCCCGTAGATCAAACGTACTATCGATCAATGATCGGGTCTCTGATGTACCTCACAGCCAGTCGTCCCGACATTATGTTTGCAGTCTGGCAATGTACTCGTTTCCAGGCTAATACTAAACTCTCTCATTTAATTGTTGTTAAACGTATTTTTAGATATCTTAAGGGACAACCAAAGTTAGGTCTTTGGTATCCCAAACAATCAGAATTTGATCTTTATGCTTTTGCTGATAGCAATTATGGTGGAGATGACATTAACAGGAAATCCACGTCTGCCTGATGCCAGTTCTTAGGAGATTGTCTCATTCCATGGAAGTGTAAGAAACAACAGACAGTGTCTACCTCGACCGCCGAAGCGGAGTATGTTGCCGCATCAGCCCGCTGTTCTCAGGTTATCTGGATGCAAAACCAACTACTGGATTACGGTTTGGAATTTCTTGATACTCCTATTTTTTGTGATAATGATGTTATTGCAATTGTGAAAAATCCTGTTCAGCACTCTAAAACCAAGCACATCAATATTAAAATTTATTTTATTCGTGACTGTTTTGATCGAAAATTGATTCACCTTGAACAAGCTCACACTGACAACAATGTGGCGGACTTGTTTACAAAATCGGTCGGAACAGCCAAATTTAATGTGCTTGTGAGTTTTCTTAAAATGCTCGTTTCGAGGATTGAGTCTTTTTGGGTAAATTTGTACATATTTGTTTATTTTGCACAAATTTAGGGGGAGAAAAATCAAATCATCAAAAATAGTGTGTGTGCGTTGTTTTTATTTAAAAAAAATTACTTGTTTTTCAAGATTCATTCTCGCTTAAAATTATGTTGGTTGCTCATGTTTGAAGGACATATACTTGTATATGGTTGGTCCGATGCTCTACTCATAGTCACATGATAGCCATTTACCTAAAGGCTGAAAGCACCTGGGGCGATTATGATGTGTTTTGTGTTTCGTATTCTTTCACTTAAAATTATGTAGGTAACTCTGAGCTGGAAGGACATGTATCTTCATACATGTTTGGTCCGGTTAACCACTTGTGGTCATACAGAATAGCCATTTACCTGAAAGCTTAAAAGTGATCGGGGTGACTGAATTTTTAACACATGTGTTTTATGTAACTCCCTGAGAAATGATATTACTATTCAGTTAACAGCTTTTTAGAAGCTTCAAATTTTTTTTCAAATGAAAATTGATCCAAGCTTTGGAAAATGATAGGTAAATTGTTTTTGTCTGCCTAACAGGTGAAGTTATTAAGCTTAAAAGGCTCTAGAACAGTCATTGATTTGTGTGGTAGCTTTCCATAATGCGTAAAAGTTGATGTTATATAAACTAAATTTGCTAAACTTACTGTGGAGATTCATTTTGAAGAAATGTGCATGTTTTCATACACATCTCTCCGAAGTATAGGCAGAAAAGCAATTACCCAGTCATACACGAGCCCGCTAATGTCTTGATCACCAAAAATATTGTGTTGTTAAGTTGTTATAAAAATAAAAATCAAAAAGGGAGTTCATGTTATCTTATTAAAGTCTATGTTTTAAAAGCTTAGAGGGTCAAACTAAAACTACAGAGATGGGGGCACACAAGTAAGTCCTGTCATGTCTCGAATGAAAGGCATGTCAGCTAACTGGCTTGTAAGTCCAACGTTCAACCTTAAAGCTTAATTTATCGTCTATTCTATAAAATCTTTTGATCAAGCACTAGGGGGTCGGAGTCAAATTGGGGTGATATGGGGAAAGCCAAATACGCTTTGAGAAGAGATAGGAGGCATCACAGGTCCATGAGTGATGTTCATCTAGGCTTTATGCCGAACTGAACCTAAATCATATCAATGATACAATGAGAATCATGCTAAGTATGTTTTACCTGCTATCAACCAGTCTCTGTATGTCATAATAATGCTGGACATGAATCCTAGTGACAACCTCTTAAACAATATGATTCAATGTTTGGGTCTTTTCGTAAAAAGGGTGGTGTTTTTCCAGAAACTGAAATTTGATCCCGATTTTACAAAATTAAAGGGAGTTCTTTTGAAAAATTTAGTTGTGATTTTTATTTTATCTTTTTGGTTTTCTGTTTTCATCTTATTTTATTTTATTTGTTTTATCTCTAAATTACACTCCTCGAAACATATGTTTTAACTGGGTTATTTCCATATGAGCCTACTATGGTTCGGGCTGCTTATTAATTTTTTTTCCAACATGATTTTGGGCTGATCATTTGTTAAGGGTTCTCCGACCATGATGGTTGGGGTATAAATTGAACCCAACCCCGTTATTGGCATCCATTCACTCATAAAACCTTTCATCTCTCTCAAATCATCTCTCAGCCGAAAACCACCTCTTGCATACTCTAATCACATTAAGTTGCAGTCTTGATTTGTGTTTGTTGTCTCACAGGTAAATGAAGCAAAGGTTCAATCTAATCTTTATGAAACTTGTGTTTTTGAAGGAATTGACTTATAAACAGCTGGATATCATGGAGTAAGTGGAATCATGGGTCATTAGCAATTAGTGACTTCGGTTGATGTGTTAGGGTTTAATGCAATCTTTTTTCGGTGGTTAATTTGAAAATTAAGATGCACCAATTGCAGGTTTCATGGAGATTTCGGTGACTTGGAGAAGACGACACACTTTCCAAGAAGGAACCCAAAGGTTTCTCTGTCCACAGCAGTCAAGGAGTTCTCGATTGACTTTCGTTGATCGAGATCTCCTCGCCTTGACCGAGAACTCCCGTTCTCGGTTAGATATTGACCGAAAACTCCTATTCTCGGTTGACTTTCGTTGACCGAAAACTCATATTGCAACCGAGAACTCATGTTCTCGGTTAGATATTGACAGAGAACTCATTCTTAACCGAGACCTCCCTTGTGTACTTAAAACTAACTGTTGGGATTAATCAATACTATTACTATATTCTTATGGGCCAGCTAATGAGTTTATGGGATCAATGCTTAGTCTTATAGCCCAACCAACTAATGAGTCTTTGGGCTTATTTATTAACCTTATAGCCCATTAAATAATGAGTTTATATTTACTAACTTGATTCGTTTGGTGCAGTTATGGCTTATCAGATTCAATTAAAATTTGTGGATGCACATAATATTGTTGGACACTTATATGATCTAGCACTGGCTCACAAGGAATTCAAGTCTATGATGTCAGCCTCAACACTTTTAGGATTTCTCACGCACTACGAGAAAATCTTGTTATATGCAAGAAGGTGATCATGGAATTTTGGAAAAATGCCTCAGTCAACCAACGAGGGGAAGATGGAGTCGTGTCGATAGATTCAAAAGTTTAAAAGAAGCAAGTCAGTATCACCGAGGCTATCATCAGGGAAGTGCTGTTGTTTGGTGATCAACCTGATTACCTGACAGAATATTCTACTGCAGCTGTTACTGAAATTCTCACCAGGATGGGTTACGAGGGTACTTATCCTTCGGCAATCAAGAAATTAATTCACCCTCACTGGAGGTTTTTGATACACACATTTTTCACATGCGTGTCGGGTAGAGGGGGGGGGGGGGGTCTGACGAGATAAGCCATACCCAGATGTCTATTGTCACTGCTCTGATCATGGACTGGAATTACAACTACTCTAAGTTTGTCTTGAATGAGATGATGAGAAATTTGAAAGGAAAGAAGAAAGAGATGTTCCTAATGTATCCAAGATTTCTGGAAATGATTTTCGACTCACACTTCACCGATCTTGTCAATTCCGTTGATACGTTTGATATGAAGTCGATGAGACCCAACTCCTTTGGGTTAATGAAACAATCCCGGAAAGGATCCAAGATTGTCTATCAGGGCCTTCATGCTCTGGAAAAATTTGGTAGATTTGCTGAAACTGAAGTTGTACAAGTTATTGCTCTAGTTGCCGACGAACATGTGACACCGGCTCAAAGGCGTTCTGCTGCCTTTGAGATTAGTTCAGATGAAGAAGATGAAACAGAACACTGTGAGACAGATACTACTCCGACTGCTGAGCAATTAAGTGATTTTGAAGTTTTTAAAGAACTACTATAGTCAACTACATTAAAGCCTCCTCAATCAGTTGTTGTAAATGAAGTAAATGATGATGTCGCCGAGGAACCAGCCGCCAACCTCATTCCACGCAAACGAAGGAAGAAAGATCTGAGGCTTGGTGTTCTGGTCAATGAACATGAAACAACTACAACGCCAACAACAACTGCAACCAATAGCCTACAACAGCAAACTCACCAACCTGAGTCACATGCTCCAGAGCCTCAAGTTGAACCAAGTACATCCACTTTTGAGCCACTGATTCAAGATCAGGTGTTTGATGACTTTGCTCATGAATTTTATTTTGAGTCAGATATTCCACACACGGATGAGGCTGATATACCGTTCAATGCTGCTCCCTCCAGCTCATCGGGCCCAGAAACTCATGGTCAGTCAAGTTCGAATGTTCCGGGTAAGGCTGCCAAGATTCTTGCCATGCAAGAAAAATTTATGCAGAACAAAGGCAAGGGCATTGTATTAGAAGATTCTCCATTTGACGTACAAGCTCTTCAACTTCGAGTCTTTGAGCTAGAACAAGATTACGTTGTTAAAGATGTATGAATTTAAGAATTGGAAGCCAGCAACACTGATAAAGATTCCAAAATGAAAAAGCTTCAATCTAGCATGGGAGAACTAACAGATATGTATCTAGATCTCCAACAAAAACTTGTTCAAAAGTTATGAGACGAGTTTAGAAGTAGTACTGATAAGGCATCCAACGTTAATCAAGGTGGTGGCTCTGCTATTCGCCCAATAGAAAACATAGATGAGCCTGAGACATTGAAACAGTATATGGACGCACCACCAATCTCCAAAGAAAAATCTGATAGAGTTCAGAAAAAGTTGCTGGTGATGAAAAACTCCAATCAAAATTTCTAATCATCAGATCATCCAGACCGATTCATCGTCACTTTTCCTAAAGTTTTCTCAGATAAATACGGTGATCGTTCGGGAGTTGTGTCATGGGGCTTTGATGCTGAAAAGAACATGTGGTGGGTTAAGAGGAAGTCCGGGACCACTTAGTATTATAAGAATATGAAAGATATTGGATCTTGGACTAAGGTGGATCTAACGGATTTGATAAATTCTCCTTTCACCAACCCAACAAATGATAAACGTGGTACAGATTTTTGGAATTTTCTGAGAAGTCAAAGTGATAGAGGCATTCCAAACATGACAACTGTAGAATCCTTTCTGAAGAAAGCAAAGAGGGTCAAGGATCCAAAGACAGGAAAAACAATGGTCAACGTTATGTGGCCTTCTACAGAAAAGGCCACTCATATTCCTGTACCTTATGCGATGCCAGATGGCACATTGGGCAACATGAGCATCTGGATGTATGATAGTGTAACTGCCACAGTTGTTGTCAAATTAGAGAAGGGCAAAGGGCAATACAGATTTGTTGATCCAAGGGATTTGTTAAAGTTTGGAGAAAGGGATATCAAGACTCTCAGCTCTCCAGATAATAGCTGACCAAATCTTTGAAGCGGCCGCAAAAGAATATATAAGCATGGCGGCCTCTATTATCAGATACAAGTTTTTGGCTGGCGCATTGAAAGATGCTGATATTGATTAAATGGAGCATGATTGAAGACCAAGCTACAAACCAAGAGGGAGATTGTTAGGCCTAGATTAGAGTGGTTTGTACTTAGTCAATATGCGATTGAGTTGAGTATGTAATATGGGCTTGGGATGCGTATGTAAACCGAGATCCCGCGGGATCTCGGTGGGCTTTTGGTCAGTTTGGGCTCTTGTAGTTGGTTCCCTATAAATAGTGTGTATTGTATATGGTTTAAGAGTTGTTCATTTAGTTTTTTTTGTTTTGGCCGTCTAGTGTTCAAGAGACGAGGTTGTAATTGTGCTTAAGCACCCGACGTATAATACTAATAATACGTGTGTTTTGAAGCAATCCTTGTGTTACTCGTTTGTGTTTATTGTGTTCTTGAATCATCAAGTATTGGTATTCCGCACCAATATATGATTCATTGAGATCATAGTTGTAGTGATCCAGATTTGGGACTTACAGATGTTGTCTAGTAAATTTACTAAAGATAAATCACTCAAGTCTTTGTTTAATTGTGTATTTTCTGTTGATAAATTTTACAGCTTTAATAAAATTATCAAATATGATCATGAATATATCACTTGTATGATTCATTTGGTTTGCTGCTCAGTCATTATTAGGATTTTATAGGATAGTTAGTAGTTGATAACTGATCATCAATTGCTGCATCGGTTTAGTGAATTATGTTTCGTTACTTATATAATTATTAATTAAGGTAAGTTTTAATGAGTTAGGTTAATTAGGATGAATTGCTATGGAGGCCGTGAACAAGGAAATACCGCAAGTATATTATAAGAAACAAGGTTATTCTAAAGGAAGCTAGCACCATTGATGAATTTGGTTGCGATTCCAAACATGCAGATATCAATATCCTTATTTACTGAGCTTGGACATTAAAATTTTGGTAAAGTTTGATTTAATATATGTATGAACACATATTCAAGTCACATGAATTAGTAATAGTGAAATTTTCTCATGTCCTAGTGGCCGGTGGGTCTCATAATTTAGTTTTATTTTGTATAGGATACATTATAGATTTTGAGTATATTGATCCCGCACAGTCAAGAACGGAATTGACTACTTGTAGTCACACATACACGAAATGAAATCTACTCTATCGGCATTAGAATTGACTACTGGTATTGATCCTTGTTTGTTTAAATGTATTTATCAACCAACAATTTATTAATTAAACATATTTTATTCTTGCTCATGTCCTTGTGGCGGGTACGGATCCTTGTTTGTTTTCATGTAATCTTTTCACTAGTAAACAATGCGAAGGCCAACAGTAGATAAAGCTTGAGGTAGAGATGCACAAGCTTGGATACAAGTAGATGCAGAAAAACCTCTTTGATCATGAGTAATGAAGCTATAGTGACTACACGACATCTGTTACCATTTTTATCAAATACTCTTTTAAACTTAGAATTGATGGATTGTTATTATGTTGATCGGTTATTGTTATGATACCAATTCTCGAATATATTAAGATTTTGGGAAAGCAAGAAACAAATGCATGAATGATATTGCTATTGTTTAGTGACTGTATTTTAATATTTATAGAACTATAATTCAGTTATATAACTATTACAGATTGTGAATACATGTTTGGGGACTGAATTAAATTGTATTGGTAATTGTTTCTCAGGCTGTAAAAGAAAAAAATGGAAACTACAATCAGATACTACAAAAAGTCATTGAAGAAACATATCAGTCTTAGTTTAGAAGACTGATTACAACTACATAAAAGAAGCACACTAACAACTGAAATCAAGTGATATTAGGGACTAATTCTTCGTATTCAAAACATCTTACTAAGGACAATATAAACATATTTGGAGGACTGATTTTCAGTCCCTAAACTTATACAATAGGGATTGAAATATCATATTATTCGAGACTGATTTGTAGTCACTGAATAAAATATTGGGGACTAATATGATGTGGTACCAAGAGACCAATTGAGGACTGATTTTTTGCGAATCAGAGACGGACCATTAGTTCTTATTAGTGCCACACAATGGGGATGATTTTCAGTTACTAAAGCCACTATCTAGGACTAGGAACAGGGGACTGACTAGGGATTGGCAAAATCAGTCCTCGATAACCATTGGAGACTGATTTGGTAGCATCCCAGACTAATTTTTCAGTCCTAGATGACGATCTTTTTTGTAGTATTTGTTTAAACAATTTACAATTTGTCGTTTGTTTGTTTGGTTAGATACTTTTTATGACCGTTGGTGTCAAGACATTTCAGTAGGTACTTATTTAGCCCGTATGGGCAAGGTATGGTTGATTCCATACCCAATTTTCACTAGTATTATGTTTGGTTGTTTTTGGTTGTTTGCATTTTTTGTTATTCAGGCACAAAACAGGAAAACAGACGAAAAACAGGGAACGCTCTGTCGAAATTTCGTTAACCAGTAAGGAAGTACCTTTCCATTTTACCCACCATACTTTATGAATCTAATTATAAAATTTTATATATCTTTTCACATTGAGGACAATGTGAGATTCAAGTGTGGGGAGGAGAATTAGTTAACCAACTGTTTGCTCAACTAATTACACAATTCACTATTAAACAAATTTTTTCTAGCAAACAAAGACTATTTTTCATAATCAAACCAAAAGAAAGTCTAAGAATTTTTTTTGCAAATAACCAAACTAATAATCTATTATTACAAAAAAAAAGTGAAAAACTAAAAAGAAGTTTTGTAATAATGAGAACAGAATTATGCAAAATATGGCGTTTATACCCAATTCCTCCGTTACTGTGAGATAAACATCTTGCGATATAAATATTTTTTCGGAAGCATTGAGAGAGTCATATGTTTCGTGCGATTTAGAACTTGTCACATTTGATCATTTCAAGACCGCACGAAGCGTTGTATGAGGAAGAATGTAATATTGTTACAAACCCCTGAAACCATTTCCCCAAATTACAAAACCCAAAAACCCAAACCAAAACCTTACCACTTTATCCCTCTCACCGGTAAAATACAACATTGATCTTTTGCTGGCAGACCCTTAAGAACTGGAAATGCATTCTTTCGATTTCAATTTTATTTGCTGCATACATTTCGCAAAACCTAGGTTGCCTCCAGAACTTAGGGAGAGAATTTTTCTCTTTAGCAATGAGGTAAGGAAAAAGTGGCGCCATGAAGAATAAAGGCCACCATTTTGTGGAGTTTCCAAAATCACAATGAAAAGAAAAGCAAAAAGATATGAACGATGTTTAGGATGCGAAGACTGGTCCCACGAAGGAAGATGTAGAAAAAGTCAAACTCGGTCTGAACATGAATATACCGAACTAATGAGCTTGGGGGGCTATTAGGCTCAAAGCCGAATGATCAATTAGAGTTGGGAGTTATGTTCAGAGCAGGATTTTGGAAGAACTGATTCACATCCTCCGCAAAACTGGTCTTGGGGATCTGACCTTAAATGAGTCACCATGTTTTCTTTAAAAAAAAAACTAACCATTCTAGTCATCTTAAGATTCCCGACAATAAGCAGACGTTGTATTTACCATTATGAGATAAACTCCGTTTACTATCTAAAATCTATGAATAAGCTTTGTTTTACTTGATTATTATTTGAAACATGTGGTTTAGCTTGGTAAAGTACATGGTTATTTTGCAATTATCCATTGTTGAAGAAATGTTTTATCACTTTAAGTCAATACATCATGGTTGATGACTAAAAATCATTCATGATCACTCATGTTCTTGGAAACTAGAAATGGTAAAAAGAATACTTCGGTAATTTATTCAAGATATAACATGGATCTCTATGTTGCACTTAGAAATGATGAGATATAGGTTATGATCTATTTCTCTTGTTGGGTTTTAGCAAGATTATCAAAGTCCAAAATAACCATTTATTCAGGAAAACGCAGCGGAAAATAAGTTTTAAATCTTGTTAACCATTAGCTTTATGTCAAACCCAAACTAGGATCCATATAAGATTTACACACTATCAATAAACAACCACAGGGTGTTGACATACATACCTTCAAGTCTGAAAATGAAAAGGATGAATGATATGAATGGCTAGCTTCCAAAGGAGGAAACCTCAAGCTTGTATACCCAACGAGCTAATCAACAAACACCTTAGGTTGCTAGGGTCCTTTACACTTGATGCAAGAACAAACCTTTTCTTCTTCTTCTTCTTCTTGTTCTCGGCTCTAATGGAGAGAAAAAGAGAGAAAGATGTGTTTGAGAGAGAAATTTTGATTGATACAACCAAGAATTCTTATCTCCCAGTGAGATAGTTTGCTTGTATTTGAAAAAAACAAAGAGGAGAGGGGGGGGGGGGGGGGATCTTGGTGGGTTTTCCCCCCAAAACCCAAAACACAAATTGTTTATTTTTCCATTATACACATTATGTTATTTATCCAAATAAATAACATTTCTCAAATACATAAATTATCCACATAATTTATTTAACACACTAATGCAAAATATTTAGAAAACCCATTTCCGAGTATTTTAAATGTTGATAATCATTACTTAGATCATATATAATAATAATTATCATGGCGTTTTTCTAGCTTGTTATTGGGTATGACCCGACTTGGATCATAACGTACTAGCCACATCAAGTCTATTATGTGTCTTGGGTAGATCGATTCCAACAATCTCCCACTTGCACAGATACATAGAAGATTGATGCAAATAGAAAATACCGCCTAACAGCGGTTTACTATCCCTAATACGCATGACGAAGTGCCATTCAATAACATCATTCCCTTCAAGTCCCTTACTTGAATATGATTTAGGTGAAACTATCATTTATCCTTTTGCCACAAATTTCATGTTAAATCTAAAGACACAGAGTGATCATCCTCTGTTGATTTAACTAATCAGGCCTTAAACATTTAACTCTCAACAAATAAAAGGGACAAATCCCCTATTGACTACATACGTCTCTCACTATCACCTTGTACTATACTTGAGCTTAGCAGCGAAGAACTAAGTCAAAGTATAATAGTTGGTGAATTTCAAGACCCAATATGTATCTCAGGTTGGAGGATAATATGATGTTTACCTTTACTCAAAAGATTTCTATGAGTTCTTGATTTGAGCAATCGCACCCTCGTTGTCACAAAAGATTTCTAGAGGGTCCTGAATGGTACGGACTACCCCTAGGTCGGCAATGAACTTTCTAATCCACGCAGCTTCTTGAGTTGTCAAGGAGGCGGAGATGTATTCTGATTCATTGGTGGATAAGGCTACAACGTCTTGTTTTGCACTCTTCCAAGAGACAGTACCACAATTTAGAATGAAGACATATCCCGATTGTCATCGACAATCATCTCGATTTGTTTGGAAACTCACATCCGTGTAACCTTTTACAACGAGTTCTTCCTCACCAGAGCCATATATTAGAAACATATCTTTAGTCCTCCTAAGATATTTCAATATGCTCTTAACTTCCATCCAATGGCTAGTTCCCGAATTTTGTTGATATCTACTTGTCATTCTTAAAGCGCATGACACATCCGGTCTAGTGCATACAATGGCATACATGATGGATCCTATAGTTGACGCATATGGGATTCCACTCATTATGTCTTACTTATCCTTCAAGCTTGGACATTGAGATTCACTCAATATTGTTCCCCTTTGAATATGTACCAAACCTTTCTTAGAGTTTTCCATCTTGAACCTTTTCAAGATTTTGTCAATGTATGCACTTTGATTTAAACCTATCAACTGCCATGATCTATCCCAATAGATCCTTATTCCTAGAATATAGGCGGCTTCACCAAGATCCTTAATGGAAAAGCAATTTCCAAGACAGGCTTTTACACCTTCCAAGTTTGGAAAGTCGTTTCCAAATAGTAGTATGACATCGACATATAATACCATAAAGGTAATGATGCTCCCACTAGCTTTCTTATACACACAAGCTTCATCAGCATTTTTGATGAACCCAAATTTCGTAACTTAATCATCAAAACGGTGATTCCAACTTCAGATGCTTGCTTCAATCCATAGATTGATTTATTTAACTTGCATACTTTGTTTGGATGTTGTGGATCGACAAAACCTTTATGTTGAACCATATAGAAATCTTCCTCAAGATGCCCATTTAGAAAAGCAATTTTGACATCCATTTTCCATATCTCATAGTCATAATATGCGGCTATGGAAAACAATATCCTTATAGACTTTAGCATCGCCACGGGCGAGAAAGTTTCATCATAATCAACCTTTTGAGTTTAAGTGAAACCCTTCGCTACAAGTCTAGCTTAATAAGTATTCAAGTTTCAATGCATATCAGTTTTCTTCTTGAAAACCCACTTACTTCCAACTAGTTCAGAATTTGGAGGTGGTACAACCAAGTCTCATACTTGGTTATCATGCATGGAATGCATCTCTACGTTCATAGCTTCCAGGCATTTATCACAATCAGATTGTGACATTGCATCTTGGTATGTGGTGGGTTCATCAGAATCTACCACATAACATCCATCCATGGAAAATCCATATCTTTCAGGTGGGGTGCTAATTCTACAATATTTGTGAACGTTTTGTATGTTTTGATGAACCATTTGATCATTCTCAACGACCTCTTGTTGATTGCTAGTTTCAGCCAAACGTGTATCGGGTTGTGGTTCTCGATCCTCCTCGAGTTCCACAGTTCTATCAGTTCCTTCCATAAGGAACCTTCTTTCCAAGAACTCAGCCTTTCGAGCAATAAACACTTTATGCTCGTTTGGATTGTAGAAATAATATCCCATCGAATCTTTGGGATATCCTACAAAGATACACTTAGTGGATAGGCTTTCAAGCTTGTTTTAGGTGTTGTTCTGGACATAATCCGCACTACCCATAACTTTAAATATGATAACGATGGAACCCTTCCATGCCATATTTCAAAAGGTGTCCTATCCACTTTCTTGGATGGTGCCATATTTAAAATACAGGCTGTAGAGATCAATGCGAAATCCCAAAATGATAGAGGTAATGTGCTTCTAGCCATCATAGATCAAACCATAACCAGTAGAGTTCGATTCCTACATTCAGACACACCATTGTATTGCGGTGTTCCAGGTGGAGTAAGTAGTGAGACAATCCCACAACTCCTAAGATGATCTAGAAACGCATCATTGAGGTATTCACCTCCTCTATCAGAACGTAGTACTTTGATTGTTTTGTTGAGTTGATTTTGTACTTCATTTTGGAAGACTTTGAACATTTCAAAGTCTTCATCTTTGTGTCTTAACAAGAACACATACCCATAGAGACTATAATCGTCGGTAAAGGTAATGAAGTATCTTTCACCATTCGTTGTCATTGTCTAAAAAGGACCACATACATCCGAATGTATGATACCTAATAAGTCTTTTGCCCTTTCATTAGTTCCACTAAAGGGCTCCTTGGTCATCCTCCCTAATAAAAAAGACTCACATTTATCAAATGAATCATCATTAGCTTCCAAAAGACCATTCTTTTGAAGTGTATTAATGTGATCCTTGTTTATGTGACCGAGGCGACAATGCCAAAGAAAAGTTTCAATCAAACCCAATTTGAGTCTTTTGGTGTTAGCTTGGTACAACGAGTTATCAATGGATGTATTGTCATGAACTAATTCATAAATGCCATCATCACTTTAAAATATAAGACATTATTCATGAATACATAAATACCATTGTTAACAAACTTCAAATCAAAACCAAATTGTCTTAATACAGAAACTGAGGTAATATTCCTAGTCAAACTAGGAGAATACATAATGTTTTTCAAAATAACTTCCAAACCATTTGGAATCTTCAAAACATAATCTCCTCGGGCTTGGACGTCAACCTTTGCTCCATTTCCCATGAGGAGACTAATATCTCCTTTCTTCAAATCATTTCTTCTTGTGAACTCCTGCAATGAATTGCATATATGAGTTCCACATCCGGTATCCAATACCCATGTGTTAGAAGAAACTATATTAAGATCAATATGGATCACGAAAGTTGTACTTGAGGAGTGCCCCGCATCCCTCTTAGCTTTCAACTCCTTGAGATAGGTCGGACAGTTTCTCATTTAGTGACCTATCTCCCCACAACCAAAGCACAGATCCTCAGTGCTAACCTTTAGCTTCTTAGGTTTGGGTTCCACCTTTACCTTTCCCTTGACCCCCTTTTTGACTAGCCCTTTACCAATGGCAACCTTTGCCATTGGTTCCGGGTGATGCCTCTTCTTTAAGCCACCCTCATTGATCGCAAGAACGGGTAAAACCTTTTTACCCATGCCGGCTTTGGCTGTCTTGAGCATTTCATGAGGCTCACCAATGCTCTTGTCCCATCCGTTCATGTTGTAATTCAAGACGAACGTCTCAAACCTTTTAGTTAAGCCATTCAGGATCAAATTTGAGGCTAACTCTCTTGAGATGGGACAATTCAGCCGTTCAAGCCGATCAATGTGGCTTTTCATCTTAAGTATGTAAGATGAAACAGATTGGGTTTCTTCCATACGACATGCATGAAACGCTCGAACCGTTTCGAAGCGTTCCACCCTTGCTTGTGTAAGGAACATTTCCTTAAGCTTGGTTATCAGGTCATATGCCCCATGATTCTCGAAATCCTTTTGGATCTCGGGAACCATTGTTCCCATCATGAGGCAAGAAACTTGCACCGAATCCTCGGTGTATTTTAACCATTCCGCATAGGCATCCAAGTTGTTGACATCAGGTTCATCGGAATAGGACCATCCAAAATGTAGGACTTCTTCTCTTGCTTGAGAATAATTCTCAAGTTTCGATACCAGTCTATGAAATTATTATAGTTTAGACGATCCTTATCCAGAATGGATCTTAGTGATAAGTTATGCACAGGTGGGATAATAGGGTTCTGTGGATTGTTTGCGGCCATCTATAAGATAATTTAACAAAGTTCAATTCAGTATTTTCGATATCAATAAGTTTTTAATCGTTAATACACTTTCATGTCTCCAAGACAATTAATGATTAAAATCTAGAACCCAACATTTCATTCAAATAGTAGTTAGGTTACCTTTATCCTACTATTTAGATTAACAAGGTAGTCAACGTTTGACGAATGCAACCCTTTGCAACTTCTAGTTTTATGGGATCGGTTAAACATCATATGTTTAATTGGCATGTTTAATCCCATCAAGACCCTTGTACGCCATGCTTCGGTGACCCTATTCACAGGGTTTCTAAATCAAGTCGTCCTACTTACACACACGTGTGAGTTTACACATACAAGTGGTTAGGTGACCTTCATCCCGCAAGTATTATAAAATCACCTCGAGATCACAAGTTTTCTTAAATGTGGTTAGGTGACCTTTATCCCACATCAAGTCTCCAAGTGACTCGAGTGTCATATAAAAGGATGGTGTCCAACTTGTTTTCAACAGGGATTCAAGTTTTCAAAATGCTAGATTGGAAAACTAATATAATGTACCTTCCATTTGAATGCATTCAAATGCATGGTACCTTTGAAAACCAATTTTTCAAATTCCTTTTAATAAAACCCACTTTATTATGAAATCATTAATAGTTAATAAAACCAATTATATAACTTAATAATTTCAAAGGAATGACTTTTAAACTAGTTGTCGATTTTAATTGTTAACATCCAAACATGATAAAACAATAAACATAAATCAAGGAAATAAGCATAAAATACAATCACATGTTCATAACCACAACCACCTAATATAAATGACACTTGTTGACTGAAACAAGCATGTCAAAAGGTCTCTACTAAGGAACAAGCATGACACAAGGTATGAGATGGTGAACTCCCACTTGACTCCGCATACTTATGCTTCAAGTGTTCACTTCTAGTTGTTATCCATCTTTTTTACTTGGGCTTCCACTTGGGCTCCAACCAAAATGATGTTGTAGTTGCATCTTCTTTTACAAAATATATCCTAATACATTTTGTCTAATAAAAGAAATACAACTATTCTACTTATTATTACAAACCATAAGAAAGAATAAATAGATTACAAATCCGAATGAAGAATATTACAAACAAATGAATAAATCACAGCAAGTCTCTTCAATATACACAAGATCATTGCTAGGTTATGAACCTTGACCAAACAGGTCAACCTTTGACCAGAATGGTTCCCCTTTTCCTTTAGTTCTCGGCCTAAAATAGAGAACACATAGATCTCGGCCTGAAGACCAAAGCTTCAGAGTTTTAGGCCCGGAAGCTTTGCATCACCGAGAACTTATTGTTCTCGGTCAACACCGAGAACTAGTTTCGGTCAAACCGAGAACTATGATTCACAGTCATGAGTTCGCAGTCCAACCGAGAACATGTTTTCGGTCAACCGAAATCTCATGGTTCCCAACCATGAGTTCTCGGCAAACTGAGAACAGGGTTTTGGGTGTCTTCGGCCAGACCGAGAACCATGGTTTCCAGCCATTGAGTTCTCGGCAAGAGCTGAAGAACACAGTTTCAGCCTAAAAAAATTTGGCAACCAAAATGACCAATTTTTCCTGTTTTTACCACATGCGTGTATGGTATAAACTTGAAAAACCAAGGGGCAACCAAAATGCCTAAAGTTCTCGGCCAAAATGGTAATGAATACCATTAAACCCGAGCACTTTAGAACCCAATTTGAAGCATGTAATCGTATAAGCGGCTCTGATGCCATTGTTGGGTTTTAGCAAGATTATCAAAGTTCAAAACAACCTTGTATTAAGAAAAATGCAGCGGAAACTAAGTTTTAAATCTTGTTAACCATTACACATAAAACCTGATTTATATCAAACCCAAACCAGGATTCATATACGATTTACACACTATCAATAAACAACCATAGGGTGTTGACATACATACCTTCAAGTACGAAAATGAAAAGGATGAATGAGATGAATGGCTAGCTTCCAAAGGAGGAAACCTCATGCTTGTACACCCAAAAAGCTAATCAACAAACACCTTAGGTTGCTAGGGTCCTTTACACTTGATGCAATAACAAACCTTTTGTTCTTCTTCTTCTTGTTCTCGGCTCCAATGGAGAGAAAAAGAGAGAAAGATCTGTGTGAGAGAGAAAGTTTGATTGATACAACCAAAAATTCTAATCTCCCAATGAGATAGTTTGCATGTATTGGAAAACAACAAAGAGGAGGGGGGGGGGGGGGGACCTTGGTGGGTTTTCTCCCCCAAAACCCAAAACACAAATTGTTTATTTTTCCATTATACACATTAAGTTATTTATCCAAATAAATAACATTTCTCAAATACATAAATTATCCACATAATTTATTTAACACACTAATGCAAAATACTTAGAACCCATTTCCAAATATTATAAGTTTGTCTAGCTTGTTATTGGGTATGACCCGACTTGGATCATAACGTATTAGCCACATCAAGTCTAATATGTGTCTTGGGAAGATCGATTCCAAAATCTCTAGTTTGATAATTCTAAAATAACATTGTTAACATGATTGCTTAGGTTATCATGCTAGTTAAAGAAATCATATGCTAATGCAATGTGTAATTATAACCTAATCTAATCAACCAAGGGGAGGTTGTGTGAGTTAATTACAACCACTCAAAGTTGTTAGAATTGGTATTTGAGAATTCGAAGTCAATTCTAATCGTTCTACCTTATCAACTGCTTGTCTACGTAAATTGGCATTCTCGTAGTAGCATGCTATTAAGCATAGGATAGACTTGAAAATATTCATGCTATTTTCTATTATGTCGTGGAATATATTCACTAAAAAATAAGGAATATAGTCAATAATATATTATTAGGGCAAGTTGATCACATGTTTATTTAATAATCATCAATGAACACTGGATTGGATTCTTGTTCCTAGATGGTAACCTTCATATAATTGAACTACTCGTTTAGGACTTCTCTTCTTGTCACCTATATATTATATATAAGTATTTATATTTTATAAAGAGTTAAAAAATCAACCCAAAATGATTAAAACTCTCCGATAACATTAAAACGAAGATTCATTATTAGAAACATTTGTGTCTACGGATCGATACTTGGTTCTTACCAATACTATCCTACATATACGATAGGTACTTTTGCCTATTTTGTGTGTGTTTAGTTTTAGTAGAAATCACTTTTATAAACTTAAAACACGATCTTGTACAAAGCTAAATCTCCAATTCAAAATATATTTTAATGCACCTTCTAATTCGTAATGAATTGAACCTTCTAATTGAACCTTCTAATTCGTTATCTCCTTTTAACGAATTGTCATAACGAATTTGCGTTAATTCGTCATTTTTTCCTAGTGAATTGGCATAAATAACTGGGGTTAGTTCGTTAGGTTCTCGTAACGAATTAGGGTTAGGTAAGAGAATGTCAGAAACATTCTCTGACATTTCCTTACCTCGTACACACATTCCCCGGCGCCCTCATTGTCGGAAAAACGTATGTTAGCACCGTTTTTCTTCCCGTTAGAACCAGATATGAGCTACGGTGACCCTTAAACTCATATTTTTATCGGTTTATACCCGATTACATCCGGATCTCGTGATTTTAACGGTTTACGGTGCCGGTTTATCGTTTCGTGACTAGATCTAGCGGGTTTGGATCTATACAATATCATACTATCATTACCTAGGGTTGATGATCGGTTTTCCTCTTTGTTTCGGTTTAGAGAGAGAAAGTAGGATGAGAGAGAGCTAAGTGTGTGTTTTAGGTGGTGTATGGAATAGGTGAAATGAATAAGAGAATGGGAAATTATGGTTTTTATATTATGGATCATGGGCTTAAGCCCATGGTCTTTTCTCTCTTTCTTTTTAATCCAAGTCCATAACTCATATTTATTTAACACAACACAAGCCCCACTCTTAATAAATCGTAATTTATTTTATTAACCGAAATGATAAAACGGGAGGTTGCAAGTCTTCCCTCCTTAAAGAGGTTTCGTCCCCGAAACCTAAGTATTACATAAATAACTTCGGGTAAAACTTGCACATCTCTTCCTTAAATTCCCATGTAGTGTCCGATCCTTTGCGATGCTTCCATATCACTTTCACAAGGGGTATAACCTTTTTACGAAGTTGCTTTTCCTTGCAGTCAACAATCTCTACCGGTTTCTTAATGTAGTTCAACTGTTCATCAACCTCAATATCCACCAATGGCACATGATACGTGTCATCAGCTAGACTTTGTCTCAGATGAGAAATATGGAAGGTTGAATGAATTCCTTCTAACTCTTCGGGTAAATCTAGCTTGTAACCCACACGATTCGTAATCTTAAACGATCTAATGTACCTCGGACTCAACTTCCCTCTCTTTCTAAAACGACTAATTCCTTTCCAAGACGAGACCTTGAGCATCACATTGTCAGCCACATTAAACTAAATCGGTCATCGTCGCTTATCAGCATACGACTTTTATCTGTCTTGAGCAGCTTTCATTTTTGCCTTGATCTAATTGAACTTTGAAGAAGTTTCTTGCACAACTTCTAAACTTCCCAGCTCTTTCTGACCAATCTCTCCCCAACATACTGGGGTTCTACATCGTCTATCGTAAATCATCTCAAACGGTGGCATACCAATACTTGAATAGTAGTTTTTATAGGAGAACTCTGCCATATGCAGATGATCATCCTAACTTCCATATGTTTGAGGATGAAACACAATCACGTAGCATATCCTCAAGGGTTTGGATCGTCCTTTCAGACTGTCCATCTGTTTGAGGATGATACGCCGTACTGATGTTCAATCTTGTTCCCTTGGCTTCATGGAACTTCTTCCAATATCTCGAAGTAAATCGAGTATCTCTATCAGACACGATTGACAGTGGCACTCCGTTCTTAGTCACAACCTCTTTTATGAACAAATTTGCTAACGTTTCTGACGAGATTGCCTCTTGTATAGGCAGAAAGTGAGCACTTTTGGTCAAATGGTCCACTATCACCCAAATGGTATCACGTTACTTAGCTGTACGAGGTAGCTTAGATATGAAATCCATGGTGATGTGTTCCCATTTCCATTCTGGTGTCTCTAGAGGTTGCATATTTCCATAAGGCTTCTGATACTCTGCTTTGACTTGTAAACAAGTTAAGCACTTACTTGCATAATCTACTACATTATTTTCATCCCTAGCCACCAGTAGTCTCTCATCAAATCTTGGTACATCTTTGAAGTTCCTTGATGAGTTGAATACCTTGACTTATGAGCTTCGTCTAAGATTCGACCCCTAAGATCTCCATGGCGTGGACACCACATATGGTCAAACCTATTCTTAAGACCATGCATGTTTTCCATCAACTCTTCTTGCTGATCGAAAACCCTTTCTTTCTTTATTAGCCCTTCGTCTAGCGGCACCTCTGAATGCACTTTGATGATTTCTTCAAAAAGACTTGAATTCATAATCAACTGTTATTACTTAGCTGTTGCAAGGACTTCCTCATTGTCATGGCTTATCGCGTCGGCGACCATATTAGCCTTACCATTATAGTACTTAATGTCACAGTCGCAATCCTTTATCAACTCTAACCATCTTCTCTGCCTCATGTTCAGCTCTTTCTACTCGAAGAAATACTTTAAACTCTTATAATCGGTGTAAATGGTGCACTTTGTACCATACATATAATGTCTCCATATCTTGAGAGCATGCACTACGGCTGCTAGCTCTATATCATGCGTCGGATAAGTACTCTCATGGACTTTCAACTGTCTAGACGCATAAGCTATCACTATTCCTCCTTTCATCAACACGCAACCTAACCCACGATGCGAAGCATCAGTACAAACAACCAAATCCTCATCACCATCGGATAAAGCCAGGATTGGAGCTTGCGGGAGTCTTCTTTTCAATTCCAAAATAGATTCCTCTTGAAACCTACCCCAACTGAATACTAACGACTTTCGGGTCATACCGGTCAACGGTGCGGCTATTTTTGAGAAGCCTTCGATGAATCTCCTAAATTAGCCAGCTAACCCTAAGAAGCTTCGTATATCAGTCAGACTATGGAGTCTTCCAATTCGTTATATCCTCAATATTAGTTGGGTCCACGGTAATCCCTTCAGGATTGACTACGTGATCTAGAAATTGCACTTCTCGCAACCAGAATGCACATTTTGAAAACTTAGCATACAACTTCTCTTTCTTCAGAGTCTCCAATACCTCTCTCAGATGCTCAGCATGATCGTAATCGCTCCTTGAATTAATCATTATATCGTCGATGAAAATAATAAAAGACATATCCAACATCGGCCATAACACCCTATTCATCATGTCTATGAATTCCGCGGGAGCATTCGTTAGACTAAATGACATTACGAGGAACTCGTAGTGTCCGTATCACGTCTGAAACGCTGTTTTCGGGATGTCTGCCTCTTTCCCTTTCAATTGATGATATCCTGATCTGAGATCTATTCATGAGAACTAACTTGAACCTTGCAGTTGGTCAAACAAATCATCAATCCTTGGCAAAAGATATCTATTCTTTACCGTAAGCTTGTTCAGCTCGCGATAATCTATGCACATTCTTTACCGTGCTATTTGTGGAAGTTTAGTGATCGTTTTGTATTAAATATGATAATGTAATGTTGGTAAAACTTATGTGCTATCGCCTAGACGGGAACTAAACTCGGAACAATGTAATATGATGTAAATTAATGTAGTGGTGTTTTCTTTATAAGCAATGCTGTTGATATCAGATGTGTCTGTTGCATCCCGTTTACGTTTCCGTTGCGGTTACGGGGTGTTACAAAACTTGGTATCAGAGCCATTGGTTATAAATGAATTAGGATGTCTTTAAAAGATACCTAAAATATAACCAGTAGCTCAAGTATTATAGGATCTGAATATCAACTAATAATATATAGTGACGAGATCTGGATGAACTTGGATGGACAAGTGAGTTATTATGGTCCGGAACATAATAACAGACTTGTCCGCACGAGGGAATTCAGGGGAAGTCACGGGGAACATTAATAGGTAAAATCGGCAACATATGTGTAAGTATATGATAGTATTTTTATGTGACAAGGTTGTATAAATGTGTGTATATTAATTTAATTATGATTTACATTATGGAAGGAACTATATGTTTGCTAACTTGTGTACAGGTAAGCATGTCAAGATCACGAAGTTTATCGGTAGAGGAGGACCCGGAGGAGGCCAGTTCCGGGGACTCTAGGAGTGTACGCTTAGCTTCCAGCACCGAGCCTATTGAGACTAGCCATAGGAGTGCTAGCTTGTCCTCCCCTGCTGGGGTTACCAGATCCCATACCCCACCCGCACCACAGGTCACCCTCACCCCTCCCAGACCCGGTCCCCGCCTCACGGCGCGGATCAGTGTCCCTTACGTCCCACCTACCTTTACCCCACCCAGATCCACTTACTATAGGGGCGAGTCCTCCCGCCCCCAGCCCGGGCCTTTGCCTCCACCCGTGTGGGGTACCCCCAGGCCGGTGAGGGATGAGCGTCCCTCCGCCGAGGCTGTGTGGCTCCGAGTGCTCACCGAGCAGATGAATGAGCACACCACCGCCTTGACAGTGGGTATTCAGAGGAGGAATCACTTGGCGGATTGCATACTGGACAGCCAGCATGCGATCGCGCAGCTGAGGAGGGAGGACGCCTACTCCCAGTGGATGATTGACCGGATGGAAACACGGATCCGGGGTTTGATGGCAATGTTAGTGGGGATGGTGGCAGTGTTGGTGTGGTTGGTATACCACCGTGTTTAGATCATGTTAGGGTGATAGTAGTCAGGGGCCGCTTTTTGATACTCTGTGTTAGCAGTTAGTGACGATGCTAACATAGAGTGAATCTTGGGTAGTTGTAGTACAGTCACTAGCCCATAGGGGGTCTTTTTTTTCGGGATACCATTGTAGATATTTTGATGTATCATTCAAGCACTGACCCATAGCGGGTTATGTCGAAATGATGCCGTTGTAGAACTGATGTATGAAAACTTAATCTATGGGCTAACGTTAATGTAATGTGTACTGATGATTATGTAAAATGTACTAATGTTTATTAATGAATGGAATATGTGTTGTGTATCGAAATTGGAATTTGTATTAATTATATGTATTTTTCTTAATGTTGTGTAGAATGGCACCTAAACAGTCAGCTCAAATGTCAGAAGTGGATGTGAGTCGTCTGATTGCTCGACAGTTAGAGGCGGCGATACCGGATATAGTATCGCGCATCGCCGCCAGTATTAACAATACGACCAATCCAGACCCTGTGAGCAATCAAACGACCACCAATAATGCTGGCGAATAAAATGTTAATCCTCCAGCAAGCGGTAACCCGATTCCGAGTAATGACCCGCCGCCTAGGGTGGTCGTTCCAGACAGTAATGGCCCTATACCCAGTGTAGAAACGAACCGCACTGAACCGACTCCTGCAACAGGGGGATGGTCAATTAAAGACTTTATGTTGTGCAAGCCCCTAGAATTTAGCGGGTCTGAGGGACCCAATAGGTTGGTTAAGTGGATTAAGAAAATAGAGTCGGTTGTGAACATCAGTAACTGCCCTGAGGAGTACATTGCTAAGTATGCTACCTGCACGTTCACGGACCATGCCTTGACATGGTGGAACACAATAGTGCAAACATGCGGTCAGGCAGCGACAAACCGCATGACTTGGGCAGAACTCAAAGCCCTTGTACTGGAACATTTCTGCCCGAAAAACGAACTGCAGAAGTTAGAAAACGAGTTGTGGAACTTGGAGATGCAGGGGGCAGACCACTTGGGTTATACGAACCGATTTAATGAATTGTCGCGATTGGTGCCGTGGTTGGTCACCCCTGAGTCAAAGAGGGTGGAGCGTTATATATGGGGACTAACTCCAGTAGTAAGGAGTATAGTCAACGCTGGGGGACACCAGACGTTTGAGGGTGCGTTGACGCAAGCTTGTATTGTCACATACGATTTCGTGAGGAGTGGGTCACTGAAGGTGGCAGGAGAGTCTGCCGGAGGAAAGCGAGGTACGTATGATAATAGGACCCCGGGGAAGCAGCAAGACAAACGTGCTAGGCCCGCTGCCCAGAACTACGCCATGACTAGTTCAGGCGGAAGGCAAGAACCGCAGAAGGGAAAGTTCCCTAAGTGTGGGAAATGCGGTTACCAGCATGGTGGCGAGTGCAAGGGGGTAGTGTGCCACCGGTGTGGCAGGATTGGGCACTACGTACCGAGTTGTAGGACAAACCTGAACAACCTGAACCGACAACCGCAACCTATCCGTGCGCAGCCATTTAGGACCCAACCAACCCGACAACAAAACCCACAAGGAAACCAAATGATGACCACTAGCCGTGCTTGCTTTGAATGCGGCAGCACAGATCACTTCAAGAGATACTGTCCGAGACTGAACCAGAGAGGAAGTGGGAGGCAAATCATGGGTCAGGCATCGTCGTCCAATCCGGCGAGAGGCCGAGCTTTTGTGATGGGGGCGAACGAAGCACGCCAGGACCCCAGCGTAGTGACAGGTACATTCCTCGTCTCTGATCATTACGCTTCTGTATTATTTGATACAGGCGCCGATAGAAGTTTTGTTTCTGTTAAATTCCTATCGATAGCAAACCTTCCAATTAGTGAACCCATAGAACCTTATACCGTAGAAGTCGCTAACGGTAAAACCATGATAGTTAATCAGATAGTTCGGAATTGCCCTTTTATTCTGAACGATCAATCCTTCCTGATTGACTTATTACCGGTAGAATTAGGTAGTTTTGACGTGATAGTGGGAATGGATTGGTTAGCACGTAACAAGGTGGAAATAAACTGTGAAAAGAAAATCGTCAAGATCCGGGTGTCGGATGACGAAGAAGTGTTAGTGCAAGGAGAAAAGTCGGGCACAATGATACCATTTATATCCCACCTCAAGGTGTTAAAATATATACGCCAGGGATGCGTGGCGTATCTAGCAAGCTTGACGGCCACAGATTCTGATGAGAAACGGGTGGATGATATCCCGGTAGTACGCGAGTTTCCACAAGTTTTCCCAGAAGAACTTCCTGGATTACCGCCAACCCGACAGGTCGAATTCAGAATCGATCTATTACCTCAAGCTGGCCCTGTTGCTAAAGCACCCTACCGACTTGCACCGTCCGAGATGCAAGAATTATCCAATCAGTTGCAGGAATTATTGGATAAAGGATTTATACGTCCTAGTTATTCCCCGTGGGGTGCACCTGTATTATTCGTGAAAAAGAAGGACGGGAGCCTTAGAATGTGCATTGATTACAGGGAGTTGAACAAGTTAACCATTAAAAATAGGTACCCTCTTCCTCGAATTGATGACCTGTTTGACCAGCTGCAAGGTGCGAGCTATTTCTCAAAAATCGATCTTAGATCGGGAAACCATCAGGTTAGAATTCAGGAAGAGGATATCCCAAAAACCGCATTCCGGACTCGCTACGGCCATTACGAGTTCTTGGTTATGCCTTTCGGGCTAACAAATGCGCCGGCAGTGTTCATGGACCTCATGAATCGAGTCTGTAAACCCTACCTCGACAAATTCGTCATCGTGTTTATTGACGATATTTTGATTTACTCGAGAAGTAAAGAGGAGCACGAGCAACACCTAAGATTAATTTTAGAGCTTCTGAATCAGGAGAAGTTGTATGCAAAATTCTCCAAGTGTAACTTCTGGTTACAGGAAGTGCAGTTCCTCGGTCACATTGTAAACCATCAAGGAATACACGTTGATCCGAGTAAAATTGAAGCAATTAAAAATTGGCAAGCGCCTAAAACGCCAAAGGAAATCCGCCAATTCTTAGGCTTAGCTGGATATTATCATCGATTTATAGAGAACTTTTCCAGCATCGCCCAACCTTTAACTCTCCTGACTCAAAAGGATCGAAAGTATGAATGGGGAGAAGAGCAGGAAACGGCGTTTCAAACGTTAAAGCAAAAATTGTGCCAAGCGCCGATTTTAATTCTTCCCGATGGAGACGATGGTTTTGTCGCATATTGTGACGCATCGCGTAGAGGGTTAGGATGCGTGTTGATGCAGAATAATAAGGTTATAGCCTATGCTTCCCGACAGTTAAAAGTACACGAGAAAAATTACACTACTCATGACTTAGAACTCGGAGCGGTTATCTTCGCACTTAAAATCTGGAGACATTATCTCTACGGTACAAAGTGCACCATCTTCACCGATCATAAAAGTTTGCAACACATATTTGATCAGAAAGAACTAAATATGAGGCAACGAAGATGGGTCGAGTTGTTGAGCGATTATGACTGTGACATCCGTTATCACCCCGGCAAGGCTAACGTTGTAGCCGATGCCTTGAGTAGGAAAGATCGGGTTAAGCCATTGCGAGTGCGAGCGTTGGGGATGATAGTCCAGTCGAACCTTTCGGACCTGGTTCGAGTCGCTCAACGTGAGGAACTTTACGGCAATGAGAAGAATTTCGAAAAGGAGGAACTTTACGGCAATGAGAAGAATTTCGAACAGCGCGTGGACGAAATTCTCTATTTCAAAAGTCGGATTTGGATCCCGACCCTCCATGATCTGCGTGAATTAATCATGGACGAAGCACATAGATCAAAATATTCCATACATCCGGGATCGGATAAGATGTACAAGGATGTGAAGGAGTTCTACTGGTGGCCGGGTATGAAAAAGGATATCGCAACGTATGTCGGTAAATGTATGACTTGTGCGAGAGTTAAGGCAGAGCACCAGAAACCCTCAGGAATGTTACAACAACCGGAAATTCCCGAATGGAAGTGGGAGCAAATCACGATGGATTTTGTGACACATCTTCCTAAAACGTCACGAGGACATGATGCAATTTGGGTAATCGTGGATCGATTAACCAAATCGGCACATTTTTTCCCGATTAGAAATAATTATAACACAGAGAGACTTGCGCAGATTTATATAAATGAAATTGTGTCTCGTCTTGGGATACCCATCTCAATCATCTACGATCGGGATAGCCATTTCACCTCCAAGCTTTGGCAAGCTGTGCAAGAAGCGCTGGGAACGCGTATTGATCTAAGCACAGCTTACCACCCTCAGACCGATGGTCAGTCTGAGAGGACCATCCAAACCCTGGAGGATTTGCTTCGTGCATGAGTACTGGATTTTAAGGGAAATTGGGATCAACATCTCCCACTCGTTGAATTTTCCTATAATAACAGTTACCATAGCAGTATAAAGGCAGCGCCTTACGAAGCATTGTATGGTCGGAAGTTCCAATCACCACTCTGTTGGACTGAAGTGGGCGACACTCAGGTTATTAGATCAGACCTGGTCCAGGAAACGGCCAGCAAAATCCTTGAAATTAGGAGCAATCTAAAGGCCGCGCGGGATCGGCAAAAGAGTTATGCCGATACCCGTAGAAAACCGTTGTCATTTGAGAAAGGTGATAAAGTGTATTTGAAAGTATCACCTTGGAAGGGTGTAGTCAGATTTGGAAAGGCGGGGAAGTTAGCCCCGAGATATATTGGACCCTTCAATATTACTGCAAAAATCGGTCCCGTAGCGTATCGATTAGAACTACCCGATGAATTGAGTGCAGTTCACAATGTGTTTCACGTATCGAACTTGAAAAGATGTCTGGCGGATGAGACATCGGTGTTACCTTTAGAGGGTGTCCAAATAAATGATAAACTCAATTTCGTAGAGGAACCCGTAGAAATACTAGACGGAAAAATCAAGCAACTTAGACACAAAAAGATTTCGTTGGTCAAAGTTAGATGGAATTCGCAACGAGGCCCAGAATATACCTTGGAGCGAAAGGACGAATTCCGGAAGAAATACCCCCATCTATTTCCTCAAAAAGAAGTAGTCGTCGCGTAAAAATTTCGAGGACGAAATTTCTTTTACGGGGGGAGAATGTAACAATTCCGGCAAAATCAGGTATACCCTAACCGGTATATACTATTTATGTGTTATTTAATAATGAATATGTGAATTATGATGCGTTTATACGAGTATGTATGATTCATAGTACGAATTATACTCGATTATACAGTAAATCGTATTGGAAATACGATTAACCGATTAACGGTTATTGAATCCCGAACGATCGGGGATTGCATTATAGACAAAATATATAATATTTAGTAATGTTTGCGAAGTATTAAAGCTTCGGGATAAGTGAATTAAAGCACAGAAAAGGGTTTCGAATTAATGATACGTCAGTACGTTAAACGAAACCTTTAATACCAAACCAAGCAAGAGACGATCGATCAAGCCGAAAAAGATGCACAATTATTAATACTATGATGTTTTAAGTTAATAAATGTCATGGTTTAAGTTTTAAATCGGTTTTATATAAATTTCATTTTTAAGTCGAAAAACGACCGTTTTAGCCTCGTTTTAAGCCTAATTAAACGATTAACCGAAAAACGAACTGAACCAGATTATCCAAAACATTATCCAGATTACAAGAATCTGAATATGTGGCCACAAATGAAGTTGTGGGCCCCACCCCACCCATCCATTAGGTCCGATCGGACCATCTAACCCCAACAACACTTCATTTTCTTTTTTTCGTAACACAATTCAACAATATTCATATTCTCTCAAGATCTAGAAAAACCATGCTTTTTAACAAGAAAAACCGAGGTAAAATCTTGTTATGTACGTGTTTAAGTTCGTTTCTTGAGTATTCTTGCAAGGAAATGAGGTTTCCAAGTGAAAAAGGGTGAAAACCCGAGATGAACCGATTCTTGCACGATCAAGTGATGTATACGGGTTATACAAGGGATCTTGGTCCAAGAAAGAAGTTAAACGAACCAAAAACAAATTTTTACGGTTAAATCGTTGTTTTTATATCATAACCGAAACCATGAAAGAAATGGCTTGATTGTGGGTGTAACTTGCTTGGTGTGGTGTTATTGTGCTTGTAGGTGTTGTATCTAGTTGTTAGCAAGGGCTAGAAAGCGAGATTCTTGCGGTTTGAAGCTAGAAACTCAAGGTAGTTCGGTTTTTGTATAAGGGTTGTGATTTGGACAGATTGTGTTTCGTGTAGAGTTAGGTCATGAAATTTTACAGGGATGATATACACATGAAAATATGAGTTCTGTGAATTTTTGGTAATTTTTGGATAAAGGATGAATATTTGGTGAATTTAATGCTCGGTTTTGGCCAAAACTGGTGAAAAATAGTTAAATATCATGAGAAATTCTGGAAAATTTCAGATAATCTTTTTATAATATGTATAAGTTACACACAAAATTTGAGGTCATTTGGAGAAGTCTAAGTAGGCTTTTCGGTTAAACGAGTTCTAGAGTTTTCTAGCTCGGTTTTAGTGAAAATGGCATTTAAAAAGGGAATTTAGTTCTGGAAAAATTACAGGGGACTATGGAGATGGCAGGGGTCATCCAGGAAACATTTGGGATTTTTCTAAGATCGTTTGATATTTACGACATATTTAGTGTTTAAATGGTGTTTAAAAATAGATAAATAAATGTTAAATATAAAAATTAATTCTGGAAATATTTTTATAAAATTCCCTACTGTCAAAAAGTGATTTGTGCAAAATTTCAGGATCCGAGACTAAACGGATAATTATTATGCTAAAACAAACTTTTAAAGCTTAAAACGCGTAAACCGGTAAAGTTCGCATAAGCGAGCTGACTGGTGTATAAAAACCCTAAAAATGAACTATTTTCATATAATTGAGTTAAACAAGTAAAAATGAATCATCCGAAAATAAGTTGGATGATTTGAGTGTTTTTAACCTATTTAACAGTTTTCGGTATGATAATGACGGAAACGGGTCCCGCGGCCAATCGGGACATCTAAACCGAGCTCTAATTTCACAACTTAGTTAAATTATCAATTAACAACTATTTTCGGGTCGTATGTGACAAAACTCATTTTTGAAACATAAAAATGGATAACCGTGCTAGGCACGCAAAACCGGAAAAATGACTAATAGTAAATCTGACTAGTGAACTCTAAACGATATCACAATCTGAGTCCGGTGAAGTGTTTCTGGGTTAACATTGCCCCCAAAACGGGTACAGTACTGGGTTAACTGTGTCCCCAGATGTACCGGTTAACACGGTTAAAGTTATGTTAATAGTGATTGTATAGTAACGAACTTAGGGATCGTATTACAGATTTGGACTAGTAGCTGGAGTGTTGTATTACTAATTTGCCTACGATAAGGTGAGTTTCACGAGCCCCTTTTTCTGAATTGTTTTCAAATATTTTCCCGGGGCGGAAGCATGTTACTAATAAAATGTTTAAGTACATACTGAACGCATGGATTTGCGTGTATTTATAAATATGTGATTGTACGGGAATCGTACGGAATGGGTACATTACTGGGTTAACAGTGTCCCAAATGTCCCTGGAAGTGTTTCTGGGTTAACATTGCCCCCGGAATGGGTACAGTGCTGGGTTAACAGTGTCCCCAGATGTCTCTAGAAGTGTTTCTGGGTTAACATTGCCCCCGGAATGAGTACAGTCTTGGGTTAACAGTGTCCCCAGAGGTCTCTAATATATGATTATCATAATGATTTATCACTGTTTATTTAAATTAGTGAAACTCACCAACTATTCGTAGTTGACCCGTTTTCTTTACATGCTTTCTAGGTACTCCCAAACTGGAGTAAGTGCTACGTGCTTGCTGATGCGTGCTATTTGTGGAAGTTTAGTGATCGTTTTGTATTAAATATGATAATGTAATGTTGGTAAAACTTATGTGCTATCGCCTAGACGGGAACTAAACTCGGAACAATGTAATATGATGTAAGTTAATGTAGTGGTGTTTTCTTTATAAGCAATGCTGTTGATATCAGATGTGTCTGTTGCATCTCGTTTACGTTTCCGCTGCGGTTACGGGGTGTTACAACCCTCGTCTTAACAAACCCTTGGCTTTTATCATTGAAATGACATTAAGCCAGGAACTTTCCTTATCACCATAAACCGTCACCGCGCTACCACTCTAGGAATTTAACTTTATTATCCTACTCTTACACACTATCTGAGCTTCATACTCGGACAACCAATCCATTCCCAAAACCACATCAAACCCTCATAAGGTCATAACATATAAAGTAACAGGGAACGCATGTCCCTCTAGCTCTACCTTATAGTCCTTAACCATTTTCATTATTCTAACCGAAGTGTCACTAGCGGTTTCTACTATAAAGGTTTCAGCCACTCTGAACCATTTCATTTTAGCTAATTTACTAAATGTCGTAGCTACAAAACTTCTATTCGCACCCAAATCGAACAATACGGAAGCAGAAATACCATTCACTAGAAACGTACCTATGACAACATCCGGGATCTGTCTAGCTTGTTCTTGGGTTAACATGTAGGCTCTAGTCCTTTTCTTTGCTTGGTCAGCATCTTTCTTTCCACTTCCTCCAGCTTCACCCTTGGTGCATTCCATGGCAAAATGGCCCGATTTAACGCACTTGTAACTTGCGGGTTTTGCAGTACAATCGGAAGCATAATGTCCCACTTTTCCACACTTATAACATGTATTCAACCCAAGCCTGCACTCCCCACCATGAGCCTTACCACACTTATAACAAACATCTGATCCTTTACTCCACTTACACTCACCCCAATGCATCTTTCCACAGGTCTTACACGACCTCTTCTCCTAAACTCTCGGCTGATTATTCTTATGGTTCCACAATTGAGTACCGGGTCGCTTAGCATGATTGACCCACTTCTTATCTTTCTTCTCATCTGCCACCACATCATATGCCGACAAGTCGTCATAAACCATTTATGCGAGCCCTACAGCAGAATCAAAAGTACCAGGTCTACTAGCCTTGACCAAGAAGCGAACATTACGCGATAGTCCCCTAATGTAACACTTGATCCGCTTGTCCTCAGTGTTCACCATGTCTGGAACCAACCTTGACATGAGGTTGAATTCAATGGTGTATTCGCGGTGTGTCATCTTACCTGCCTTCAGAATCAAGAACTTAATTTCAACCCTTTTGTCCTCTGCATCTGCACAAAACCTCTTCATCACCAACTCCTTCAGATCATCCCACCTCATTGCCTTTATCTCTTACCGACTCTTTCTCTCCATTACTGACTCCCACCAGTACATTGCCCCATCATCAAAACGTTGGAATCGATCTGCCCAAGACACATATTTGAGTTGATGTGTCTATTACATTGTGATCCAAGTCAGGACATACCCAATAACAAGCTAGACAAACGCCACGATATTTATTGTTAGATATGATCTAAGTAATAAATAACAACACTTATAATATTTGGAAAATGGTCTTCTAAATATTTGCATTTGTGTATTAAATAAGTTATGTGGATAATTTATGTTTGAGAGGAATGTGATTTATTTTGGATAAATAACAAACATGGTTTAAAAGAAATAATAAATGGTTTTAGGTTTTGAAGGGAAAAACCAAAGGTGGGCCAGCCCCTCCTTTCCTCTCTCTCTCCTTTTGTTTTGTTCCAAGACATGCAAGGGTGGGGATTGGGAGATCATTAATCTTGGATAACAACAACCCTTTCTCTCACATACACACACATTTTTCTCTCTTCTTCTTCCTCCTAGCCGAGACCAAGAAAAGATGAACAAGGAGATTGCAATAGTGTAAGACCATAGCATCTTTGGTGTTTGTTGGAGCTTGTTCGGGTATACAAGCTTGAGGATTTCTCTATTGAAATCTCGCCATTCATTCTCATTCATCCCTTTTAATTTCTGGACTTTAAGGTATGTTCTTGAAAGACCGAATGGTTGTTATTGATAGTGTTTATATCGTATATGGATCCTGTTTTGGGTTTAACATAAACAAGTTTATGTGTTTCGGGTAACAAGATTTAAAAATATATTTTCCGCTGTGTTTTCCTAATAAATTGGTTTATTTGGACTTTGATATACTTGTTAAAACCCAACAATGGCATCAAGAGCCGATTATATGATTATATGCTTCAAAATGGGATCAAAAGTGTTCGGGTTTGATGATATTCTTTACCATATTGGTCGAAAACTTTAGGAATTTTGGTTGCCCCTTGGTTTTTCAAGATTGTATCATACATGCATGTGTTAAATCTAGAAAAATTGAATCATGTGGATGATATTTTGTTTTGGACAGAATCTGTGTTCTTCTGCTCTGGCCGAGAACATAATGGTTGGATACCATGGTTCTCGGTCTGGCCAAGACACCCGAAACCATGTTCTTGGTTAATCGGAAATGAGATCTCGGTGTTGATCGAGAACACTAGGTTCTATGTGGACCAAAGTTTTCGGGCCAAAAACTCTGAAACTTTGGTTTTGGCCGAGAACACTGTGTTCTCTGTTTTAGGCCGAGAACTAAGGGCCAAAGAGGAACCATTCTAGTCAAAGGTTGACCTGCTTGTGTGGATGTTCATGACCTAGCCATGACCTTGTGTTTATTGAAGTGTTTTGTTGTTGTTTATTCATCTATTTGTAATATTCTTTATTCGGGTTTGTAATATATTTATTCTTTCAAATAGTTTGTAATAATAAGTAGAATAGTTGTATTTCCTTTTACTAGAAAAATGTATCAGGATATATTTAGTAAAAGAAGATACAACTACAACACCACTTTGGTGGAAGCCCAAATAAAGAAGTGAACGCTTGAAGCATAAGGATGCGAAGTCAAGTGGGAGTTCACCATCTCATACCTTATGTCATGCTCATCCCTTAGGAGAGACCTTATGACACACGTGTTTCGGTCAACAAGGGTTGTCAAATTTTAGGTGGCTATGGTCATGGACTTGTGATTGTATTATTTATCATTGTGTGGTTGATTTAATTATCTTCTATCATTTTGTATATGTTGTTAACTATTAATATCGACAACTTGCATAAAAAATTGATTATTTTGAAATTGTTAAGTAATAAAAAGGAATTTGAAAATTGGTTTTCAAACGGTACCATACATTTGAATGCATGCAAATGGAAGGTACATGAAATAGTTTTCCAATCTATAATTTTTAAAACTTAAATCTCTTTTAAAAAACAAGTTAAACACCATTCTTTTATAAAACACTCGAGTCACTTGGAGACTTGATGTGGGATAAAGGTCACCTAACCAAATTTAAGAAAACTTGTGATCTTGAGGTGAATTTACAATACTTGTGGGATAAAGTCACCTAACCACTTTATGTGTAAACTCACACGTGTGTGTGAGTAGGACGACTTGATTTGGAAACCATGTGAATAGTGTCACTGAAGAATGGAGTCCAAAGGTGTTGATGGGATTAAACATGCCAACTAAACATATGATGTTTAACCGATCCCATAAAACTAGAAGTTGCAAAGGGTTGCAATTGTCAAACATTGACTACCTTGTTAATTTGAATAGTAGGATAAAGGTCACCTAACTACTATTTGAATGAAACGTTGGGTTCTAGATTTCAATCATTAATTGTCTTAAAGACTAAAATGTATTAACGATTAAAATTTATTGATATCGAAAATATTTAAATTGAGCTTTGTTAAAATCTTTAATAGATGGCCGCAAATAATCCACAGAACGCTATTATCCCACCTGTGCATAATCTATCACTGAGATCCATTCTGGATAAGGATCATATGAACTATAACAACTTTATGAATTGGTATCAAAACTTGAGAATTGTTCTCAAGAAATAGAAGAAATCCTACATTCCGGACGATCCTATTCCCAATGAACCTGATGTCAACGACTTGGATGCCTACGCGGATTGGTTGAAGTACACCGAGGATTCGGTGCAAGTTTCTTGCCTCATGTTGAAAACAATGATTCCCGAGAACCAAAAGGATTTTGAGAATAATGGGGCATATGACATGATCACCCAGCTCAAGGAAATGTTCCTTACTCAAGCTACGGTGGAACGGTTCGAGCGTTTCATGCATGTCATAAGGAAGAAACCCAATCTGTCTCATCTTATGTGCTTAAGATGAAAAGCCACATTGATCGGCTAGAACGACTTAATTGTCCCGTCCCAAGAGAGTTAGCCACGGATTTGATCCTTAATGGCTTAACTAAAAGGTTTGAGACATTCGCCATTAATACAACATGAACGGATGGGACAAGAGCATTGGTGAGCTTCACGCAATGCTTAAAACAGCCGAAGCCGGAATGGGTAAAAAGGTTTTACCCGTTCTTGCGATAAAGAGGCATCACTCGGAACCAAAGGAAAAGGTTGCCGTTGGTAAGGGGCAAGTCAAGAAAGGGTTCAAGTGAAAGGCAAAGGCGGAACCCAAACCCAAGAAGCTAAAGGTTCTAGGATCCGTGCTTTGGTTGTGGAGAGATAGGTCACTG
The DNA here is from genome assembly GCF_021521415.1 of Bidens hawaiensis. NCBI lineage: Eukaryota > Viridiplantae > Streptophyta > Magnoliopsida > Asterales > Asteraceae > Bidens > Bidens hawaiensis. Next base: position 394,808 of record NW_027492413.1, on the reverse strand, counting down.
GATGAGAAACTGTCCAACCTATCTCAAGGAGTTGAAAGCTAAGAGGGATGCGGGGCAAACCTCAGGTACAACTTTCATGATTTATATTGATCTTAATATTATTTCTTCTAACACATGGGTATTGGATACCGGATGTGGAACTCACATTGGCAATTCATTGCAGGAGTTCAAGAGAAGAAATGATTACAAGAAAGGAGATATTAGTCTCTTCATGGGCAATGGAGCAAAGGTTGACGTCCAAGCCCAAGGAGATTATATTTTGAAGCTTCCAAATGGTTTGGAAGTTCTTTTGAAAAACATTTTGTACTCTCCTAGTTTGACCGGGAATATTATCTCTGTTTCTTTATTAAGACAATGTGGTTATGCTTTTAAGTTTATAAACAATGGTATTTATGTTTTCATGAATGACGTCTTTTATTTTAAAGCAATGCCGTGTAATGGCATTTATGAATTAGTTCATGATAATACTTTCATTGATAACTCGTTGTACCAAGCTAACACCAAAAGACTCAAATTAGATTTGAGTAAGACTTTTCTTTGGCATTGTCACCTTGGTCACATAAACTTGGATCGCATTCATACACTTCCAAAGAATGGTATTTTGGAATCAAATGATGATTCATTTGATGAATGTGAGTCCTGTTTATTGCGAAAAATGACCAAGGAGCCCTTTAGTGGTACTAATGAAAGGGCAAAAGACTTATTAGGTATCATTCATTCGGATGTATGTGGTCCTTTTAAGACAATGACAAGGAATGGTGAAAGATATTTCATTACCTTTGCTGACGATTACAGTCGCTATGGGTATTTCTTCTTGTTAAGAGACAAATATGAAGCCTTTGAAATGTTCAAAGTCTTCCAAAATGAAGTACAAAATCAACTCAACAAAACAATCAAAGTATTACGTTCCGATGGAGGAAGTGAATACCTCAATGATACGTTTCTTGAACAACTTAGGAGTTGTGGGATTGTCTCACAACTTACTCCACCTGGAATGCCGCAACACAATGGTGTGTCCGAAAGGAGGAATCGAACTTTATTGGATATGGTATGATTCATGATGGCTAGAAGTACATTACCTCTATCACTTTTGGGTTTCGCATTGATCACCGCAGCCCGTATTTTAAATATGGCACCAACCAAGAAAGTGGAAAGGACATCTTTTGAAATATGGCATGGAAGAGTTCTATCGTTATCATATTTAAAGGTATGGGATTGTGAGGCTTATGTCAAGAACAACACCCAAAACAAGATTGAAAATCGATCCAATAAATGTATTTTTGTAGGATATCCCAAAGATTCAATTAAATATTATTTCTACAATCCAAGCGAGCATAAAGTGTTTATTACTCGAAAGGCTGAGTTCTTGGAAAGAAGGTTCCTTATGGAATAGCTAATAGAACTGTGGAACTCGAGGAGGATTGAGAACCACAAGCCGATACACGTCTGGTTGACACTAGCAATCAACAAGAGGTTGTTGAGGATGGTCAAATGGTTGATCAAAACACACAAAACGTTCACAAATCTGGTAGAATTAGCACTCCACCTGAAAGATATGGATTTTTCATGGATGGATGCTATGTGGTAGATTCGGATGAACCCACCACAAACCGAGATGCAATGTCACAATCTGATTGTAATAAATGGCTTGAAGTGATGAACGTTGAGATGCAATCTATGCATGACAACCAAGTATGGGACTTGGTTATACCACCTCTAAATTCCAAACTGGTTAGAAGTAAGTGGGTTTTCAAGAAGAAAACCGATATGCATGGAAACTTGGATTCTTATAAAGCTAGACTTGTAGCAAAGGGTTTCACTCAAACTCAAGGGATTGATTATGATGAAACTTTCTCACCTGTAGCGATGCTAAAGTCTATAAGGATATTGTTTTCCATAGCCGCATATTATGACTATGAGATATGACAAACGGATGTCAAAACTACTTTTCTAAATGGGCATCTTGAGGAAGGTGTCTATATGGTTCAGCCCGAAGGTTTTGTCGATCCACAACATCCTTATAAAGTATGCAAGTTAAAGAAATCAATATATGGATTGAAACAAGCATCTAGAAGTTGGAATCACCGTTTTGATGATGAAGTTAAGAAGTTTGGATTCATCAAAAACGCTGATGAAGCTTGTGTGTATAAAAAAGCTAGTGGGAGCATCATTACCTTTCTTGTATTATATGTCGATGACATACTATTATTTGGAAATGACATTCCAACTATGGAGGGCGTAAAAGCCTGGCTTGGAAATTGCTTTTCCATCAAGGATCTTGGTGAAGCCGCCTATATTCTAGGAATAATGATCTATTGGTATAGATCAAGGCGGTTGATAAATTTGAATCAAAGTGCATACATTGACAAAATCTTGAAAAGGTTCATGATGGAAAACTCTAAAAAAGGTTTGGTACCTATTCAAAGAGGAACAATATTGAGTGCATCTCTATGTCCAAGCTCAAAGCGTGAGCAAGAAAAAATTAATGGAATCCCATATGCATCTGCTGTAGGATTCATCATGTATGTCATGATATGCACTAGACCGGATGTGTCATGCGCTTTGAGCATGACAAGTAGATATCAACAAAATCAGGGAACTAGCCATTGGATGGCGGTTAAGAACATACTGAAATACCTTAGGAGGACTAAGGATATGTTTCTAATATATGGCTCTGGTGAGGAGGAATTCATTGTAAAGGGTTACACGGATGCGAGTTTCCAAACTGATCAAGATGATTCTCGATCACAATCGGGATATGTCTTCGTTCTAAATGTTGTTGTTGTCTCTTGGAAGAGCGCAAAACAAGACGTGGTAGCCTTGTCCACCACTGAATCAGAATACATCGCCGCCTCCTTGTTAGCTCAAGAAGCTGCGTGGATTTGAAAGTTCATTGCCGACCTATGGGTAGTCCGTACCATTAAGGACCCTCTAGAAATCTTTTGTGACAACGAGGGTGCAATTTCTCAAATCAAGGAACTCTGTGCACATCAAAAGACTAGGCACATTGAGCGGAGATTCAACTACTTAAGGGATGAAGTTAAAAAAGGAAAGATATGTATTCACAAAGTTCACGCTGATCAAAACTGCGGATCCACTCACGAAGCTCCTTGAAAGGCCGAAGCATGAGGGTCACATTTGTGCCTTAGGACTTCGATATTCTAGTGATTGAATTTGATCAAAATTTTGTATTTTGATATTGGAACAATTTTATTTAACTAAATCATATGGTTTTGGTTATGTTATGGTTATGTTTTTGAGTTATGTTCCATTTTAGCATGTTTAAATCCATGACTAATTTGATTATTCTAGATGTATGTAGTCGATCATAGTTGTGGGAACAAATATGAAGGTAAGACTATTATGAACTTGGATTGGTAGATATTCATGAGGTATGAATATAGCAAGGGTTGCTGCCAAGGTTAATAGATATTTGTGGGATAAATATTGGACTGACCCGCCCTCAATTTTACTGCATGGAATCCATGTGATATGTGGTTATAAGTAAATTTGAGTAAAAGTGAACATCATGGTATCCTCCGACCTGAGATACACACTGGGTCTTGATATTAACCGACTATTATACTTTGACTTAGTTCTTCGCTGCCTGAAATATGTCAGTACATAAAGCTAAACTCAAGTGTAGTACAAGGTGATAGTAAGAGACGTATGTAGTCAATAGGGGATTTATCCCTCATATTCGTTGAGAGTTAAATGTCTAAGTCCTGATAAGTTAAATCAACAGAGTATGATTATTCTGTGTCTCAGGATTTAACATGACATTTGTGGCAAAAGGATAAATGATAGTTTCACCTAAATCATTTCAAGTGAGGGACTTGAAGGGGATGATGTTATTGAATGGCACTTCGTCATGCGTATTAGGGATAGTAAACCGTTGTTAGGTGGTATTTGCTATTTGCATCAATCATCTATGTATCTTGTGCAAGTTGAAGATTGTTGGAATCGATCTACCCGAGAAACATATTTGAGTTGATGTGACTAGTACGTTTTGATCCAAGTCGGGTCATACCCAATAACAAGCTAGACAAACGCCACGATATTTATTGTTAGATATGATCTAAGTAATAAATATCAACACTTATAATATTTGGAATAGAGTTTTCTAAATATTTGCATTTGTGTGTTAATAAGTTATGTGGATAATTTATGTTTGAGAGAAATGTTATTTATTTGGATAAATAACAAACAAGGTTTAAAAGAAATAATAAATGGTTTTCGGTTTTTGGAGGGAAAACCCAAAGGTGGGCCGGCCCCTCCCTCCCCCTCTCTCTCCTTTTATTTTGTTCTAATACATGCAAGGGTGGGGATTGGGAGATCATTATTCGTGGATAACAACAACCCTTTCTCTCTCTCACACACACAAACACATTTTTCTCTCTTCTTCTTCCTCCTTGCCGATAACAAGAAAAGAAGAACAAGGAGATTGCAAGATTGTAAGACCCTAGCATCTTAGGTTTTTGTTGGAGCTTGTTCGGGTATACAAGCTTGAGGATTTCTCTATTGGAATCTCGCCATTCATTCTCATTCATACCTTTTAGTTTCTGGACTTGAAGGTATGTTATTGAAACACCCTATGCTTGTTATTGATAGTGTGTATATCGTATATGGATCCCGTTTTGAGTTAACATAAACGGGTTTACGTGTTTCGGTTAAAAAGATTTAAAACTCTATTTTTCGCTGTGTTTTCCTAATAAATTGTTTTTTTTGGACTTTGATAATCTTGCTAAAACCCAACACAAACGATTTGGTAGCAAATCCCATGGCTCGGTCGGGACGGCACTCGCTAATGCGGACAACCTTGTCTATAGTGGTTATCCATTGAAGAGTAGCGATTGTGTCTCCCAAACCAATTAGCTTCGGCGGATCGCAACCATTGAATGACTTGTAATTGCACCCACCTCGGCCTCTCCTCCTATCATCAACCTTCATTGACTTAACCACGCTCGAGGCCTCATTCTCTCCTTCATCATCTTTCTTACTCTTTTCCCCAGACATCTCAGCAGTCTTCGCATGACTTTCAGCAGACTTTTCGGGGTTCAAGTTCTTCAAAACAGCTACTACCGCTTGAGCAATGGCAGCTTGAACAACACGGTCGAGTTGATACTCTTTGTTGTTACTCGGATTTTGACCAGCTGCACTTCCTTCTCCCTCAGTGTTAGTAGCTGATTCTACCGACGGTTCTCGGACAATGCGTGGCCTACCACGTAATCCCGTACGTCCTCCCTTTCCAGCAGCTTTCCTAGCTCCAGTCATTCGTATTCTATAAGAAAACACAAACGTCATCACTTAAGGAACCATTTAGTACAAGAATAGTAAGGCTAACAGGTAATAAATGTGGCTAGCTGTGATTAGTTGATTACGTTACTCTCCGTATCCTATACACTTCCCTTTGTGAGTTCACTTGTGCTAGTTCTACTTCTAACAGTTAGACAATCAAACAGTTCGTATCATCATATACTCCTATCCCTATCAATTAAGCTAGCATTCATACATTCTTTATCTAGCAATTAAGCTAACATCATACCTCATTCTCTATCAATTAAGCTAGCATTAATTCATCATTCTACTTTTCCTATGAAATTAATTACATACTTTACCTTTACTTGGCTTGCTTGAGTGACACATGGCTATCTTGACTGGCATCTTCTTCCTTTTCTTACTTAAATCTCATTCTATGTTTGAGTCTAAGCATGTAGGATGCTTAAATCTCTCAAACTTTGCTCTGATACCAAATTGTAAGGTCCCGTTACCAGTGCTCTACATTGGACGTTAGATTTAATCATAAACACAGTTCTACAGATCAGAGTTAATTAAAACTTTACGTGGAATATAAATTTTCTTAACATTACATTAAGAATTCATATCATGTCTTCAAACAGTCTTGTCTTTCAAAATTAAAACGTTAAATATAAAATATCAGCATCTTTAGATGCCAGACTCTTATTCCTCTGCCATGTGTCCTTGCTCAAACCAGCTCTCTCAATCTAATCACCTACTTGCATACTGAAAGTCAGCTACGTTGAGTTTGTTCTAGTTAATCATACATCATACAATACATATACTTACCTTCCATTAAGCATCCGAAGGTACATAATAATTACTTTACTAATTTAATTTCAATACATAATTTCATACATACTTTCATACTATATAATTACTGTCCATTCTATCTTATATATTGGTGTGTGCTGTATGCTTGGTTATAATATGATGGAATGGATATTTATCTTTTGCACAAGATCGTGTTTTAAATTTATAAAAGTGATTTCTACAAAGACTAAACACACACAAAATAGGCAATTGTACCTATAGTATATGTAGAATAGTATTGGTAAGAATCAAGTATCGATCCGAGGACACAAATGTTTCTAATAATGAATCATCATTTTACTTTAATAGGAGGTTTTAATCATATTTGGGGTTGATTTTTGAACTTTTTATAAAATATAAATATTTATATATAATATATAGGTGACCAAGACGAGAGATTTTAAACAAGTAGTTCATTTATATGAAGGTTACCATCTAAGATCAATAATCCACTCAATTTTGTCATTGATAATTAATATGTAAACATGTGGTAAACTTGCCGTAATAATATATGATAGATAGCTCCTCATTTATAAGCGAGCATCTATGACAAAAAAGGAGTAGCATGCCCATTTTAAAGTCGACCCTTTCCTAATGTCATGCTACCTCGAGAATGTCAATTTAAGTTCGCAAGTAGTTTCGTAAAGTAGAAAGATTAGGATTGATTTGTATTTCTCAAATGCCAATTCTAACAACTTCGGGTGGTTATAGTTTATCACATAACCTCCCTTTGGTTTATTTAAGTAGGTTATAATTGCACATTCCGTTAACATATGATTTCTTTAACAAGCATGATATCCTAAGCAATTGCGTTAGCGATGCCATTTTCGGATTACCAAAGCTTAGAGAAATAGATCATAACTAATATCTCATCATTTCTATGTACAATATAAGGATCCATGTTTCGATAAGTTATCAAAGTATTTCTATCTTTAAATAACATGAATCGATCATGAATTATTGCCAATATAATTGACAATCACCAACTTTGAATTGTTTAATTAAGATGGTGACACATTTCTCATCAAAAGATAATTGCAAGTTAATCATGTACTTTACTAGATTAAACCACATGTCTTATATAATTATCAAGTAAAATAAAGCTTCTTCATAGATATTAGATGGTAAATAGAGTTTAGCTCATATTGAGCATGGTTATGAACATTAGAATGGATGATCACAACAAACAGATGATTAAACTAGAACAATCTAACCAAATGTGGATGAATTTTCCTTATTGATGATAATGATGATGGATGATTGATGATGATGACCTCCAAGCCTTCAAACTCTTCACTGGATCTTCAATATGAGTGTTAGTGGGTCTTTTTATAAGTGAAAACCAGATAGAACTCTTTTCAAGGCACACCAATTTAGTGCAACATGAGCCACTATTTATAGGCAATCTGGAGTGAGAAGCACGGCCATGTGCCTTGGTGGGCACGCCCCAGTGCTTTATTATGACATGTGCCAAATTCATTTTGTCTTTTCTTGTAGATGACTACGGCCCCGTGGGCAAGTGGCACGGCCCCATGCTTTTGTTCCCAGTTTTTTGACATTTCTTGTAGATTTTTGTCTTTTCTGGTGTTCAGAAGCATGGGGGCGTGTTTCTTGAGGCATGGGGGTGTGTTTCTTGATTCTCTTGTGTTTTCTTCCATTTTTCTTCGTGTTTTCGCTTGTTTCTTCATTTAGGACTTGGTTTCACCTGAAATTATATTATATTATGATAAGTGCTATGTTATTTGATAGAAATTGCAGTTTTTAGAGATTAGTTGATGCTAAAAACATGTATAATTTATGTATATAAAATATCCCCACACTTGAACATTGCTTGTCCTCAAGCAATCTATTTATAAATATTCCCTAAAAATAGCAAGTTTTGGATTATAGCTTAAACATCCCCTAAAAGAGTTCCAAGAAAATGGAAACAAAATAACCAACTTTAAATCATAGGAATATATGTAGTGATAAATAAAAAGGCAATTTTGTTTTTATGAGCTTCTATTTATGTGGAACGTCACGTTCTCACAATGTTCACCCACCCTCGGTTTTATATCTGATCGTACCTATGATGTATGTATGTGAACACTCTTAGTCAATACGTAACCTGTGATAAATAAGCTTGTAGCAAGTTCAAATCTCCACCTTTGTGAAGGGTTGCATAAATCAGAAGGTAATAATGGTTGGTTTTTGGTGAGTAGGGATTTAGGTATATTGTGGTGGTGCCAGGGTTTACGTTAATGATGGTGAGGATGGTAGATACAACTTTTTCTTGATTTTCGGGAGTCTTAAGTTGTCTTCAATGGTTAATTCTTTCTCCCAGTTGCTGAAATTTTTTTTCTTTTTTTTTTACAAACCTAGTGACTTTTTGAAGGTCGGATCGTCAAGACCAGTTTTGTCGAGGATGTGGAGCAGTTCTTCCTCAATCATGTTCTGAACATAACTTCCAACTCTAGTTGATCGTTCGGCTTTGAGCCTAATAGCCCCCACCCTCATTTGTTCGGTATATCATGCTAAGACTGAGTTTGACTTTTCTACATCTTTCTTCGTGGGACCAGTTTCCGCAGCCTAAGCATCGTTCGTATCTTTTTGTTCTTCTTTTCATTGCGCTTTTGGAAAGTCCACAAAATGGTGACCTTTTTTCATCTTGGTGCCACATTTTTCTCACCTCATTGCTAAAGAGAAAGATTCTCTCCCTAAGTTCTGGAGCAACCTAGGTTTGCTAAATGTATGCAGCAAAGGAAATTTAAATCGAAATAATGCATTTCCAGTTCTTTAGGGTCTGCCGGTAAAAGACTAGTGTTGTATTTTACCGGTGAGATGGATAAGGTGGTAAGGTTTTTGGGTTTTGTAGTTTGGGGAATGTTTTGAGTGAATTGTGATAATATTTCCTTCTTCCTTAAACAACGCTTCTTGCAGTCTTAAATTGAATATTTGCAACAAGTTCTAAATCACACGGAAGTTATGACTCACTCAAAGCTTCCGAAAAAAATATTTATGGCATGAGGTTTATCTCACAGTAACGAAGAAATTGAGTATAAACACCATATTTTGCATAATTTTTCGTCTCAGTATTACAAAACTTCTTTTTACTTTTTCATCTTATTGTTATAATAGATTAGTAATTGGTTAGTTGCAAAAAAAAATTCTTGAAATTTTCTTTAGGTTTTGTTATGAAAATAGTCTTTGTTTGCTGCCAATAATTTCGTTGATTAGAGAATTTTTTTAATTATTTGAACAAGCAATTGTTCAAGTAATTTTCCCCTCCCCACACTTGAATCTCACATTGTCCTCAATGTGAAAAGATTCATTAGAAGATAAAAATTCTGAATAAGTATGGTGGGTTGAAATGGAGAGGTACTTCCCTATGGGTTAACGAAATTTCGACAGAACGTCCCCTGTTTATCGTCCGTTTTCCTGTTTTGTACCCTTAAAATATAAAACTCACCACAAATAACCAAGCATAATTAGTTGAAAATTAGGTATGGAATCATACATCCCTTGCCCACACTAGCTAATTAAGTACCTACTAATAGTGTCTTGGCACCCACGGCCATAAAAGTGTCCAACCAAACAAACAAACAAACAAAAATAGACAAAGTAAATTGTTCAAACAGACATAATAATAATAATAATAATAATAATAATAATAATAATAATAATTATTATTATTATTATTATTATTATTATAATAAAAGTGTCATAAGCTACTACCAACCCATGCCCATGCCCGTACCCAACCTACCAGTGCCGCGGCTCATCAGTTACCCGTGTCCGGGTCAAATGGTACCCACTGCCTATCCAAGCGATGGCCCAAATGATCAATATCTCGTCTCGTCTCTGCATATTTGGCTGCTCGTTGTGCATCTTAGGCAGCCATCTGCTCTGTGATCCTGTCAAACGAGGAGGTGGTTCTTTCTGAGAACTGATCAGTTAGGCCGTATAGGCCCTCGGATTAGTATCGGCTATCGTGTGATGAACTGGGGCCGGCCCCTAATGAAGATGGGCCTCCTCTCTGATGGTAGGTGCGGCGGCGGTACTGTCTGGGTGGTGATACTCTCCTCTAGGGTACATCCTGGAGTAACATCTCTGCTGGGTCTTCTGGGTCCCAAACCTGGTTATACTTGTCATATAATCTCCACACATCTAGGTGTTTACCAATTCGCTGAACCATCTGCATGCTAATACAATAATCAAGGGTTAGAGCAATCGAATCTGGGCTTCGGGTACCTTCCCTGTCAACACCATAATCTTCGTAGAGGTTGTAGATCCATGGCCCGCCAAAGATAGGTGTGTTTCCTCCGTCATTTGCATTTGTTGTTAACAGCTTGCAGAATAAAAACGTGATGTTGCACGGTAAGTTGTTCTTCATGCAATAAAGCGCCCACAGATCCTTTAAATTAACAACCCCTTCACTTTGACCTCTGGCAGTGACAGTGTGACTGAGCAGGCGGTGAATGTATCTCATGAGTGGGTCACGTAGTGCCGTGCTTTTTGAAACGCTTACATTATAGTCATCTGTCCGTAGCTCAGTTGTTCCCATGCTTACAACCGTGTGTTCCCAGCATCAATATCATCATCACCGTCTTCGTCTGTAAAGGTTGTCTTTGCTTCAAACCATATTTCTCTATCGGTTTCCGCAATGTGTAAATTCCCAGATCAATCCCATGTTGGGTGAAAGAAGTTGTGTGCCATTCTCCCCCGCATCTGAATTCAATGGCGTCATCATCCCACATATCTGGATTCTTGGTCTTTATATGAAAAGAAGCTAAAAATTCCTTTGTCAGTTCGGTTATAGCCTCTTCTGTTTGACCAAGAACCGGTCTCCACGGTCCTTTTACAATGGCCTTGTATCGGTTCCGTTGGTTGACTTGTTTCAATGTGTCTTTGCAGGCATAGAAGTTCTCTTTTGGAAATCGACGGTTAAGGTAGGTTAACATTGCGTTGGACCGTCTATTCCTTGCATCACGCCCAGAAAAAACTAAGAAAGCGTGTGTGTCATCCTCATACTCGGCCATCTGCAATAAGTATCCAAATTAGTCGAAAATCAATAAAAAATTTATAATGTGCCAGAACCGAGAGCAAAGCACGGTGGCGTGCTTTTAAAAGCACGATACCGTGCTGCTCAGGTTTGTCAGTTCCTATAGATTTTGACCTTTGGTTGACCAAAAGGTGACCACGAGTCGTGTTGTTTGAGGCACTGTTCATGTTTTTATTCATAATTTCGGCTTTATCCATATTAGAACCTTCGTTTCTGACCGTTTATACCATTTGGGTTTATTTAATTTGTTGGATATTCAACCCAAGATCAAACCTGAATGGTTCCTTTCAACCAATCTTTAACAAACAACTATTCAACAATTCATCACCCTAAACTAATAGAATAACCCATATAATTTTCAGGTTTAGACCCGATTTAATCAATTTGAGAGATTTTAAGGTCAAACTAAATCTAGAAAGATAAATTTGAACAATATAATCGTTAAATTAACATACCTTTGGTTTGAGATTGAAGATTAATGCAGAAATTAGCGAAATAGGGGAGTGGTCGGCAATTCTTGTTTAGGGACGAAGTTGGTTTTAGGGTAGAATGGTTAGAAAATTTGTTTTAATAATTAAAAATTTGTAACTACACTGAACATAAAAGCACGGCCCGTGCTTTTCAGAGGCACGATACCGTGCTGCATATTGCAGACAGATTTTTATTTTATGTTGTTTATTTGTCGAGCTGGTTCGTTTTTTAACTGATTTTCTTTGTGGGTTAGATTAAGATATTAATTAAAAGTCCTAAATTTCATTAAAATATTAAAACATATAAAACATAGTAAAATGAAAAGTACAACAACATTCTTGAATCATGAATTATAACACTAGCAAAAGCAACTTTATAAAACAAAGTCGGGACTTCAACGACCACCATTCCCGAACAGGTCTTGAATGTGTGGTGGCGCTCGCTTAACTTCTAACAGCTTGGAAAGCTTTTGTTCAAGCTTTGTGATCTCCTGGTTGGGAAAGTTGAGCTTGGAAGCCACATCCTTGTGGTGGCCATCCACAACATGGAAGTATTCAAACCGAAGAATTTCAACTTTGTTGATTATCTCAATTACGCGAGCTTCAGTTTGGATGTTGTTCTCGAATTGGTCTCGTATGATGCATTGTAGCCTCATGACCTCCTCCTAAATATTTGAGGAAGATTCATGTTGCTTACATTTCCTCACTGGCCTCCATTCAACTTTCTTGCTTTCCATTTCAGAAATTTTGTGTTTGGTGTGAATGGAATAGTGAGTTTTTACATTCATTATATAGAGACTGAAAATTCAAACACGACCCTGTGCCTTAGGAAGCACGGACCCGTGCTGTTGTTAGTGCACGGTTTTGCGTCTGGAGTCTTTGTATTTATCGTTAATGTTTATTTGATAATTAATGTAATATTTAATGTTTATATTTAACTAGTTCATTAAGACTAAGTCTAGTTCGCTAGGGATGTTAGGGAACTAAGACTAGTTCGTTAAGGTTAAGTCTAGTTCGCTAGGGATGTTAGTGAACTAAGACATTATAATGTATTCCCTCCTGATTCGTTAGGGGATGTTAATGAATCATGGGGTGGTTCGCTATGTTAAATTATGTAACGAAGGGGAAGCTGGTTCGCTAGGGGATATTAGCGAACCAGGTCGCCTTCTATATATAGTGAACTAATGTTCACTTTAAGTTAAGTTTTGAAAAAAGTTTTTGGGAAGTTTTGTTGTCCAGATCTCTTTCAAGCTTCACCTTAATATTATACTACTAATGTATTGATAATCTATATACATATATATACTACACTGAATCCGTGTTAATTATGAGCTAGATCTAGTACTAATCGGATATTCACAGATCTGAGATCTGTTATTGTTATCGATTGGTAATTCGGGATCCAACAAGTGGTATCAAAGCTGTTGGTGCTCTTTACACTTGATTTGGTGTTTTAAGTGTTATTGTTATTGTTATTATTATTAAGTTTTTTGGTTTTTGTTTGATTTTGAATCAATTTGAGTTTATTTTGGTTGAATTATGTACGGATTGAATGGAATTCGTGTTGGTTAAGGTATGGATAGGTGTGGTTGAATGGAATTCGTGTTGGTTAGAATGGAATTCGTGTTGGTTGAATTATGTACGGATTGAATGGAATTATGTACGGATTGAATGGAATTCGTGTTGGTTAAGATTTGAAGATGAACTTGATTCGTTATCTTCTTCCTGGTGATTCGCTATATGTTTCCTGGCAATGTAAGAAGCAGACAACGGTCTCCACTTCAACCGCCGAAGCTGAGTATGTTGCAGCCTGGAGTTGCTGTTCCCAGGTTTTGTGGATACAACAACATCTTCGCGACTACGGTTTGAAGTTTCTTACTACTCCCATCTTGATTGATAATTCTGCTGCTATTAGTATCACCAAGAATCCCGTACAACATTCTAAAACGAAACATATCGAAATTCGATATCATTTTATACAGGATTGCTTTGAAAAGAAATTAATCGATCTTGAGAAAGTACATACTGATTTTCAGAAAGCCGATCTGTTTACTAAAGCTTTTGACAAAACACGTTTTAAAATTTTGCTTGATTTAAACGGATTGAAGACCCTCGCTGATATCCTTAAACAAGGATGACTATCTTTATTTTCTGTCATATTTTTCTTTTAAAATTTATTTTGGTTTTAGGGGGTGAAAATCTAGAAAAGACAAAAAGAGTGTGTTTTCGTTTGTATAGAAAAAATCCAAAAACATTAAAAAATCTCAAAATTAATAAAATTTGTGATTTCTGTTCTTTAATGTTTTTCTTTTAAATATTTAGAAAAACCAAAAACATTTTAAAATTTTGAAAAACCAAAAAGAATGTGATTTATGTTTTGTACAGAAAAATCCGAAAATCCAAAAAGATTGTGAAGTTTATTTTGTTTATAAGAAATTTTAAAAAGTCAAAAATATTGTGTTTTTAAAGTGTGTACAGAGAAAAACCAAAAAGATTTTTGCAGACGTTTTTAGATTATTTTCTCGCTGAAAATTACGTCGGTTATTTATGTTTGTGAAGCATGCTTGCATGTCTTGGTCCTATGATTCACTTTTAAATTTATGGTTAGCCATTTATTTATAAACTTAAGTTAACTGGGGCGATTAAACTTATCTTTTCTTTATTTTATGCTCCTCAATATTTTGAGTTTTTGAAGCAAAAAGAGAACATGATAGTACATTGATTATCTTGACCCCAAATTCAGCAAAAAGTAAGCTTAAAAGACTGTGTGCTTAATTGCATTGGTGCATTGGTAGGTCTTAAAACAACCCAGTAGAGTAAAGTATATGATATAAACATAAAGAAACGCCAAATTGAAAGGGGTGTTAGTCTCTAGCAAAAGTCTCAGTGAGGATGGCAGAAATGTAATAACCAGTCATACTCAAGCCTTATATTAGTTGATCACCCAAAAATCAAATAAAGCAAATAACAAGCGTTAAGATTCTGGACACTGTGAGTCTTTATGCGGCTTAACCATCTGGGTATTCATAAGCATGAATATTTCACTCGCCTTCTAGAGCAAACCCAAAGTCTTTAAACTTGATCACCGTTGTACTTCGTACAATTTAAATTACTGACTTGATCAAAATCCGCTGTTAGTCATACAATTGTTCCTCCCTTGCGTGCGTCTTAATACCATTAAGAAACGGACCCCAGGGGATACAATGTATGTAAGCCGATAGATGGACACGTGCATACTCACTCACAGTAAAGGAAACTTGATGCATTGCTCAAAATTTCTACAATTGATATCAAAATTTTGATCAACAGTATAATTGTTTAAGTCAAGTTGGGTGATTTGGCAAAAATCAAATTAAGCTTGAACCGAGATTAGAGGCTGATAGTTTCTGATATTCTATGCTTTAATTGAACTATTTAATCATATCACAAACAATACTTGAATGTGTGTTATTAGATTTATGTGGATAACAATACCAATGACCGACTTATCGCCAGTCATAATATCGCTGAAATATAAAACTGTGATGGAAAGGCATTTTGGTCAATATGATTCTCTGCTCAAACTCAACAAAAAAAAAACGGACCGGATATTCTTTTGTAAATACATTCTTTAAATTCTTACAAAATGCTTAAATAATTTTAAGTTATGTTTCGGAAATCTGAAACATTTTTTTAACGTATCTGGTTGTCGGGATAAAAGGGTTTCTCGATAATTTGATTTATTTATTTATTTATTTATTTATTTATTTAATTCTTTAATTAATTCATTAATTTATTCATTTAATTATTTATTTAAAATTAAATAAAAGTGTTTATTTCGCTAAAATCCAATTCGTTATTTATGGATAACGAACTAGGTGATTCTTTAACGAACTAGCTTCTGGTTCGCTAACCTAATTTGCTTCCGCACTCTTTAACGAATCATCCCTTCGTTATGCATATTTAACGAATCATGACACGAATCATGTCTTGATTCACTACCTATAATTTAACGAATCAAGTAGTGATTCGCTAACCTAAGGTAACGAATTGAGTTAGCGAATGGGCTAATTCGCTAACTTTAATTTAAACGAATCGTCTGATTCCTACAACTGTACCTCGGGTTGCGTGCTAGGTTATATAAGTCAAGAAAACGAAAAATTCTTCACTGTTCGCCTTCTTCCTTCACCTTAAAGAAACCCTGTTCAAATTTTTCTCTGAAATCTCGACTACCTTATTTTTTATTTCAAAGACATTTTCGAGTTTATAAGGTATAGACGTTCATGGCGATATCATTTTCGTCAAAAATGGCATAAATTTGAGAACCTAATAATTGATGTTTAGGGGTTTAAGGGTTTCCGAAGTTTTGAAATCCATTTATGTATAATTTATGTTAATAAATTGATGATTTAGTTGTCATTGTGATCGGAATGTGATTCCGATACCCTTGGTGGACTCTAATCAACATTTGATTATTGTTTGCTGGGTTAGTTATGTGTTCATGGTCTCGGTGTTTATGGTTTGTTCGTCTAACCTATGTACTTAGAGCTTTTGAGTCTTAATCTCATTCATCTTCGATTACCAACGTAATTCCGAGTACAACGAGCTCGTTAGCGTGATGATTCGACGATAGTTAAGGCCTAATTGTTCCCGGGTTCATACTGTTGACTATCTGTGTTCATCCTAATTTTAACCTTGACTTTGTGAAGTCAAAGAACAAGTCTTAATTATGACCATTCATTAGTCTTAGCGAATTGGAACTATTTCGTGTCCAATTCGTTAAGATTTTACACGAACTAGCTTAGCGAATAAGATGTTACACGAATCAGATTTGGATTCGCTTAAAATATAACGAACTAGTATGTAGTTCGTAAAAATTAAATAGTGATTCGCTATGTTCAGTTCGTTAAGGTATTTACTTGATAGCGAATCGCCTGATTCGTTATCTCATTGTAACGAATCAGTGTGATTCCTAACGAATGACAATTTAATAAAAAATTAATCTAAATTAATTTCAATATTCATTTATTTTAATTATAGGATTTAAATCGTCTAATACATAAATAGACTAATTACACATATATTGTGATTATATATTCTGATATCTATTCTCATATTCGGTTTTATTTATACAGTAACACATGGCTGATCAAAAACAACAAATTCAACCGCCACAGGAACAACCTCCACAATGAAAACCACAACAACAAGATCAACAAGCTGAAGTGATCTTATTGCCGTTCGATAAGAAGCACAACATTTGTGTTTATGTTGATCAAGATGTGACTGATTTGAGAACGTTTGGAGCTATGTTGACTTTCTTACGACGTTCAAAGATACACTATGCAATCACTGCTAAACCTAAAGTG
This sequence comes from Bidens hawaiensis, assembly GCF_021521415.1. Classification (NCBI taxonomy): domain Eukaryota; kingdom Viridiplantae; phylum Streptophyta; class Magnoliopsida; order Asterales; family Asteraceae; genus Bidens; species Bidens hawaiensis. The sequence continues at coordinate 377,838 of NW_027492413.1, read as the reverse complement.
TATCTTAGTATAATCAGGCAGTTTTGGAACACGGTGGAATATGTTGAGGAAGATAATTGGGTTCGAGCTACAATTAATCAGATCCCTATTACGATTGATGTTGAGGTCATTCGTCGGGTACTTCAGTTTGACGATAATGATGATTACCCGAGTGAATTTGACAGAACATTGGTTAGGGGTTTATTCACACGTTTGAATTATGGGGGTGATATTCGTAAGTCTATGTTGAACAAGATTGGGTTGTGTCCACCATACAAGTATCTGCTGCATGTTTTACTTCATTGTATGAGTGGACGTCGCGGTGGTTTTGATGAGTGTAGACTAAGTTTGCAATCGGCATTTGTTGCTCTAATCCTGAACAAGCCCTTCAACTACTCATAACTCATCTTTGATCATCTGAAAGAGCAAGTTCAGCAAACTCTACCGTCAAAGAAGTTCTTGATGTACCCTCGCTTTTTACAACTAATTATTCAGGATTTGATTCCGAACTTGGTGATTGATCGATCGTTGGTGAACGATGTTCTTGATATGGAACACATGAAAGCTGAAACGGTGCATCGTATGTTAATCTATAGAAATGAAAAGCCACAGGATAAACGGATGATTGGTCATATAATCAATCTGGATTACGTATGTTCTCCTAATGAGCGTTGGATACACGATGATTCGGATTCCAAGCGTGAAGGGGGAGAAGGTGGGAACAATGATGGTGGAGATGATAATGGTGACAATGATGATGGTGATGGTGATGGTGGAGCTGGTGAACGAGCTCTTAAAGAACAACAAGATGCAGTCGATGCTGCTCTAGCTGCCACCATGAAAGCATAGCTAGAAAGAAAACGAAAGGGGAAAGCTGTAGCTATTGGTGAACCATCAAAGAAGCCCCGTGTGTCTGCTGGGGTTGGGGTAATTATTGGAACTCCACCACCACGTCAATCAACTACTCAAAGCTCAGCGGTGCCGCTAACTACTAGCACTCCGATGCTTACCTTGACAACGACGTTGGTGTCCCATTAGAGGCTCGGTCTTATTCCTCTAATGGCGTTAACCGAGATACCGAGGCCTCCTGCTGCATTGTCTACAGTATCTTCTGCTACATCGATGCGACCTCCTCCTCCGCCAACAACTACTCTTCCTCCACCTCCGCCTAGTGATGTCACTTTTATGAGGATTACTAGACCTCAGGACCTGTTCAACCTGTTCATCCCTCTGCATACAATTTGCCACCAGGTCGTCAAACTGAAATGCTGCTAAATCTGCTACATCTATATGAAAATCAAATGGCAGCTGACCGTCAAACTCAAGAAAGACTCATGGAGAATCAACGTCGAATGATGAGTTATATTTCTTTCTGTCAGAAGGAGACTAAGTCGTTACGTACGATTGTTGAGTCTCAGGGGGTGAAATTAAAAGAACAAGAAGAGTTGATTTTACAATTAACTTGCAAAGAAGATGCCCTCAAGAAACTTAAGGACGATGATGATCCTGACGAGTCTGATGCAGAAGGTGAGCCTAAACAATCGCATGGTCCATCCACTGGTGCAGATGTTAGTGGCGGTGATGATTCGAACAAGCAGATAATTATTTATCAAGATCCAACAGCTGCCAAGCCAATTGAAATGATTGCAGCTAACACAGTGATTTTTGTTGATGGGTCAGGGGTGGTTCGTAGTGTGGTGAACAGAGATGAGATAGAGGTCGGTGAGTTTATTGTTAAATCTTTGACACGGGAGCAGATTTTGATTCTGCTTGGGCTGAATGACGATCAGTTGATTGCTTTAGAGACTCAGCCCGATGTCGAAGTGATCAATGAAGAAGAAATGGAAGTTGATCCGTTATTTATGGATACGGATTTTATTTATGAGAACGAGGAGATTGAGATGGAGGATGTGACAGCTAAAGAGTACCCGGACTTGTATCAACACGCAAACGTTGATCAACGTGCTCCGGTATTTCACGAAGATGTAATTAAAGAGACTGAGGATGAACTAGAAAAGGTTGTGCAGCGAACAGTTCCTTCACTCAAAGAAGTGACTGATGATGACATAGAAAGATGGTTCTAACGTTAGAAAGTGGGTAAGATTATCAGTGCTTATCGGTATGTATATCAAGAAAGAAAAGATACCGCTGCTGCTTGGATTGAGGCGAATCAGGTGACAACCTTCAAGACTGTTTCTAAGGTACATGGTGATATTGTCTCCTGGCTCTATGATTCAAACCTTAAAGTATGTATAGTCAAGTGGGAAAACGGTGTCCAGTATTACGAGAGGATAATGGATGTTTTAACTCTACCACGTTGGGATGTACGTACCCTCACGAGACGTCCATTTATCAATCGTGGGAGTCACCGAACGGCTGAGTGGTTTCATCAACACTTACTGTTCGAGGTCAATCATGGATTCAAATTCTTCAAGCCCCAGGTTCCAAGACGTAAGCGCATTGACGAGATTGATCCAAGGACCGGCTGGAAGAAACTTGTCTTGAAAGTGAAGCAGCCAAAGACAATGAAAAAGGTTCATGTGAAGACAATGCCTCAAGATATTTATCTGTCTTTCAACCGTTGATACTATGACAATCGTACTGGCGAGGCCGTTATTGTTCGTGGTCGAGGATTGCAGACCGAGCTCATCAAGATAATCGACCCGATGTGGTTGGTTAATTTATCAGAGACAGACAACGACGTGCTATACAGGAAGCAGGTTTTGTTTGAACGCCAAGAAGATTACGACCTGGCTATGCTATTCCAATGAGTCGTTCGTGTGTGTCACGAACATGGAATTCATAGTTGCAGAGATGGCAGTCCAAGAGCTTCAAATAAGTTAAAGACAAAGAGCTCAAGACGAGGGGGTGTCTGTTAGTGCACGGTTTTGCGTCTGGAGTCTTTGTATTTATCGTTAATGTTTATTTGATAATTAATGTAATATTTAATGTTTATATTTAACTAGTTCGTTAAGACTAAGTCTAGTTCGCTAGGGATGTTAGCGAACTAAGACTAGTTCGTTAAGGTTAAGTCTAGTTCGCTAGGGATGTTAGCGAACTAAGGCATTATAATGTATTCCCTCCTGATTCGTTAGGGGATGTTAATGAATCAGGGGGTGGTTCGCTATGTTAAATTATGTAATGAAGGGGAAGCTGGTTCGCTAGGGGATGTTAGCGAACCAGGTCGCCTTCTATATATAGTGAACTAATGTTCACTTTAGGTTAAGTTTTGAAAAAAGTTTTTGGGAAGTTTTGCTGTCCAGATCTCTTTCAAGCTTCACCTTAATATTATACTACTAATGTATTAATAATCTATATACATATATATACTACACTGAATCTGTGTTAATTATGAGCTAGATCTAGTACTAATCAGATATTCACAGATCTGGGATCTGTTATTATTATCGATTGGTAATTCGGGATCCAACAGCTGCTAGGAGAATAAATGTTTCTGAGTCAGAGAATTGTACGGAGTCCCCACGTATCATGCTGGAGATTCTGGGGTGACCACGGCCTCGTACTTTTTTAAGCACAACCCGTGCATTTTGTTATTGAGATTTTCTTTTATTTTTCAGCAAAAGGCAAGAGGCGGAATTTTTAGAATGATGTTTAGTATGTTATTTTAAGAATTTGATCATCCTAAAAATTACTTTTCATTAAAGTTAAAGATCCTAATACAAATACGGGGTAAGCCCGGTTTTTCTAAAAATATGAAAATATTTGGGTTAAGCCCGAAATTCCTGACACAGTGTGCCTAGTGCACTTGTTTACACATGAAAACAGAAAATTATGTTTCCTAGATTTCCTTGAAAGGTTCTCCTCCTCCAAATGGCCCTGGCAGTGGAAAGTATGTGAAACCGAGAACTTGAAACTGGAGTTGTTCGTTGATGTCTCGAAGTTCCATTTTCATGTTTTCCACCGATTCGGTGAGTTTAACGAGACGCGTTTCAGCAAGGAGATTCATTTCGGTGAGTTCCTTGACGAGTTCTTGAAGTTTCAAGAGAAGCTCAATTTTGGAAACATGGTGGGTATCGTTTCTCGGTTGTCGAGGAACGGGAATTGCTTCACTCATTTCAGTAGGCATGTTGAATTTTCAGATAGGAGTGTTTTGGTGTTGGTTGGTGCAAGAAAAACATTGGCAAGAGTTGCCTTAAATATCCAACCAGATACCTAAGCACGGCCCCATACTTTTGAAGCACGGCCCGTGTTTTTACTCTAACAATTCTGTTACGAACTAATCTGACTGAGATTTTTTTGTAGCGAAGATTCTGGTCCCCAAATTGTGGCACGACACCGGGCTTTCTTAAGCACGCCCCTGTGTTTTTGTTTTTTTTTACATACTTACAAAGCCTAGTTTGTGAATGTCTTGGCCAGACCTTGTTTCCTTAAATTCTATTTAGGGAGTTGGAGGATTACTACCTCCGAGACTTCCTCAAATGGTCCATCGATATATGGTTTTAATCGATGTCCATTGACTTTGGATTTTTGGCCTCTAGAATTTGAAATCTCGACTGTCCCATAGTCAAAGACTGATTCAACTATGTATGGGCCTGTCCATCGTGATTTCAATTTTCCTGGGAAAAGATGTAAACGTGTGTTGTATAACAGTTCTCGATCGCCAGCTTTAAACTTTTTGTTTCCTTTTTAATGGGCGGCGTACAGACGTTTTGTCTTTTCTTTGTAAGACAAGGAATTTTCATAGGCCAATGTTCTTAGTTCTTCGAGTTCGTGAATTTGATCTTCCAAGTTTATGCCGCGGACATTTAATCGAAGTTCACTGCTCTGAGAGCCTAGTAGGATTTGTGTTTTAATTCTACTAGTAGATGACATGTTTTCCCATAAACTAGTTTGAAGGGTATTGTTCCTATGGGGGTTTTGTAGGCTGTCCTAAGGGCCCACAAAGCGTCATCTAACTTTTCTGCCCAGTTTTTGCGATTCATCCTATGGTTCTTTCTAAAATCCTTTTAATTCCTCGATTCGAGACTTCTACTTGTCCACTAGTCTGAGGGTGATATGGTGTTGCTAGTCAGTGGTGGACTCCAAATCGTGCTAAGATTTTATTCGTTAGAGTGTTACAGAAGTGAGTACCTCTGTCGCTGATTATGGCTTTTGGAGTACCGAATCGTGAAAATAATTTTTTCAGAAATCGTACAACTACTCGAGCATAGTTAGTGGGAAGAGCTTGTGCTTCTACTCATTTAGATACGTAGTCGAATGCTACAAGGATGTACTTGTTTCCAAAGGAGTTAGGAAATGGGCCCATGAAATCTATTCCCCATACATCAAAGACCTCACAGAATTGAATGCCTTTTTGAGCCATCACATTTTTGGCCGAGATGTTTCCAGCTTTTTGATAATGCTTGGATCAAAGCATGTGTGTCTTTGCATATGGTGGGCCAGAAAAATCATGCATCAAACGCTTTTCTGACCGTAGTGGCAATACTGTGGTGTCCACCAGTAGGTCCTTCATAACAGTGTTTGAGAATATCTAAGGCTTCCTTTCCTGCTACACACCTACGAACAACCTGATCGACACCTATCCTAAACAAGTACGGATCTTCCCAGAAGTAGAACCAAAGATCGGAAAAGAATTTCTTCCGTTGTTAATGAGTAAGTCCTTTTCTTAGGATTCTACAAGCTAGATAGTTTGCGAAGTCGGAAAACCAAGGACTTTCGTCTTTCTCCTGTCTGACTGCTTGGATATGCATGAGAACTTCATGAGGAAAATTATCATTGATAATTTCCTTGTGATGCTCTTCTGAAGCTGGGCATTCTAAGAGTGAGAGGTGGTCTGTGGCTATATTCTCTTCTCCTTTCTTATCTTTAACTTCAATGTCAAATTCTTGGAGTAGTAGGATCCATCGGATAAGTCTGGTTTTGGCATCTTGCTTGTTGAAGAGGTAACGTATTGCGGCATGGTCGGTGTAAACTATGGTTTCGGAAAGAACTAGGTAAGATCTAAATTTTTCAATGGCAAAAACCACTGCTAGTAACTCTTTTTCTATTGTGTTGTAATTTTCTTGTGCATCGTTAAGTGTTTTACTGGCATAGTAAATAGGGTGAAAGTGTTTTCCTTGCGTTGTCCGAGTACGGCTCCAACTGCAAATCACTTGCATCGCACATGATCTCGAATGGAACGTTCAAAACGGGTGTAGTCATGATTTGTGCATTGACAAGTTTTTCTTTCAATATGTTCAACGATTCAACACATTCTTCAGAGAAGAGGAAGGGTGCGTCTTTCTCCAAAAAGTTTGGTCATGGGCCTAACAATTTTGGGAAAAATCTTTTATGAAACGTCGGTAAAATCATGCGACTTCTAATAGCTTTTACTGAAGTTGAGTGCGGAAATTTAGAGATAGTTTCTATTTTTGTTTTATCAACTTCTAATCCTTTCTGAGAGATCTTGTAGCCGAGTACGATGCCTTCTTTTACCATAAAGTGACATTTTTCCCAGTTAAGCACTAGATTTACTTCCTCACACCTGGATAACATTTTGTCAAGGTTCTTTAAGCAATTATGAAAGGAGTCACCAAAGACTGAGAATTCGTCCATGAATACTTTCATAGAGTGTTCGATAATTTCGTGAAAGATGGCCACCATACATCGTTGGAAGGTGGCTGGAGCATTACATAGTCCAAATGGCATTCTTTAGTAGGAAAAGGTTCCATACGAACATGTAAAAGTGGTTTTCTCCTGATCTTCAGGAGCAATGGGAATCTGGAAATAACCGGAAAATCCGTCAAGAAAACAGTAGAACATTTTTCCAAATAATCGTTCAAGTATTTGATTGATGAAAGGAAGTGGAAAATGATCTTTTCTTGAGGTGTAATTAACTTTCCGGTAGTCAATGCAAACTCGCCAGCCTATGATGGTTCTCATTGGTATTAGCTCATCCTTTTCGTTCATTACAACCGTCATTCCTCCCTTCTTGGGTACTACTTGAATGGGACTAACCCAAGGTGAATCTGAGATTGGGTAGATTAATCCGGCATCAAGGAGTTTGATTACTTCTTTCTTCACCACATATTTTATGTTGGGATTAAGACTTCTTTGATGCTGGACCACGGGTTTGTATTCTTCTTCCTTGAGAATTTTGTGAGTATAGAATGAAGGACTTATGCCCTTGATATCCATGATCTTCCTCGTCATACCCATTTTAGAATGAAGAACCTTAAGACATTCGTCTTTCTCTTCTTTCGAAAGGTGAGATGAAATAATTACTGGGAGTTGAGAGTCTTTTTCAAGAAAGGCGTATTCGAGATGGCTTGGAAGTTCTTTTAACTCTAAGGCTGGTGGTTCTTCGATTGATGGTTTTGATTTTTCATTACATTCGGTGATCTCACATATTACTTCTGATGCTTCGTGACAGTCATCTTTGAGGTTTTCGTTTTCTAAAATGGGTATGGCGATGGTTTTGTTTAAGACTTGCATTTCTAGTGGGTTATTGATGGAGGAATCTCGCATATAGAAACTCACGATAAAATCTATGATGTCGACGCAATATAACGTGTCATCATGATGTTGCGAGTATTGCATATATTTTCCTATGTCAAAAGTGATTGCCTCGTCATTGACCCTGAGAGTGAGTTTGCCGGTGCAAACGTCAATAATAGCCTTTGTAGTGGCTAGGAAGGTTCTTCCTAAAATCAGAGGTACACTTTTGTCTTTCTCCATGTCTAAAATTACAAAATCTACTAGGAAAACAAACTTTTCAATCTTGACAAGCATGCTTTCAACAATGCCCTGAGAATATTTAACAGATCGGTCAGCTAATTGAATGCTCATGCGGGTGGGCTTTGGTTCTCCTATCCCTAGTTTTGCAAGGCATAAGACATTAAATTAATGCTAGCTCCTAGGTCAGCCAGGGCATTGTTAACAGACAAATTTCCTATAAGACAATGGATAGTAAAGCTCCCTGGATCGGTCATTTTTGTTGGCAGCTTGCTTTGGAGGACTGCTGAACATTCTTCACTCAGTTTGACATGCGAGAGCTCCTCCGGCTTCCTTTTGTTTGTAGCACTTCCTTGAGAAACTTGGCATATTTTGGCATTTTAGCAATGGCTTCAATAAAGGGGATGTTGATGTGGAGTTTTTTGAAGAGTTCTAAAAACATCTCATATTGAGCTTCCAATCTATCCTGCTTCAGCCATCCAGGGTATGGAATAGGTAGAATATAATTTTGGACTGGCTCCTTTGGTTGTACGATGCCCGTTGGGATCAGCCTTTCCTGTGTTTTATCATGGAATTCCTTTTCTATAACTGTTGTCGAAGTTGGTGGGCAACAGTGGTTGTACCGCATCTGAGAGTAACAGCGTTAGCAGTTTCATTTGGATTGGTGATTGTGTTGCTTGGAAGAGCGTCAGGTGGTCTTTCGGATAATTGTCGGGCAATTTGTTCGATCTGAGTTTCTAGATTTTGTAATGATGCTTGTTGATTTTTTAGGTCGGCTTTATGTTTTAATAATACTCCACTGATATCAACAGCTCTTGAGTCGGCCTTCTTCTCTGCTTCATTTGTTTTGATCATAATTTGGATCAACATTTCTTCGATTTTTGAGTAGCTTGGGTTTTGATGGCTACTGGAATGCCCTTTTTGGAAAAATCGCTCAGAGCCTGGGAGAATTTTTTGGATTGTCCCCCCGACAGAAGGCGGTTATTGAATGCTTACAAGGTCCTCATGCCCAAGATTTTCTGACCGTTATCCCGATTGACGCCTTGGGCCAAAGCATGTCTGTGGTCGAGTATAGGGCCATTCTTATGTACCGTTTGATGGTCCCAATGTACCCAGAAGACGAAACATGTCCGATCTGCCGTAAGGCTTTCCTGGATAAATTCGAAGATCATGCGGTACATTGCAAGGAGATTACTGGATTCAAATACCGACATGATTGGGTGCGGGACGTCCTTTGGGACATCTTAAGGCGAGCTGGGATATCAGCTAAAAAGGAAGCCCCCGTAAACTTCCTTACAGACCCCACGGAAGGGAGATCCACTCTACGACCGGCAAATTTGCTCGTCTTTGGTTGGGCCGGGGGAAAATACGCTTGTGTTGACCTCACAGGGGTATCTCCCTTAGCTGGTTTGAGGGATAATGGGTTTGTAGCTGGGTAAGCAATGAAAAGGGCTGAAACGAAGAAGGTGGAGAAACATGCTAAAGTCTGCGAAGATAACCAGCATGTTTTTGTCCCTCTGGCTTTTAATACCTTTGGCTCCTTGGCACCGGAAGCTATCCGTTTCCTAACCAGGGTCCAACGGGTTGTGCATAGCAATGTGTCGACTCCAAAGGGGCAGGGGTATGTCTTTAGCAGGTTAGGGTTTGCAATTCAGAAAGGGTTAGCGGCGCAGCTTGTTTCCCGCCTACCTGCTATGATGATGTAATATCTATGTTTCTATATAATGGAACTTTAATCTAGAAATTGGGGTTTTGGTTAGAAGGGTTGATTCATCGGTCTTTTTTCGAATCCGAGTAGGGGTTGAGTTTTACCTCCGTTTTTCCAGCTGAAATTCAGGTGGTTTCTCCATCCTGGATTGTAGTTATTGCTGAAAGAGTTGTTTTGTCGACCGATGAAATCGACTTCTTCCGTGGCCATGATGACTTGTTTACAGTCACTCTTCTTATGACTTCCTCAACAACTGTGTCACAGGTGATCTTGCTTTTCGATAGTTCGGCTTGAAGTTGTTCTAATTTCTTAGAAAGGGCTTCAAGTTATGCGGTGACAAGAGTGTTGGAATCCACGTGGTGTATTCCTTTATGGGTTGGTGTAGATCTTGGTGGGTTATAGGCGAAACTTTTCTTTGCTGCATTCTCCAAGACTTCAAATGCTTCGTTAGGTGATTTGGATCCCAGTTCTCCACTAGCAATTTGGTCTATGGCCTGTTTGTTTTGACTGGATTGTGCGTCAAAGAAAGTTTGTACTTGTAACCATACACTCAGTCCATGATGTGGACATCTTCTCAGAAGACTTTTGTATCTCTCCCATGCTGCGTGTAACGACTCATCATAATCGGTTTGGAATCCAGTAATGCTGGTTCGGTATTTGCCAGTTTTATCAGGCGAAAAATATTTGAGGAGAAACTGTTCAACCATCTGGTCCCAAGTGGTGATGGACCCAGAGGAAAGAAATTCTATCCATTCCAGGGCTTGACCCCTTAGACAGAAAGGAAAGAGTTTGAGTTTGATTTGATCGTCTGAACAGTTTTGAATTTTAAAGGTTCCGTAGATTCGTAAGAATCCAGAAATATGAGAAAGAGGGTCTTCGTCGAGGAGACCAGGAAATTGAATTGAATTTTACACCATATGAATGGTGCTTGATTTGATTTTGAAATTTTCGGTGATTTCGGGTGGAGCCACTCCATTGTCGTAGACTTCGAGAGTTGGCTTGGCATACTGGCTCATGTTCGTCTCATTGTTCTGGGCAGCCATCATTTCTTCTGTTTGATTTTATCCTGATGTGGTGGCGTCTACTGATTCGTCTTTGATGGCGTCGGCGATTTCTGCAGTCCGTTTACATGGTCGTCGACGAAAGAGTCATTCCGGTTCAGAAATTGGAGAAACAAGCTCAAGCTCAAAAGTAGAGGACATACATGGGACTAAATAAAACTGAAGTAAAAGTTAGTTAAAGTTAAACTAAAGGTTAGTTGAAGTTAAACTACGAGTTAGACTAAGCTAAGTTAAACTAAAATAAGGTCTAAATTAATTAAGCTAAGGTAAAGGTTAGGTAAATAAATGTTAAAATTAGGCTTGCCGTAAAATTATATAGTTGAATAAAAAAAATGAAAGTTAAAAATTTGTACAATTATAGACAATGATTAAATTAAAACTTGACTCGTTCTTAGAAACGGAACGTGTCCCCCGCAACGGTGCCAAAAACTTGATGTGTGCTTTAAGTGTGGTTAAAATATGATGGATTGGATAATTAGCTTTGAACAAGATTGTGTTTTAAATTAATAAAAGTCATTTCTTCAAAGACTAAACACACACAAAGTAGGCAAGTGTACCTATCGTATATGTAAAAAAGTATTGGTGAGAACCAAGTATCGATCCGTGGACACAAATGTTTCTAATAATGAATCGTCATTTTACTTTAATTGGAGTTTTTAATCATATTTGGGTTTGATTTTTGAACTTTTTATAAAATATAAATATATATATATAATATATAGGTGACCAAGACGAGAGATTCTAAACAAGTAGTTCAATTATATGAAGGTTACAATCTAAGATCAAGAATCCACTCCATTTTATCATTGATAATCAATATGTAAACATGTGGTGAACTTGCCGTAATAATATATGATAGATAGCTCCTCATTTCTAAGTGAGCATCTATGACAAAAAAGAAGTAGCGTTCCCATTTTAAAGTTGACCCTTTCCTAATGTCATTCTACCTCGAGAATGTCAATTTAAGTTGGCAAGTAGTTTCGTAAAGTAGAAAGATTAGGATTGACTTCGATTTCTCAAATACCAATTCTAACAACATCGGGTGGTTATAGTTATCACATAACCTCCCCTTGGTTGATTTAAGTAGGTCATAATTGCACATTCCATTAACATAGGATTTCTTTAACTAGCATGATATCGTAAGCAGTTGCGTTAGCGATGCCATTTTCGGATTACCAAAACATAGAGAAATAGATCATAATTTATATCTCATTATTTCTAAGTAGCATATAAGGATCCATGTTTTGATAAGTTATCAAAGTATTTCTATATTTCAAGAACATGAATCAATCATGAATGATTGCTAATATAATTGACAATCACCAACTTTGAATTGTTTAATTAAGATGGTGAAACATTTATCATCAAAAGATAATTGCAAAATAACCATGTACTTTAGTAGACTAAACCACATGTCTTATATAATTATCAAGTAAAAAAAAGATTCTTCATAGATATTAGATGGTAAATGGAGTTTAGCTAATAATAAGCATGGTTATGAACATTAGAATTGATCATGACAACAAACACACGATTAAACTAGAACAATATAACCAAATGTGGATGAATCTTCCTTCTTGATGATGATAAAGATGTATGATGATGATTGATAATGATGATGACCTCCAAGCCTTCAAACTCTTCACTGGATCTTCAATATGAGTGTTAATGGGTGTTTTTATAAGTGAAAACCGGATAGAACTCTCTTCAAGGCACACCAAATGAGTGCAACATAAGCCACTATTTATAGGCAATCTGGAGTGAGAAGCACAGCCCTGTGCCTTGGTAGGCACGCCCCCGTGCTTTATTATGACATGTGCCAAATTCATTTTGTCTTTTCTTGTAGATGACCACGGGCCCGTGGGCAAGTGACACGGCCCCGTGATTTTGCTCCCAGTTTTTTTGTATTTTCTTGTAGATTTTTGTCTTTTCTGGTGTTCAGAAGCATGGGGGCGTGTTTCTTGATTTTCTTGTGTTTTCTTTCGTTTTTCTTCGTCTTTTCCCCTGTTTATTCGTTTGGGACTTGGTTTCACCTGAAATTATATTTTATTACGATAAGTAGCTTTTTGTGCTATGTTATTATATAGAAATTGCAGTATTTAGAGATTATTTGAAGCTAAAAAGATGTATAAGTTTATGTATATCAGATACTATTAGGGTATGATCCCTCTGTCCTTGTCTATCTCAGATATTATTTGGGTCTGATCCCTTTCTTGTCTATCTTAGATATTATTAGGGTCTGATCCCTTCCTTCTCTATCTCAGATATTCTTAGGGTATGATCCTTCTTTTCCTTTCTATCTCATATATTATTAGGGTATGATCCCTTTCTTCTCTATCTCAGATATTATTAGGGTCTGATCCCTTACTTCTTCATCTTCATACATATTGCCTTTACATACTCGTAACGTACATATACTTCATTTAATCATTCATACATATTCATATGTTGTACACACACACACACACAATATATATATATATATATATATATATATATATATATATATATATATATATCATACACACCCATCTTTCATTTACATACCTCCCTTGTCAATACGTGCAATATCCGAAGATCGTTCACGTCCTGACAAGCTTTCAATCACGTTCATAATATCTATCACATAAATCATACATGGCATACACTTACCATTTAAGGTAAGTGTATTAATCATCACATCGAGTATGCACACAGCCCCGAAAATATAACAAGGAAATGGGGCTAGAATCTCACCTGAATTGGGTTACGTTCACCGCTTATGGTTATTCTTTTCTTGAGTTGTGCACGACTAACTGTATAACAATTGCACGTATCAATTTAACTATCACTACCCATATCGTGTTTCTTGTTTAATTATTACCCTCAACAAACAGGGGGGGCAGCGCCCCTGGCAGCGGGGTTCTAGAGGCGGAAACCCATAGCAGGGTCCAAGGGGCATCGCCCCTGGCTGGGTTAAGCTGCCAATTCAGCTTGGAAAAATTTTATTTTCATTAACTTCTTAACACATTTTCCGTTAAGATTTCATGATAATATTTTATTGCTAACTCTGCATCCTTTAAGGTATCTTCTATAAATTAATAAGGTTCAAGGGCTATTTTGTAATTAAAAAATTCTTATCTAAGTCCAAGGACCATTCTTTCATTTTATTAAACATAGTTCGTTACCCAGTTCTTAACGAATTGGTTCAAAACGAATTTACCCATTCGTTACTTTATAACGAATTGACTATTATAACGAACTAGTCCTTATAACGAATTGGACCTCATTCGTTTGGCATGGTTAACGAATTGAACTTCATAGCGAATTGAACCCTTATAACGAACTGGTCAGCATAGCGAATGACCCCTCTATAACGAATTGAACCTTCTAATTCATTATCTCCTTTTAACGAATGGTCATAACGAATTGGGGTTAATTCGTCATCTTTTCCTAGCGAATTGGCATAACGAACTGAGGTTAGTTCGTTAGGTTCCTGTAACGAATTAAGGTTAGGTCAGAGAATGTCATAAACATTCTCTGACATTTCCTTACCTCGTACACACATTCTCCGGCGCCGCCTTTCCGGCGCCGTCATTGCCGGAAAAACGGGCGGTGGCCGGAAAAACGCATTTTCGCACCGTTATTGTCCCGTTCGATCCAGATCTAAGCTAGGGTGACCCTTAAACTCATATTTTGATCGGTTTATACCTGATTCCGTCCGAATCTCTTGATTTTAACGGTTTACGGTGCCGGTTCGTCGTTTCTCGACTAGATTTAGCGGGTTTGGATCTATACAATATCATATTATCATTACCTCGGGTTGATGCTCGGTTTTCCTCTTGGTTTCGGTTTAGAGAGAGAAAGTAGGATGAGAGAGAGCTAAGTGTGTGTTTTGAGTGTGTATGGAATAGGTGAAATGAATGAGAGAATGGGAAATTATGGTTTATTTATTATGGATCATTGGCTTAAGCCCATGATCTTTTCTCTTTTTCTTTTTAACCCAAGTCCATAACTCATATTTATTTAACCCAACACAAGCCCGACTCGTAATAACTCGTAATTTATTTTATTAACCGAAATGATAAAACGGGATATTACAACTTACAAACCCCGGGTTTCCTCCCGTAAGCGTTGAATTTCATGTCTACAACTCTACACTTCCTTGAACTCTCAATTGTCTTCATAAACCGGTGAAGTCACAATGAAACTCAATGATTCCTTGTCCATCTCGTGAATATCATTCATTTCCAAGTATAGCTTCAATCTATAGTCATTCACCACTTGCCTAACATGGTCAACAAAATCCTCAATCTCATATTGACCATGGTTTCCAACTCTCACATCCAAATACGGGCCCATCCACTTTCTTTTCAACTTACCAGGGAAGAGCTTCATCCTCGTGTTGTATAACCAAACCTTTTGTCCAACTTCAAAGTTCTTCAGCCGGATATTTGCATCATGAACCTTCTTCATCTTTGCCTTATAATCGGATGCAAAGTCATACGCCTCGTCCCTTAGATCCTCAATCTCGCACAAAGCTAACTTTCTTGCCTTACCTATATCATCATAATTCATGTTAACCTGTTTAGTAGCCCAATATGCTCTTTGTGCAATCTTTACCGGTAAATGACAATACGTTTCATATTCAATTCTATAAGGAGTGGTTCTAATTGGCGTTTTATACGCGGTTCGGTAGGCCCATTGAGCATCGGTCAACTTGGTTGAGCAGTCCTTTTGGTCTGTTCGAACAATTTTCTGTAAAATCTATTTAATTTTCCTATTGGAAACCTCAACTTTTCCACTCGTTTGTGGATGGTAAGGAGTTGCAATCCTATGATCGACACCATATCGTTTAAGAAATTTTCCAAATTTAATTCTTTTGAAATGAGATCCCCCATCACTTATGATAGTTCAGGGGACGCAAAATCTAGAAAATAGGTTACTTTGCAAAAAAATTGCAAAAGATTATGTGATCATTCATCCTAGTGGCTTTCGCCTCAACCCATTTAGACACATATTCGATGGCTACTAGGATTTATAAATTACCATGTGAATTCGGGAATGGGGCAATGAAATCGATCCCCCAAACATCAAAAATGTCAACTACTAGGATCGGGTTCAAGGGCATCTCATCCTTCTTAGAAATGCTCCCGAGTTGTTGACACTTTAAACAGTGTGTCGCGAACTAGTGAGCATCCTTAAACAATGATGGCCAAAATAAGCCACTTGTAAGGAGTTTTCTAGAAGTTTTCTGGCCACCAAAATGAACCCCACACGCAGACGAATGTGCATGTTCCAACACTGATCTAACATCCTCCTCGGGTATGCATCGTCTGATCATCTGATCTGCACCAATCTTGAAAAGGTCCGGGTCATCCCAAATGTGCAGTTTGGCTTGTGACATCAAATGCTTCTTCTTTCTCCTTGGCCAATGCTCCGATATATCACATGAAACTTTAAAATTAACAATATGAGCAAACCAGGGATTTTGTAAGACTACCAAATATGTGTTCATCCGGGAAAGACCCTTAAATGAGCCCGTCCTTGTCTATATCTTCCACCATAATTCGGGACAAATGATCTGCAACAACATTTTAACTTCCTTTCTTGTCCCGAATCTCTAGATCAAATTCCTGCAGTAACAAAACCCATATTATGACCCTTGGTTTTGCATCCTTTTTGTCCATAAAGTACCTAACTGCAGAGTGGTAAAAATAAATAATTACTTTACTTCCCCAAATATAAGACCTGAATTTATCTAGTGCATATACTACTGCTAGTAACTCTTTCTCGGTTGTTGTCTAATTTAATTGAGCATCCGAGAGAGTTTTACTCGCATAGTATATGGCAACGGGTTCCTTGTCAACCCGTTGACCCAAAGCCGACTCGGCCGCATAATCACTTGCATCACACATTATTTCAAAAGGTAAATTCCAATCGAGTGATTGCAAGATCGGGGCTTCAACTAATTTCAACTTTAAAATGTCAAAAGCTTTAGCACATTCATCATTAAAGTCAAAAAGGGCATCCTTAAGCAATAAATTACATAAGGGTTTGGTAATATCACTAAAACCCTTATTGAATCGTCTATAAAACCTGGCATGCCCCTAAAATGATCTAATGCCCTTGACATTCGTGGAATGAGGTAGAGTGTAAATAACTTGAACCTTAGATATGTCCACCTCAACCCCACGACTTGACAAAACATGGCCCAAAACAATCCCCTCTTGGACCATAAAATGGCCCTTCTCCCAACTAAGAACCAAGTTCGTTTTAACACATCTTTTCAAAACTCTTTCGAGTTGATTTAAACATGCCTCGAAAGATGTGTCGAAAATCAAAAAATCATCCATGAAAATTTATAAAGACTCCCCCCACCATATCGAAAAAAATACTCATCATGCACCTTTGAAAGGTGGCGGGGGCGTTACATAGCCCAAATGACATTTGCCTAAATTAGAATGTGCCATACAGACACTTAAATGTAGTCTTCTCCTGATCCTCAGGATGAATAGCTATCTGGTTATACCCAGAATACCCATCTAAAAAACCATAAATTTTTGACCCAGATAGATTTTCGACAATTTGATCGATCAAAGGAAGCGAGAAGTGATCTTTCGATGTTTCCGTGTTCAGTTTTGATAATCAATACAAATGCGCCACCCGGTTGGCGATCTCGTTACCTACGTCGTCCTTGACGACTTGAATGCCTGCTTTTTTCGGTACTGTCTGTGTTGGGATTACCCACGTGCTGTCTGAGATAGCAAAAATAATCCCAGCATCTAATCATTTCAGCACTTCTTTCTTCACCAATTCCCGCATGTTCGGGTTCAACCTCCGCTGAGCATCATATGCGGGTCTGACATCCGAATCTCTTAAGATTTTATGCATCACAATTGAAGGGTTGATTCCCTTCAAATCTGTTATTGTCCATCCGATTGCTTCCTTGTTTTCAATCAGCATCGCCGTCAAAGCATTTTCCTGTTCAACAGATAAATTAGAAGCTATAATAACAAGCAAAAGTTTCATTCTTACTAAAGAAAGCATATTTCAAATGCTTTGGGAGTTCTTTCAGCTCCACTTTTGGTGCCTCAGGTAACAACGGATTCAGCCCGGTATCAATTTTCTCGGGAAGTGGTTCAACCGGAACTGACCATGGTGGACGGTCTCCTCGCACAGCTGTAGTCTCCAGTTGTCTCTCTTCCTCTTCAAACAACTCGTCTGTTTCCACCTGTAACCTGTCAAAACAAAAAACACGTCTTCGTCGTGCCATCCGTGCTGACGATAGAGTCGTATAGTGTGATGCACTCGTCAATGACATCAGCCATGAGGCACTCATCATCGACCGGAGAATTATTTCCATGTGTGAAAACATTAATCCTCAACTTGTGGTTACCGAATGCCATGTCAACATTACCATTTCTACAATTAATGTTGGCATTTGCGGTAGCCAAAAATGGTCTACCGAGGATAACCGTAGGTTGTTTGGTCCTTTCACCCGAAACATAATCCAGGACCAAAAAGTCAACAGGAAAGTAAAAATCTTCCATCTTGACGATAACGTCAGTCAGTATCCCCCGAGGAAGTTTTGGTGTCTGGTCAGCTAAGACAACCGGGCCGGCGGCTGCCTGAAGCGGACCGAAGTCATACTGGTCGTATAGACTTCCCGGGAGAATACTAATGCTAGCTCAAAGATCTAGAAGCGCCCGGGTCATTTTAAAATCACCCACTTAAATGGGTATAATGGGCGTTCCCGGATCTTGTAGCTTGGGTGGAAGAGAACCCGAAAGAATTGCACTCACATTATCAATAAAATCGATCTGTTTGGGAATCTTATGGGCCCTTTTCTATGTGCACAACTCATGCAAATACTCTGCATAGGCGGGAATCTGTTTTATGGCATCTAAAAGGGGTATATTAATTTTCACTTGTTTAAACGTTCCCACATTTCTTCTTGTTGTGGGCCCCTTTTTGATCCCATCTTCGCCTTAGATGGCGCCAACAAAGCATCGGGATAGGGGACGGTTTTCACCTTCTCCTTGTCCTTAGGGTTGTTGCTGTCATCTCTCGATACCGGTTTTATTAATATTACTTTCACTTCTATTAGATTCACTTAATTTAACCAATTTGCTCACAATCACTGATGAGATTTTCACCAATTTCTTCCAGCACCCCTTCAACCAATGGTGGTGGAACCCCAACTTTATTATCATACTTTTTCCCATTTCTTAAAATACTTACCTAGTTAGTGTGCTTTTTCAAACTTAAGCTGTAGTGGTTCGGGTTAACCGTAGTGTCACTCGGGAGTTGACCCGCATTCTTTTGCAATTTTGTCATGTCTGTTGCGAGCTGACCAACTGCTTTGACATTGCCTCTGCTGATTTATCCCGTAACTCGAACTCTTTCTTCGTTTCAGCCTGGCGATCTGTCATAGTTTTCATCAATGCATCCAACTTTGAGTGCACCGACTCATCTGCATTTCCCGAGGACCCCCTCTGCTGGTCCTGACTACCCGATGAATATCCACCCCGGTTACCGTCTCTGTATATTGTCGATTCTGATTGTACGAACCCTGCGGACCCCCTTGGCGGTAATTTCCCTGCGATATGATCTTGTTCGGTCCCTGAAAGTTCGGGTTTAACTGTGTAGACGCGTTCCCGTATCGAAAGTTCGGGTGATTCCTCAGGCCCGGGTGATAAGTGTTTGAGTTAAACCCTTGGCCCTCAAAATCCCCATAAGCATAATTAACCTCCTCGAGCTCATCCTCCCAGTCATCATAAAACTCGGGGCAATTTTCTGACTCATGCCCGAGCTCACCACATTCTTCACATACCGGGAATTTCACTTCAACTTTACCAACCTCTTTCTTTTTACCCTTTATGTAACCAGCCAGTTCACGTTCCAATTCAGAAATTCTTTAGGATTCACTATTGACTGACTTCACTGACCTAGAAGAAGTATTGTGTCTTCGTCTTTCTGCTGTTGCCTCTGCTTTAGAGTCTTCACACATGAATTCCAAGAGTCCCAATCATCTTTCTCGGGTTGGTTCAATAGTTGACCATTACACGAGGCTTTCAAGTGTTTTCTACCCTCGTATGTCAACCTTTCCACAAAACACTACACCAATTCCCACACTTCAATCTGGTGGCGTGGCCATTTTCTGATCATATCTTTGAATCCGGTGAATGCCTCGTGAAACAGTTCGCCTGATAACTGTGAAAAGTGGCGAATTACCATTCGGGCCTCGTTTGTCTTTGACTGCGAATAATACTCATTCAAGAACACCTGCTGCATCTCGGCCCAATTACCAATACTGTGCATCGGTAGCAAGTTAAACCAGTGTTTTGCTTTGTCTTTTACTGAAAACTGGAATAACCACAACCGAACCTCATCCTGGTTAAACGTACTGCCACCAATCGACCCTCAAATAGCCGAATAATCAGACAAATGAGAATACGGGTCCTCGGAAGCCATCCCGTGAAAACGCGATACGGTATTAATGTAAGAAGGTCGGGACATAAAAGTCATATGTCCCGGATCTCGTACCTGTGGGACAATCAGGGATGCTCCGTCTAAAAGAATCGATCTGAACCGACTGTTAACACCCTGAACCGGGGCTACAAAATTCCTCATTCGCCCACAGGATTCACTAAACCTCCTCTGTTCACCAGAATACCCCGACCTCTTTCGACTCATTCTGCCCGATTAACTCTGTTTCGCACCATAACGTTTCTTCCCACATGTCTGTTAACTGCATCACCCTGTCTCTCATTCACTGGTTCTTCCACCACTTCATCCCAATTTTCATCACCCTCATTTTCTGGCTCAAACACCTCATTCCTTCTAACTCGCCTGTTTACCTAGTTATCAAATTCAAAACCCTGGACCGCATCATTCTCTTCCCCCTCTTCTTCATCTTCTGTCTGAATAATGGGGCGATCATCATCAAGATCAATCCGAACTTTGCGTCTAGGAGTGTTATTTGGTGCTGATGGTCCGGACTGATCGACATCTTGGTTTCAGTTTCGGTTTCGGGTTCTAGGAAAACGAACTGAGCCATTCGGGTTGTTTTGCTGGTTGGTATTTAATGTTAGAAGTTGGTTATTTTCGAGTTGGAAATTGTTGCCTTGGTTAAAATCATTGTTTTCTAGGAGTTGGTTCGGGTCTTGGTTCAGGTTTTCATTTTCATTCTGGTTTTGGCTTTGGTTCCGGTGTTGACCCTCCATTTCTGAAGCTCTGTTCTGAACTCGGTTTTGTCGAGCTAATCTTTCAATTTCAGGCTCGAAAACAAGCGATGACCATCGTCCGGAGTGTCGGGTGTGCATAAACCTGTTACCTGCACAAACAACATACTCCGCATAAAATTGAAAACAATAAAATTTAAACTAAAACTGAAAATTAAAAACTAAACTTAAAACTAAAATAAACAGAAAAATCAAATAACATGAAAAACACTAATCGCACTAACTCCCCAGCAACGGCGCTATGTTGATGCTAGAGTGTCGTTATCTAGTCAAAAACAATTATTATCAGTTGCTAATCACCTAAGCAAACTAGGGTAAGTGGGGTGTCGAACACAAGGAGTATGTGGTCGATGCAAATCGTGCAAACAAGTTTCAGTATTATGAAGTAATATGTTTTAGTGCTGATCACATAAGCATTTAAGTTGGTTTCAACAATGATTAATCAAATTCTCAAATTCAAGCAATTAACAGAGAAGAATCATCCCCGGGGTTCAAGAATGCAGTTTAATAGTTTCTCATGCAACCTAAACAATTAATTATCACAGACTGATTAAAGACTAATTAACAAGTTAAACCTTAGGCACCAACAATCGCTAACACACAGCACTGGTTATCTAACGGTCCCTTCGAGTGTGACTCAACTAAGGCCAATTATGTGCTTCGATGTATTCAATCTAGTTAAACAACCCTATGAGCAATTACTGTAAAACCGACAAACTAATCGTTCTGATCAACGTAAACCTAATCCGATTGCCTACACAACAATACTAAATATCAATACTCATCGATCAATCAACGATAATTACAAATAGTATGTTCATGGTTACATTTAAAACAGAATAAAATACAAACTCTACATCCAGGGAATGAATCGGAGATATTAGCCGAACCTCGATTTCGAGGAATCTTCAATAGTGATGATATGGAACATGTATATGGTCTCGGTACGATCCGGAATGGTGGATCGCCTCTCTTCTGCTCTGGAAATCGCCTTGAATAAGATATGGAAGAATAGGATCGAGCTAGATGAAAATAACATAAAACCCTAAATTTCCCGTCTGCGTTACCCATCGCGATGGATCACAGAAGACCCCATCGCGTATTGCGATGGGTGACGCAGCCGGGAAATTTAGGATTTCATGTTATTTTCATCTAGCTCGACCCTATTCTTCCGTATCTTATTCAAGGCGTATCGCGATGGACCATAAGTCAAATGTCATTTAAGTCCCATCGCGATACACGATGGACCTTCTGGCCTGCCCATCGCGTATCGCGATGGGCTTCGTCAGCAGAACTCTTGTCTTGTTTTCTCGTTTCTCGTGTTTGACGTCCCGGGTCTTCATCTCGTGCCTCAACAGATCCAAATTAGCTGCTTTAACTTCTGTGACCTAAAATACAATAGACAAGCATGAAGTATTGAAGTTTCCACAATAAACAGTTAAAACTAGTAAATAAACGAGCTAAAGCGTATACAAATTAACCAACCATCAAATATGCAGCTAAACAACTTGTAAACTAAAGCTTCAGACGTATATGTTTGACCAAACCCACTTATACGTATGGTTAACTTGGCAACAAACTTATATGGAGTCTTTAAAACCTTATACGTGGATACAGACTGTCCAAAAATCAATTTCATGAATTTCATTATCGGTTAGAATTATACAAATCAGCTCATGCATAAATTATAATCATGTAACAACAAACATAATCACCGAAGCAATTAGTAATCGTTCCATAAACGAAAGAATAATTGAAGATTATATGAACGGGTATGATTTTGACTATGAAATCTTCAAACCGAAATGAATTGATGTGTTTGATATAGAAGCAAACAAGAGCCCGAGGCTCTGATACCAATTAAAAGTTCATTTGAAAATATAATAATAAGAGAACTGATCTAGAATCCTACCTAACTAACTAACTCACACTCTATTTAATGACCAATATGCAGCTACAATAACTGTATATGTGTAGCATCATCCGTATAAGTCCACACCAATAATCAAGCGTATAACCCATGCAAAAGTCAACAGCCGGATAAGTCAAAATATATGTTCCCTAGCTACCACATCCATATGCGGCTACTAGTGACCGCATAAGTCACCAATACACCAATACGTGAACACAGTAACATGTCTATCAAGATGTGGCAACTTGTAGCCGTGTAAATGCACCATGCAGATAATCAACATATGCAACGCATGAGTCGATTATTACATCATCACTTGTCACGTCCATCATGCAGCCATCTTATACGCCTACTGCAACAGTACAAGCCGTTTATGATAATACTTATACGCCCGCTTCGGAAAAAACCCATTTCTTAACGCTACTCCTACAATCAAAACCGACCAAAAGACGGAAGCTAAAGACGTAAATGCACCAACAATACGCAAATGGATTCGCATGGCCAACCGACCCTAAACAACAATCAGCATGTAGATAAATATGCACAGAAAAGAAATAAGCACATTAGAGTTGATATGTGTCTTACGTTAATTCAAGATGAGAAATCTTCTTGGATAGTGCCCATCTGTTGACACCACGTGATGCTTTCACTTGAACCTTCACCACACGTTTCTCACAACGTGAATCCCGGTGATGATAAAAAGAACTTTGTTCAGAAAATTAGAGAAATTAATAATCCCATGTAACATGTAAGTATTAATTATCAGTGTTACCCGCAACAGAAAAGGTGAATGTATAAATGCTGGCTTTATGAAACAGGCCATATAAGCCTCTTAATGATGAAGGTGTTGTGTGTCCAGAATAGATATTCTTTTCGTCCTGAGGTTTCATGTTTGTAGAACATGTGATCACTAGTGACATCTCAAAGTTATTTTTCATCACATATTTCTGACTCAACCATTATGAGGGAGTCCCGGATATGGAAATACCAGGACAAACCACTGCAACGATTTCTCTGGATAATAAATCAATCGCGTAAGTTTCAGATCCATTGGGTACTAACTGCAAGAGTAAAAATAAATTAATTCCGTAAGTGATATAAAATAATAAAATCAGAATTAACATATGATTGGAATATTGGATGAACTCACCGACTCGACTCCCAACTCTCTACATTGCCTTGAAGTTAAGATCTCAATTGAGGAAGGAAATTTCTCATATTGGTCAGACCCATCACCCTAGAAAACAAAAAAGTTTTGTTCAATAACAAGCAGCTGTTTGATAATTGATTACAAACAAACAGCTACTGACGTAGAAAGCCTCATTTGGTCGTTTTTGAGGCGTTCACTGATGAGGTTTACCACCATCTCTAAATCTAACCGCCAAATCAGGAAGAAAAAAAAGGTTGACGATCGAGTTCAAAAACAAAAAAAATGTCTAGTTGATGATTCTACTCTGATTAATGCAAATTGCAAATCAATTTAGGATATGATAACTCTGAAAACCAGATCAGAAATTTGAAGAACAATAGACACAATAGGAACGTATGATCATAAGAGCAGGTAGGTCTATAAACGAACCGAACATTTGGTGAATTGTTCGTGAACCGTTAAGCAGGAAGTTTGATTATATTCGTCTATTTAATAAACAAACAAACATGAATACGTGTTTATGTTCATTTATGCCATTTATTTATGTTTGTTTACATATTAATAGAAAATAATTAAATTTTATTTGAAGTGTCATCTACTTAATGGTGTTATATTTGTTCATTTGTGTTCATTTATGTTTGTTCATATATGTTCATTTATGTTTGTTTATCATTGTTCAGTTGTGTTCGTGAACTGTTCGTTTAGAATTTAAAGAAACGAGCTTAAAGAAACACGAACATGAACATCAAACATTTGTTTGATTAAGTGTTGGTGTTGGTGTTGGTTTAAAGTTAAATGAACGAACACGAACATGCCACTTGTTCTTGTTGGTTAACAGGCCTAAGAACAGGTGAACACCATCGATCTTTTAAGTTTACTCAACAATCGACTTGCTCCCTAACTGTAACATAAATATGAAAAGAAATAGACAAAATCGAAACGTATAATGATAAGAACGTTAACTGCTTTAGTAATCATAAAACACATAAATTGTTTTTAGGAAACAAAATGTTGAGACATGAAGCAACAAACAATGAATTTTATAAAAGCTAAAAACAGACAACGTACCATAAATTTAAAAATTGAAACCCTACGTTGATGATGATGATGCATCGCAGATATTGATTGATCTATCGATGTCTAGTGTTACTTGCAAAGTACCGTAAATTACTACTATGCTACACTTGCAGCAGCAGAGGTGTAATGATTCTTCTTCGTTTCTCTGACGTCACGTAGACTCCCAAATTGATGTCCATCCACTAGATATTTTATGATGCGTCTAAACCAATAATTTAATAGAATTTTATACTTTTTTCAGTTTCTTATACGGTACTTTATAAATTGGAGAGTCCCATGCACAAAATGGTTCATAACTCAAAACTTGTTTGAATTGAATCTGGTTAGGTTTGGTCATCAAAAGCCAAAACCCGTTTATGATCAGTTTCGATTTAGGTGGAAACCGGTTTCATGACGAGGTTACGATTGGTTTCGGTTCGGGTTATAATTGGTTTCGGTTCGGGGTTTGGCCGGTTTTGATTCGGTTAACCGGTTTTGATGGATAAAATTACAAACCGGTTCCTAACATATGCTTTCAGTAGATTCCATATCGATTTCCCCATAATCAGGTTAAAACCGGTTTGATTTTCGCGTCGATTCGGTTAACAGGTTTATTTTCCCACCTCTAAGCGTCGTTAACCCACTCTAGCCAGACTATGTTATCTTAACCGGGCTCACACTGACTTCAGAGTTTGGCTTTGGGTGTTACCTCAAAACCATACAGTCGGCTACCACTTGACAGTCGTTATGCCGATACAAGAGCGTAATTCTTTGCGTAACACATGGTGGATCGAAAACTCAGGTGAGTTCGGGATTCGAACTAACAACCTCATAATGCTTAGCTCAAATCCTTCATTGTCATAACCCACCAAAGATGACGTAAATAGGGAGCAGGCTTGAAATTCGGCTAGAGAACCCTATCATTCCTACTACTAGGCCACAAAGTGATGGATCTTCTACTAAACTAACTATTTTTTTACTTTTTAGAATCACAAATCAATACATTTTATTAACAAAAAATATTTTAATAGAGCATTAAGTCGTTAACCGTTTAAAAAAGAATATTTTTTTGTTTCATCTCTAACACTATGTAAGGCCCCGGTCCCGGTGCCCTACTTGAATGTTAAATTTACTCATAAACACAGTTCTAACTATCAGAGTTACTTAAAACTTTTCGCGGAATACAAACTTCAATCATATATATTACATAACATTTAAAATCTTGTCTTAACATCTTTCAAATTTGTCTTTCAAAATAAAACATAGTCAAATATAACAACATAACATTCTTCTCAAGATGCCAGTATCTTCAGTCCAATGCCATGTGTCCGTATTCAAGCGAGCTGCCTCAACCTATTCATCTGCATGCATACTAAAAATCAGCTACGCTGAGTGAGTCCTATTTAATCAGACAACATACATTACATTCACATACTTACATATATACGTATTCGAAGATACATATTACATACTTATCATGTTACCTTTCTTCCATACATACATACGTACATATATACTTTCATTCTTTCATACGTTCATACTTTTATACTCTTTTACTTTCATACTACATGCATAACTATCTTACCATCTCAGATATTTGTAGGGTTTGGTTAATTCTATCTCAAATATTATTAGGGTCTGGTCCCTTCTTCCTCAGATGTTATTAGTCTCTATTCCCTTCTATCTCCGATATTATTAGGGTCTGGTCCCTTATATCCCATACAACCATACATACATTTCTTTACACATACATTTCAATATATATATATATATATACTCTCATGCATACTCTTAACCTCATACATATATCATTCATACACATCCACACATCATACACTTACCGCTTAAGGTAAGTGTATTAACTAATCACATTGAGTATGCACACAGCCCCGAAAACGTAGCAAGAAAATGCGGTTGGAAACTCACCTGGGTACTGTTTCTTTTTGAATTTATAGTAATATCCCTCTTTAGCTGTGCACGGCTAACTGTATAATATTTACAAGTATCAATTAACTATTTCTAACTATATCATACGTCTAAGTTATTATAACCCCTAGCTACGAGGGTCGGGGGCAGCGCCCCTGGCAGCGGGGTCTAGGGGCAGCAGAGAGCCCCTGGCCAAGGTCGAGCTGCCAGGTCAGCTTGGAAAAATTTTATTTCCATTAACTTTCATTTACTAAAAGTTCATTAGAAATTTCTAACCGAATGAATCCTAATCGAATCGAATGAACCTTAATCGAATCGAACGGGCCTTGTTCTATTCGAATCGAATGAGCTTTTTTTCTATTTGAATCGAATGACCCTTTTCTAATCGAATCGAATTCTAATCGAATCGAATGGCCTGTTCTTTAATCGAATCGAATGGCTTGTTCTGTAATCGAATCGAATGGCATGTTAATTGAATCGAATGCTCTGTTCTTTAATCGAATCGAATAGCTTGTTCTTAACCGAATCGACTGGAATATTCTTTAATGGAATCGAATGGCCTGTTCTTAATCAAATCAAATTCCATGTTGGTTTTTCCTTCTTTCTTTCTTACAACATTGAAGCCCTTTTATCAATACGATTAATATTGTTATTATTTATGCACCCATTCCCTTCATTTCATTTCAAGGCTGCAGTAGCCGCCATTTTTATTATTGTTATTATTTTTGTTGTTATTATTATTATTATTATCACGTTTACATACATCATCATCCTTTATCGTATTTTACTATTATTTCGTCCTTTAACCATTTCCATTTCATCCCTCGGCCAAGATATAGCTCGTTTTGCAATAAAGTTTAAACCTTTATTGATTTCCAAACCCGATTTAGCTAGATCTTTATAATTAGTTGAATAACTCCATATTTTAACACCATGTTTACATTTTTATTGTGTAAAAATGCCCGATTTTCCCTCGTATCAAATCTTAGGGCAAACCGACCTTCAAAACGTAACATTTAAGCTTAAACGTACCTTTTTGGTCCATGTCAAGCTATGGGTTTGGCTCAACACGTGCTGCTAGAATTGCTTCTTGCATGTATAACAAAGATCTAACACAAACCCTTCTTGGTTAGGGCTTAGATCTGATCCGTAAGGGGAAGGAGGTGGTTGTGTGTGATTTTGAGTGTGTTTGTATATATATATATAGTGTTCCTTATATGAATAATACACGTTGTTTCTTCTATGGATAATATATAGTATTCCTTCTATGGACAATAGTTAATGTTCTTTTAATGGATATTACGTAACGTTCCTCTTATGGATATTTATAAAAGGTTAAGGTATTAATATGTGTCTTTGGATATGTGTAAGTATTTATGTAAATGAAATGTATATTGCCTAATTAACTAGAACTCACTCAGCATAGCTGACATTTATTATGCACGAAGGTGAATAGGTTTAAAGAGTGAGCATGAGGATGGCACATGGCATGAATCGAATGGCTGGCATCTATAGATGAAAGAAATATTTTTTTAATATGTTGTTTTATGTTATGTTCTAAAGACAAGATTTGAATATTTTGTTCCCACATCCTAACCTACGGCGGAAATGTCGGGGCGTGAATCGATTGCCCACAGCTCTCAAGGTACTATTATGCGATATTATAAGTTTCAATATCTATTAAATAAATTTCAAATGAAAAAAATATTCATACAATATCCAAACCAACAAAAGTGCATCAACAATCAAAATTCATAAAAATATTTCTCATTAAGTTTTCTTCTAGTATAAATCCTTAAGTGATTTTGTACTTCGGTTACTTCACATCAAACGATAACCTGCATATGCGTTGAAATAAAGTAGTTTTGTCAACACAAGGTTGAGTGAGCAACACACCAGTTTAAGTGTACATATAGTATATATAAAAATAAGTAATGCAACAAGTCATACGTGAATAACAAATTAACCAAATGAGCAAGTATAATTGAGATGTCTAGAAGCACAAAGCTATAACGACTGGCGTATGATCATACTATTCTGAGACTATGTTGGAACTCTCCGAATGCGGTTCGCGTAAAGCATGCAAGAACATAAACATGTAAGGTATAAATTGTTAAGACATAAGACAATAGTTGTAGTTTTGTGTATAAGTATATATGAGAAATACAATTTACGCATATGTCCCCAAATGTGAGAAAACGAGTACAAAGAGGGGAATGTGTTACTCACCTCGATGACTAAGCAAGATATAATTTCAATAAGAAAGCGATAAGTCACGCTCTTCGGAAATTACCGACAGAATCCTAAGTAACAATAATTGTAGAACAAATATAAATATGGATCGAATACAAAGCTAAACTAGATCGAGGTTCAGGATGTTGATCGAGTTTGTTATTTACAAAAGTTAAATATTACAAAGATTTATTATTAGTTTTTACTATCAAAGTTTTATCGTTAATAATATGATTAAATTATAAAAATACTTAAATAAATCTTAATAAGTCTTTGAATAGATTATATAAAGAGATTCATTTTAAATAATTATTTTAAACTCAAAAATACATTTTATGTATTTATGTATATTCTCACTATTAATAAAGACTTCTTTTTAAATAAATATCATAAATAATATATAACAAATAATAAATATTAAATATTTAAACAAAATATGATTTATTAATAAATACGTAACTATAATTTTAATACATTTAATAAACTAGATAAATTATAAATATATATTTTAAATTATAATTCTTTTTATATATTAAAACCTTTAAAATCTATTACATATACATATATATAAACATATATGTATATATATATATGATGTTTAACCAAAGTTCGGAAAAATGATCGGTTTATATGTTGGTTTTAATAGAACAACGTTTATTTAATATTAATTATATTAAATTGCTAAAACTTTTTAGATCCATATAATAATTAAAACAAAAATAAAATCAAAACTGCCATGGCTGGAACTCGAACCCGCGCCATCAAGCGGCTCAAAGGTACTAACACGTACATCAACAACCAACTGGGCTAACGACTCAGTTGATTATAAGCTGAGAACAAGCTTTTAAATATAGTAACTAAATTAACCCAAATTGTTTATGAACCCTAATTAATTCAATTGATCAAATCGTTACAGTTTTCTTTAACTAATGTTAGGGCTATCGAAACTAGATAAAAAATAAACTATAATGATATATCAATTACCAGTTTTGATGAGAGATTGACGGGTAATGGTCTGATGACATAGCCGGCCAAAACCGAACAGGAATGGGCAGCAACAGTGGATCACAATTCAATTAACTATAGGGGAAAAGCTTGTGCTGGTATATAGAGGCTATATGCGCGTTTAATTGAATTATAACGATTGTTTTCGTGTTCCACAAGATTAATAAGGTGTCGCTCACGCTAATAAGAAAAAACGGATCAATAACGATTGAATTAACATATTTAGGGTGTAGGTTAGGCCGATTATAAC
Source organism: Bidens hawaiensis (assembly GCF_021521415.1). NCBI lineage: Eukaryota > Viridiplantae > Streptophyta > Magnoliopsida > Asterales > Asteraceae > Bidens > Bidens hawaiensis. The sequence goes on along the minus strand of NW_027492413.1, from coordinate 347,659 downwards.
GTAAACACGATATTAGATGATTTTGATTCAATTACCAAGTTGGTTTAGTAAATTGTGGTCCTAGGCTTACAAATTTTGGTAATTGGGTATAAAGACAAATATGGATTCGGGTTTGGGTCCGGATAACTAAATTTTGCATCTAAGGGTTATAATACAAGTTTCATTCCAGACCCTGAGGTCTAAGGATAGCACATAAATGGATCAAACTTTATATTTTGGGTTAAAAATGTCAAACAAGAAAGATATAAATTTAAATAATTAAATAATAATTTAATAATAATATATTAATAATTAATCTTCTTAATAAAAACGACTTTTAAGAAAATAACCCGAACCTCGAAACAGGTTAGGTTTTAAAAAGAAAAATATACAAATTCGAAAACCCGAGTTGTTACAGTTTCCCTTACTTTAGGGAATTTCGTCCCGAAATTAAAGAAAAATATAACAAAAACCATTACATTTTTAGGAGAAAAAATTTTAAAATAACTTATCACAGAACTTTGAATAGTTAAAACAACGCTTCAAATGCAAATCCGATAAGGACACTTATATATATGATGTACTAGCGGCGTATCCACCATGTCTTTATCATATCTACATTTGTACCGTTATCCAAACTATCTTCGATTCAATATTATGACACACAAACTTACGCATCATAATTTCCACGCGAGGACTCGATATTTATGTTCCGGACTATAACTATTTTCATCGTCGGATGGTCCCCATGATTCGTCCTATCGTGTGAATTTACAAAACGTTCGAAAATATAATTTCAATAATAAAAATCCTTTAGGGAAAGGAGTTTTAAGTGAGACGTCTTTAAATAGAAAAAATGTAAGGCCATGAACACGGTAGCCCTACTTTAGCGTCGGATTTACTCATAAATACAGTTCTACAAATCATAGTTAATTAAAACTTTCACGGAAACGTTAACTTCAATCATTCGTTACAAAACATTTAATCTTTTCTTTAAAACCATAACATAAAACATCATTTCTTCCATCTTCAGATGTCAGCCTTTCAATCCATGCCATGTGCCATCCTAATGCTAGCTTTTTAGTCTGATCACCTGCGTGCATACTAAAAGTCAGCTACGCTGAGTGAGTTTTAGTTAATCAAGCAACTTACCATACAACCACTACATGCATTTATATACGTTCCCGAAGACACCTAGTCGTCTATCTAACCTGCTCACCTAACCGCTAACCTCTTTATTACCCCTACAGCATAGCCACTTGATCACGGAAGCACATTGAGGCTAGCCCTCCCGCGTACTTACGTACTGCCAATTATTTAACGAAGACACGTAGAGGCTTGCCTTCCCACGTACTATCGTTGTGCCACTTAATAACGAGGACACGTATAGGCTTACCCTACCAAGTGCTATCCTCATGCCACTTACACCCTTACTAGACTCCTCTCCACTTCTATCACACTTTATTCTACTTGTCTACAAGACACTTCCTATCAGTTCATCATCTACATAACAAGCAAAACACATCATAGCATTTATACACACTAATAACCACTTGGAAATCATTCTCCTTGGCGATACGCGCAATATCCGAAGATCATTCACGCACCGACAAACATTACTTTCCCTGTCTACACGTGCAATATCCGAAGATCGTTCACACATCGACAGGCATCCATTCATAACATCTATATATGTTTCATATCATACATTATAGCACACACTTACCACTTAAGGTAAGTGTATTCACACTTCACATCGAGTATGCACACAGCCCCAAAAACATAACAAAGAATGGGGCTTGAAACTCACATGAACTCGGTTACGTTCATCGTTAACAGTTATCCTTTTCTTTAGTTGTGCACGACTAACTGTTTAATAAATGCAATATTAAATACTACTCTAGCCATTATCATTGTTCACTTAATCAATCTTACATGTCTAAGTCGACTTTACTTCATTGAATCTTTACCGGTTAGTTAATCGTTATTCATTAAGCTTTTAAAGGTATCCTTCATGTATTAATAAAGTCCAGGGGCTTCTATGTAATTAAATCATTCTATCTCAAGTCCAGGGACCACTTATGCCATTACTTTAAAGTCTAATTCGTTATTCAGAACACAGTCTGATTCGTTATCTGAACTTGGTCAATTGGTGAATAACGAATCACCTGATTCGTTATCTTAACGTAACGAATTGGTGAATAACGAATCTCCTGATTCGATATCTTAACATAATGAACTGTATGAGTAACTAATCACTTGATTCGTTATCTTAACATAGCGAACTGGCTTTCCATAACGAACTAACTTTAACGAATGACCATCACGAACTGCTTAACGAGTTGGAGCTCATTTATCAATTCTCAATAACGAATGGCATAGCGAATTAAAGTTAGTTCGTTAGTGTCCCATTAACGAATTAGGGTTAGGTCAGAGAATGTCAGAAATATTCTCTGACATTCCCTTACCTCGTACACACATTCTCCGGCGCCGCCATTCCGAAGCTGTCATTGCCGGAAAAACGGGCGGTGGTCGGAAAAACGTGTTTTCGCAACGTTTTCACCATTTTTCGTCCCGTTCGATCCAGATCTGAGCTAGGGTGACCCTTATGCTCGTATTTTGATCGGTTTATACCCGATTCCATCCGGATCTCGTGATTACAACGGTTTAGGGTGTCGGCTCATCGTTTCGCGACTAGATTTAGCGGGTTTGGATCTATACAGTATCATACTGTTATTAACTCGGGTTGATGCTCGGGTTTCTTAGCGATTTCGGCTAGAGAGGGAGTAGGATGAGAGAGAGCTAAGTGTGTGTTTTTGAAAGTGTATAGAGTTAGTGGAAATGAATGAATTAATGAATAAGTATGGTTTATATACTATGGGTCATGGCCTTGAGCCTATGGTCTATCTTCCTTCCTTTCTAATCCAAGTCCATTATCCATATTACTTAACCCAACACAAGCCCGACTCATAATAACTCCTACTTTATTTTATTATTTCTCCACTAACCCGAGTAAACTTTCCCACCAATATTAAATAATATAATTAATATTACTTTTAGAAATTTCGGGATGTTACAAAAAAGTTTATAGTTTGGTTATTTAAAATGCAGAATTTTATAAAACCACATTCAATTATTTTAGACTTCACTCGAGGGCATAATAATAGAAAATCTTAGTTATTACTTCAATAATTCATAAAAACATTAATTCAGAATTCGTTAAGTAGTCGATAAAAGGGAGAAAATTTAAATTCAAGTAAGATAGAATACGGCGAGCCGCAAAGTTTTCTAGCAGTTTAAATCTTCAGTTGCGCATGACTTGAAACTTAAGCGCCTTGGGTGATTTGATCCATGAGGGCTTGAGCAGTCGTGGTAGATTGATTCGGCATCGCTTGGGTTACTAGATCTCAAACGGTTCAGAAGAGGGTTGATTGGTTAGAGTAGGCTTGGTAAACTTGAGCTTGCGGGTGCGGAATCTGATAAGTTTGGGTTACGTATGAATGACCTTGCTTGACAAGAGGAGCTTGAAGAACGTGGGATTGCTAAGTTTGGACTTGAAGTGTAATTTAGTAGGGTGTAACTATAGTTTGAACTTGATTGCCATGGATAACCGGAGGGCACATATCGTTGAGAGGATTAGGGTCTCCTAAATGGTTGCAAGCACGGGTAGTAGGGGCATCATGTTGAGCATGAGAGGTAGGCTGTTGCGGGACAACTTGTGCATTAAGAGGTGTAGGGGAAGTATACGTAAGGATGATCGAAGCGATTACATTGGGTGCAGAAACGTTATGAGGATTGAGTCGAATGATGAAAGTCACTAGTGGGGCATAACGAGTGAATACCGATGTAGAGTTTCTTTCTTAGGATACTTTGATTTTGTTGGGTTGATGATTGATTGGATTAACGGCATGGTTTTTAGACTTGCGCTTGTTGTAGTCATTGTTGTTGCTGCGAGGATGAGTAGGGGTAACTGAATTAAAATATCAAACAAGGAAGTTAATGAACAAGTTTGAATTGGTTGTATTAATGTTTTGAATTTGAGTTTATATTTTAGAGGTTGCAGCAGTTAACTCCTTCTCTAAACATGCGGTGGTCATGAGAACTAAACTGTTGATGTCGAAGACAACGGTGGTTGCTTAGGTGAGACATTCTATGAGGACCAAAATAAAGATTTATAAGATGGAGGATAAGTTGAGGAAGACATTAGAATAATAAAATGTCTAAGTATGTAGATAACTTATAATAACGCTGCCTTAAGAAGTAAGGGGATTTGCGCAATAAGGATTAAAAGTAAATATTATAAGATGAGGGGGGTACATTGCGTAAATAGTTATTAGATGATGTAGTCAATATGATTAATGTGTAATGACTACACGAGGAGATAAGTCAGTTTAAAATTTAGATTTTTATTTGATCAACTTTACAATAAACTAACTAAATATAAATTGTGTGTTGGCCTCCCATGAGCTCTCTATGGCAGTTTGAATGGCCCAACAAAACCAACGAATAAAAGCAACTGAGTTGGAAAGCCCATGAGTGTTACATGACATTTTGATTGTCCCAACTAATTAACGAATTAACAATACAATATAGTCTATCGGCCTGGTGTGCATTACATGGGGGTTTAACCGACCAAACTCAATAATGAACAAACGAAAGAAATACAAGTAGTTGGAGCATCCCGTGAACCACCACGTGTGATGAAATCCAACTAAAGCATAAAACAAACTGAGAAATAGATAGTAGGAGTTCCTATCAGTTCCATGGATTTTTTACCCAACTAATCATTTAAATAACAAAACACAATTATAAGAAAAACCGAGTTTAGCCACGAACCACCGTGAATTCATTAAAAATCAACCAAAGGTTTCGTTCGTATGACAGTTGTGTTCCTCTTTGGCCGAGAGGAACTTGTCATACTACCTACCCTTAAGATGAAGGAGAAACAACAAAAGTAGGGAATTCTTAAGGAATTTCCCATAAACAAAAAGGTAATCTACTTTTATTCAAAAATATTTAGGAAAAAGTTTCTTTGAAGGTTGAGGCATAGCCTCAGAGTGTTGTGTGTGTGTGTGTGTGTGTGTGCATAACAATACAATAATAAATAATAAGTAATTAATTATCTAGGAAAGCTGTAAACAATTAATTTCGAACACATAAGGCAAACAGATAAGCACGTATGGGGCTCCTAAGCATGTTACTAAGGCACCACTAACGACCTATCTTAAACCTTCGGCTCTGATACCAATCTCTCACACCCCAACCTACGGCGGAAATGCCGGGGCGTGAACCAAATGCCCACAGCTCTCAATGTACTATTATGAAATATTATAAGTTTCAATGTCTATTAATAAATTTCAAATGAAAAAAATATTCATACAATATCCAAACCAACAAAAGTGCATCAACAATCAAAATTCATAAATAATATTTCTCGTTAAGTTTAAATCCTTACGTGATCTTGTACTTCAGTTACTTTACGTCAACCGATAACCTGCATATGCGTTGAAAATAAAGTTGTTTTGTCAACACAAGGTTGAGTGAGCAACACACCAGTTTAAGTGTACATATAGTATATATAAAAATAAGTAATGCAACAGTTCATATGAGAATAACAAATTAACCAAATGAGCAAGTATAACTGAGATGTCAAGAAGCACAAAGCTATAACGACTGGAGTATGATCATACTATTCTGAGACTATGTTGGACCTCTCCGAATGCGGTTCACGTAAAGCATGTAAGCACATAAACATGTAAGGTATAAATGGTTAACATATAAGACAATAGTTGCAGTTTTGTGTATAAGTGTATATGAGAAATACAATTTACGCATATGTCCCCAAAACGTGAGAAAATGACTAATTAAAATGAGGGAAATGTGGTACTCACCTCGATGATTAAGCAAGAGATAATTTCAATAAGAAAGCGATAAGTCACGCTCTTCGGGAATTACTATAACATCTCGTTTTCTAGTTTTGGTTAATAAAATGAAAATATGAGTTATTATGAGTTGCGCTAGTGTTGGGTTAAATGGGTATGGGTTATGGACTTGGGTTATGAAGGAAAAAAAGGAAAGACCATGGGCTTACGCCCATGATCTATAATATATAAGCCTTAATTAACAATTAATTCATTCATTTCACATATTCCATACACCACCCAAAACACACACTTAAGCTCTCTCTCTAGTTTCTCTCTTTTCTCTAGCCGAACCAAGGAGGAAAATCGATCCCGATCCAAGGTAATGATAGTATGATATTGTATGAACTCAAACCCGTTAGATTTTGTCAAGAAACGACGAGCCGAGACCCTTAAAACGTTAAAGTTATGAGATCCGGGTGGAACCGGGTATAAATCGAACCAAAGATGAGCTTAGGGGACACCCTAGCTCAGATCTGGATCGAACGGGACGAAAAACAGTGAATAGGTGGAAAACGAGTCGGATCTCGTTTTTCCGGTGAAGCCGCGTGTTTCCGGCGACAACGGCGCTGGAAAGGCTCCGCCGGAAAGGCGGCGGGTACGAGGTTGATATGTCAGAGAATGTTTCTGACATTCTCTGACCTAACCCTAATTTGTTAACGGGGAGTTAATGAACTAGAGGTAATTCTTCAGGTGATTCGTTAATGGAAGCTTAATGAACTAGCCTTAGTTCGTATCCAAATTCGTTAAGGAAAAGATAACAAATTAGCCTCAATTCGTTATGACCATTCGTTAGAAAGGAGATAACGAACTAAAGGTTCAATTCATTACTGAGGGGTCATTGATTATGAAGTTCAATTTGTCAATGGACTAGTTCATCATAGGGTCCAATTCGTCACATGGACTGGTTCTTTATAATAGTCAATTCGTTAACGAATGGGTCTTTCGTTATGAACCCAATTCGTTAAGAACCATGTAACGAACTAGAAGTTTGATAAATGACAGGACAGTCCCTGGACTTAGAGAAAGAATGATATAATTACATAATAGCCCTTGGACTTTGATAATTGATGAAAGATACCTTTAAAAGTTAACAAGTAACGATTAACCAACCGGTAAAGATCCAATGAAGTAAAACCGGCTTAGACGCTTAATATTAAATAAGTAAATGATAAGAAGAGCTAGAACCGTATTTAATATATGTAATGATTATACAGTTAGTCGTGCACAACTCAAGAAAGGAAAAACCATAAACGGTGAACGTAATCGCGTTCAGGTGAGTTTCTAGCCCCATTCCTTGTTATGTTTTGGGGGCTGTGTGCATACTCGATGTGTAGTTAATAAACTTACCATAAGTGGTAAGTGTATACTTGGTGTGATTTGTGTATGATGATTTCTTGACGGTGCGTGAAAGATCTTCGGATATTGCATGTACAGTCAGGTGGTAGTTAAGGATATGATTGATATATATTATGTATGGATGATGTATGCATGTATGTATGTTTATAGTACGTGAACTATCTTCAGATATTGCACGTGTTATTAAGGAAGGTATGTAAAGACAGGTATGCTACAGTTGCACGAAACAAAGGGACCAGACCCTAATAATATCTGTGAGGATAGAGATCAGAACCTAATAATATCTGTGAGGGTAGGGACCAGACCCTCATAATATCTGTGATATTGAGGACCAGACTCTAATAATATCTGTGATGTTGGGGACCAGACCCTAATAATATCTGTGATGTTGGGGACCAGACCCTAATAATATATGTGAGGTTATAGGGCGGAAGGCTCTTTAAATAGTATGAATAGTTATGCATCTAAAGTAAAGTATAATTGATGTTCACACCTTCGGGTATGTGTGCAAGTATGTGAACTGATTGTATGTTGTATGATTAACTAGAACTCACTCAGCGTAGCTGGCTTATAGTATGCACGCAGGTGAGTAGAATGAGGCAGCTAGCTTCAGGGGAATCTCATGGCAAGGAATTGAAGACACCGACATCTTAAGGAAATGTTATGTTATCTAAAAGACAGTGTTTTATGTTTAAATTATTTGAATTTTAGTTAAGACAAGAATTGATGGTTATGTAATATATTGGTTTGAAGGTTTTAATATTTCGCAAATGTTTTTATTAACTATGATATTTAAAACTATGTTAATGAGTAAATCCAACGCCCAATGTGAGGCACCGGTAACGGGGCCTCACAAGTTGGTATTAGAGTAAATTTCGAGGGATTTAAGCATCCTACATGCTTAGACTCAAACAGAGAATGGGATTAAAGTAAGAAAAGAAAGAAGATTCCAGTACGAGAATGTCATGTGTACTCAAGCAAGCTAAGTGAAGGTAAAGTGTATGATTAATTTCACATGTAAAGTAGAATAATGTATGAATGCTAGCTTAATTGCTAGGGATTGGAGTATATGATGACATGAACTGTTTGATTGTTTAACTGTTTATGAATAGAATTAGCACAAATAGACTCATAAGAGGAAGTGTATAAGACACGGAAAGTAACGTGAGCAGCTAATCACAGCTGGCCATTATTATTACCTGTTAGCCTTATTATTCTTGTACTAAATGGTTCCTTAAGTGATGACGTTTGTGTTTCCTTATAGAATACGAATGGCTAGAGCTAAGAAAGTTGCTGGAGGACATACGGGACGTCGTGGTAGGCCACGCATGGTCCAAGAACCATCAGTAGAATCAGCTACTAACTCTGAGGAAGAGGGAAGTGCAGCTGGTCGAAATCCAAGCAACAACGAAGGGGTTAAACTGGATCCCGCAATTCAAGTTGCCATTGCTCAAGCGGTAGCAACTGCTATGAAGAATATGAATCCCGAAAAGTCTACTGGAAGTCATGCGAAGACTGCTGAGAATCTTGTAGAAAAGAGCAAGAAAGATGATGAAGGAGAGAAGGAGGCTTTCAGTGTGGTTAATTCAGTACAGGTTGATGATTGGAGGAGAGGCCGAGGTGGGTGCAACTACACGTCATTCAAAGGCTGTGATCCACCGAAGCTAACTGGCTTGGGAGACGCAATCGCTACTCTCCAATGGATAACCACGATGGACAAGATTATCCGAATTAGCGAATGCCGTCCCGATCAAGCTGTGGGTTATGCTACCCAATCGTTTGGTGATGGGGCAATGTACTGGTGGGAGTCGGTTGAGCAAAGAAAAGGCCGGGTAGAGATAAAGGCGATGAGGTGGGATGATCTGAAGGAATTGGTGATGAAGAGGTTTTGTGCGGATGCAGAGGTTGAGAGGGTTGAAATGAAATTCTTGAGTCTGAAGGCGGGTAAGATGACACACCGCGAATACACCATTGAATTCAACCGCATGTCAAGGTTGGTGCCAGACATGGTGAACACTGAGGCCAAGCGGATCAAGTGTTACATTTGGGGACTGCCGCAAAATGTTAGCGTCTTGGTCAAGGCTGGTAGACCGGGTACTTTTGATTCTGTTGTAGGGTTAACAGAAATTGGTTTACGATGATTTGTCGACAGGCGAAGTGGTGGTGGAAGAAAAGAAAGATAAGAAGTGGTCGCTCCTGCTAAACGACCTGGTACTCAGTTATGGAACCCCAAGAACAAACAGCCAAGAGTTTGGGAAAATAGGTCATTTAAGACCTGCGGAAAGATGCACGATGATGAGTGCAAATGGTGTAGGAGTTCTGATGTTTGTCACAAATGTGGGAAGGCTCATGGAGGGGAATGCAGGCTTGGGTCTAATGCGTGTTATAAGTGTGGGCATTATGCCAATGAGTGCAATGCAAAGCCAGCATGTTACAAATGTGGCAAGACAGGCCGTATGGCAAGGGAGTGCACCGATGGTAAACCTAGAGGAATTGGAAAGAATGATGCTGATCAAGCAATGCCAAGGACTAGAGCCTACATGCTGACCCAGGAACAAGCCAGAGAGATTCCGAATGTCGTGATTGGTATGTTTTTAGTAAGCGGTATTTCTGCTTCAGTATTATTTGATTCGGGTGCGAATAAAAGTTTGTAGCTACACCATTTAGTAAACTAGCAAAAATAAAATGTTGCCAAGTGTCTGAAACCCTTATAGTAGAAATCGCTAGCGACGCTTCAGTGAGAATAATGAAAATAGGATAGAGTTAGAGGGACATGAGTTCCCTGTTACATTGTATGTTATGACCATAGGAGGGTTCGATGTAGTTTTGGGGATGGATTGGTTGTCTGAGTATGAAGCTCAGATAGTGTGTAAAAGTATGATAATAAAGTTAAAGTCCTTGGATGGTAGTGTGGTGACGGTTTACGGTGATAAGGAAAGTTCAAGGCTTAACGTCATTTCGATGGTAAAAGCCGAAGGATTGTTAAGACGAGGGTGTGGTGCCAACCTAGCGTACGTTGTCAACGCTACGGCCGAGACGAAAGAAATTAAAGATGTTCCTATAGTGCGCGACTACCAAGAATGCACCTATGGGTAATCTGACTACCAAGAATCTGCAACATATTCCTATCATTGAAGAACCTTTTGAGCATAATGCTGACAATACAAAGGCTTTCATTGGTGGTAGCACAAGTAATCAAGGAAACCAGCAAAGATTCAATGTGCAACTGATTGATGACACTGATTCTGCCTCTATGCCAAGTGGAAATGTTCCTCATACTGGCACAGGACATGGTCAAAGCAATGATACATAGGCTTTGTTGTCTATGTTTACTGAGTCATATAATGCATTTGTTGCAAAGAATTTGATTCACACAAGTGTGGTGCAAGATGATCTAGAGCAGATAGATGCTGATGATTTGAGGACATGGATTTGAAGTGGCAAGCTGCAATGTTAGCTTTGAGAAGTAAGAGGATGTATAATAGAACTGGTAGATGTCTAGTTTCTGGTCCAAATGAAAGAATTGGATTTGACAAGTCAAAGGCAATCTGCTATAATTGCCAATAGCCAGGACATTTTGCAAGAGAATGCAACTTGGCAAGGAACTATCAGATAAATCAATTCCCGAATCAACAGCCAAGGGGTCAACAACAATACCAGCAAAATCAGCAAAGAAACAACAACCAAAACTTCAATAACAACTTCAATCCCAACAACAACTATAATCCCAACTTCAACAACTTTCAGCCTCAAATGAATAATCTGATTCAAAGTATGCATCAGAATCAAGGTTTTCAAATGAACAACCATCAAAACCTTCAAGCTACTCAAAATATTCCAAACAATACTGTTCCAGCCAACCAAAATCAACCAAGAAATCAAGGAAATGTGGCAGTGACTACAAACATGAAGGAAATTTTGATTGGAGTAATCATGAAGAAGACATTGCAGATGATATCAAGAGGGCAAATGTGGCATTCATGGCTATAATTGAGAAAGAAACTGGATCATCATCTCAGGTACACTCTGCTCCTACTGTTGATTTAAATGAACTTATCAATGAATTGAATACAAAAGTAGGCAAGCTGGAAAGTGAGTGTTTTAAGAAACAAAGTATCATCAATACATATGAGGCAAGTGAACTAGTGAGTGAAGAAATAATGAAAAGTTTAAAGGAAGACTGTGTAAACAGTTACAGAGCTCAAAAAAGATTCACCACTGAAATTGATGGGTTGAAGAAAATGATTATAGAAGAGAAGTTGTTAAACACAAAACCGCAAGTTGACAATGAATTCTTGAAGAACTTGGTCTCCACTGGAAACATCTGTGAAATTCTGAACCAAGTTAAGGAAGAAGACAAATACAAAGCAGTACCTCCACCATTCAACAACAACTTTATGCCAAAAGTTGATAAAGAGAAAATAAATGCATATCTACAACAATTCAAAGATGTCTTTCAAGACAAAGAATAACTTGTAGATTCGTACAAGAATGTTGAAGTCAGTGAAGAAGGAGAGTTTGTTGTGAAGAAAGAACTGAAAGAAGAAAAGTCAATTGGTGTTCAAGTCTCTAAAGATGATCTTGAATCAATTGATTTTATTCAAGATGACTTGAGTGATTTGAGTGATCAAATTACTGAAGAGGAACTTAAAGCTGCTGAAAGAGGTAAAAGATACAAGAAGCCAGAATCAATTGATAAACTTCCAAAGTACCCACCAGTCACACCAAAAATGAAAAGAGAACATGTGTCTTTTGACTTATGTGAAAGAAAGAAGGTGAATTACAATACTGTAATGCCTCCTAGCAAGGATGTATTGGATAAGATAAAGCAAAACAACAAGAAAAAGATAAAAGAATATGTGAATGTTAAAAACTTTATTCCAGTTTACCCTATTTTCTCAAGCATTGAAGATTTTGACATTGTTGAAGTAGAAACAATAGAAAAATATGAAGAGAGGAAATTGAGACAAAGGGAAAACATTAAGGAAGAATCCTTGAGTACAAGAGAAATTGTTTTTGTGAAAGGGAAAGTGGAAAGAAGTGACAAAAGAATAGCTGAGTTTGTTCCCTTCTCAATTGACTTTGACAGTTTAAAGTCTAAAAAGACAATTGGAGTTGATCCACCAAGACCAACTGAAAGGTTCAAGAAGCCAAAAGAACATGAAATATTCAAAGGAAAGGTTTGGTGCAAGAAATGTGATGAATATGGTCATCACACAGACTCATGTAATGAAAGATTAAAATTCCAACCTTTCCATGTACCAGATGGAACAAATTATGGCCAAGACTTTGTTCTATACAAACAGAAGTATGATATATATCTAGGAAAAGGAAAGGTGTGTGGAAATGAAACTTTGAACAGAGAAGAAAAGAAATTTGCAAAGGAGACAAGGAGTGAAAAGAAAACTGATGTTAAAACAAAGAAACAAATGACTAAATCAGTAAGAAGAAGTGTGTCTTCTAAGAAAAATGAGAAATTGGTGAAGAAGAATTATCAGCCTGTGGAAATCAGACAAGACAGTCAATCAGTCAAATCTGATGGCTCTCAAAGATCATCAAACAGTGAGATAACAAGAAGAAAAGTTGCACATTCTAGAAAGAAACCAACAGAACTCACTGGTGATGAGAATTTTCTACTAAAGCATGGATATGAACCACATGGTTTCCTTCGGAAACCTAAGACTGAGAGTAAGATTGAGCAAGTTGCTGATGTGAGAGACTACTCTGAGAAGAAGGACTATGTGATAAAGGAGTATGTCATTGACTCAGCTGAATACCAGTGTCCAACCTCACTTGTTAAAACTCCAAGAGAGTGTGGTTATGAAACTGATAATTCAGACTACTTAAAATTGACTCATGAAGATTCTAAACCAACAACACTCACTTCCCAAGCTATGTCTGAAACTGAATCTGATGAGCTGCAAATTGATAGGCTTGAACTTCATCATTCAACTAATCAAACTTTCTTTGTATGTGCAGGAACAGTCCACTCATCTAAATGACATATAGTATATGGATAGTGGTTGTTCTAGGCACATGACTTGTGACAAGAGATCTCTTGTCAATTATGAAGAAAAGTATGAAGGTCCAGTAGCTTTTGGGAGTGATGAGAAAGGTGGAAAGATTGTTGGAAAAGGAATCTTAACAAATGGGAAAGTCTCATTTGATAATGTATTTCATGTTGAAGGTCTTCAGTACAATCTGCTGAGTATATCACAAATGTGTGATAAGGGTTACAAAGTCAGTTTTGATGATTCACACTGTTTCATTTTAAAACCTGAGTTTGTAATTCCACCTGAAATGATTATGATGATGGCACCAAGAAATGGTAACTTGTATGAATTGAATATGAAAGAAGCTATTTCAAGAGGAGGTGCATGTTTGTTTCCAAAGCCACTGAAAATGAATCAAAATTGTGGCATAGGAAACTGTGTCATGTGAACTTGAAGAACATGAATAGACTTGTCAAAGGTGAGCATGTCATAAGCTTACCAACAAGAGAATTCAAGTTGGAAGATCATTGTGATTCATGTCAAAATGGAAAACAACACAAATCTACTCATAAGTACTTGAATTACTTCACATGGATCTCTTTGGTCCTGTGAGTGTACCAAGTATTGGGAAGAAAAGATGTTGTCTGGTGATCATTGATGACTATTCAAGATACACTTGGGTTTATTTCCTAAGTACCAATGTTGGTGTATGGATGTCAGTAGTTCATATGTCTAATGTCTGTAATCGAGTCTGTAATATTGTTTATGTATTTGTTTGTTTAAAGCGAAGTTGTTGACAAGTTCGCTTAGCTGAACTTGTTAACCAAGCGAAGTTGTTGACAAGTTCGCCTAGGCGAACTTGTTGAACAAACGAAGTTATGGACAACTTCGCCTGAGGCGAAGTTGTCGTGTATTTAAATAGGTTACGGATTTCTGTTTAGAAGTTGGTCAAGTTACGTGTAATTCAGTGAGTCAAGTGACGTGAGGTCGAGAGTCTGTAAGTTTCACGTGTTGAGTTATTAATATAACGTGTGTTTGTTCGTATCGTATTCGTGTGTTCGTGTGTTTGTGTTCTACGTCCGTAACGATCTACACAGGGATTCCGCACCTGTGTATATCGGGATATCTCGTGTGATCCGTCAAGGGAACCTACAATTGGTATCAGAGCTTTTGCTCGATTGTGTGGTTCGGGATATTCACGCGGGTGTAGAATTCGTCCCATTTCGACTATTCACGGGACGAGTTTTTGGTGTTTTTGCTCATTCTAGCCTCCTACCAGTGTGTTCAAGCCTGTAAACCGTCAAAAACGTCGTTAAAATCCGATTTTCAGATCTGCAGAAAGTTTGAGTTCGTCAGGCGAAGTTGCTGTTCATCAGGCGAAGTTGCCGTCAGGATACGTAGGGTTTCGGCGAAGATATAAGGAGAAGCGAAGTTATTGACAACTTCGCCTACCTCCTCAACTTCGCCTAACTCAGCGAAGTTCTAATCAAGTTCGCCTACTTTCTAAGTTCGCTTACCCTAAGCGAAGTTATTCTCAACTTCGCCCAGTCACGCGAATTTAAGAAAGATCTAGCGAAGTTATTACTTAAGCGAAGTTATCCTTAACTTCGCCTACAGTACTATTCAGAGGAAATTTTTTAACTTCGCCTTTTCAGAATTTTTCGGGTTTCTTAGTCTTCAAGAAGGATGTCGTCGATCAACATTTCGGAGCTTGTAAAGATGGAAGTTGAAGCGGGGTCAGCTACAAAGGCCCCAAGGTTACTGAAGGGAACCGACTTTGTCGCGCGGAAGGATCGGTTCATACAATACGTTAAGTACCAGGATGCGAAAATGTGGGTATGCATCCAAGATGGATATATTCCACCAGTCATGGAGTATGAGGGTCGAGACCAAATCAAGAAATACATTAAAATGGAAGAGGAGGAGAAAAAGATGTATGTAGCCAAAAGCAAGGCTCATGCTGCAATCACAATGGCTCTTCCACAGGAGATCCTCCATACGTTCAGAAAGTATACATCAGCTAGAGAGCTTTGGGAAGCTCTTGAGAACAGATTTGAGGGGAATATAGGTATTCGGGCTTCAAAGATAAAGTTGCTCAAAACTCAATTTTCAGTCTTTAAGTACTTAAAGAACGAATCTCTTGATGATATTATCACTCGATATTATCATCTAATGACTGAATTGAGTAACTACTCCATTTCCTACCGAGAAGAAGAGATTGTGGAAAAGCTTCTCGATGCCCTCCCACCAAAATGGGAGATGTATACTGTGCTGATGAGGGAAGACAAGGACTTCCCTACTTATGATCTTGAAACCACTGTCAACAAGCTCAGAACTTTTGAGCTTAATATGGTAAGAAAAGAAATATCTATGGATCAGGTTCAAGATCCAGGCATGTACGGTGCTAAAGTAAACTCCAATTCAAGTTCAAAGACTGATTCTGCCGCCTACTACTCGAAGGGCGAGTCGGGTGCCAAGTCTTCAGAGGAGGGGCATGTGTCAGTAAACTCAAATGGGGATGTTTGCTTTGTTGCAGGTGGATCAAGTGGTACTCAACAGACAGCAAGCAAGAGTAGTGGATCTTCAAGTTCCTCAAGCAATAATTACTCTAAGATGCCAATGAGCGTCAAATCTGCTGAAGAGCAGTTTGGCCTCTATGCTTCGTTTATTGCTTCATATGAAAACTATATTCAAGGAAAGGTTGTTGATCCAACGATGCTGGATGAAGACTATAACCAGATCGATGCTGATGATCTGGAGGAAATGGATTTACAATGGCAGATGGCCATGATAGTGAGGAGAGTGAAGAAGTTTATGAGAAAGACGGGGAGAAAGTTTGTTGGTGGCAGGCCAGGGTTCGACAAGTCTAAGGTGAGGTGCTATAACTGTCAACAAAACGGGCGCTTTGCCAAAGAGTGCAGAAACAAGCGAGTTGAACGTGGTCATGGCCGGTCTGCACAGCACACTGGGAGTAGTAAGGAAATCAATGCCATGATGTCCAGAGAAGCAGGTGAATACAACTGGAACCTGCATTCGAATGAAACTAGTGAACAGGCAAATATGGCTAAGGTTGAGAATGAAGAATGTGAGAAGATTACCGGAGAAGAGAAAGCTACTGGTAAGAAAAAAGCTTTCATGGCAGATAACAAGGATCAACTCTCCGAGGTAAGTTCTAAACCTATTTGTACTAAATGTGAGAATTTGTCTGAGCAACTTGCTACCATAACTGATCAGTATGTTCGTTTAGATGCTGAATTTAAAACTCTTAAAGAAGATCATCACTTTATGAAAGCAAGAGAAAACAGTTACAAAGTTAAAATAAAAGCGTGTGAAAAAGATGTTAAAAGCTTAAAAACAAAACTTGCTGAAAAAATTGAAGTAATTGATCTAAGTTATGAGGTTTTAGAAGAAAAGACTAAACTGATTGCTGAACGAGAAAAGCAGATTGCTGACCACCAGGTGAAAGTGGTGGAACTGAACCGAAAACTTGAGCAGTTCCGAAATTCCTCAGCTATTCTTGATCACCTTGTTAGTGGTCAAGATTCCTCTGCGAAGATGGGAGGAATTGGTTATCACGAGGTTCCACCACCTTATAACCACAATTACACTTTTAACCCTAGTGTTCAGAAATCTGTTGATTTTGAAGTTCCTCAGACAGTTCCAATCAAGGTTACGAGTAAAGAACCAAGTGTTAGTAGTGGCGAAACGAGTTCGCCTGTTTCAAGTGAGAAAATTTCTGTTACGAGTCCAGTCTCATCAGATTCGGATAAGTTGTCCGAATCAGGTAAGACAAAAGAGAAGGTGGTGTTACCCACTGGTGGAGAAAAAGATAAAACTTATAAAAAGAGTACTCCACTCAACCCGTACGTCCCACCTTATGTGAGACGAACGGACGGTAACACAGCCTCGACATCCAAAACAACCTTTGAAAAGAAAAAGGAACATAGGTGTTGTTTTAGGTGTAATAAGTTAGGACATCTTGTTGCAGATTGCTTTCTGACGCCGAAATTCAGAGGTGTAAGGCCTATTAAAACTGAGCATAAGCATAATGGTAATTTTAATACTGCTAAAAATGAAAACCCTTCAAAGTTCCGAAATGTAACTAATTCAGGTTTTCACAGAAACAAACCTCAGTTTAACAATACTAATAACCAAACCACAAGATATAATACTTTCAATACACATAGGTTTGGAAGGCCTCACACTCAATTTCCATGGAGATTTCCTAATAGGACTGACAGGAATTATCCAGATGCTAACTTTGGAAAGCAGAAGTACGGGATGTATAGATCCAAGACCAATTGGTCTTGGGTCCCTAGATTCTAATCCTTTGCTTTATTGTGCAGGAACAGTTGAACAGGGCTGCCCACAGTCTTTGGATTGTAGATAGCGGCTGTTCCCGGCACATGACGGGTAACAAATACTTGTTGCACGACTTAAAACCTGTTCAAGGAGCGAGAGTTAGCTTTGCCGGTGAAAGTGGAGGCAGACTTACTGGAAGAGGAACGGTGTCCAATGGAAAAATGACTCTTGAGAATGTGAACTTTGTAGAAGAGTTGAATCACAATCTGCTGAGTGTGTCGCAGATTTGTGACAAGGAGTACACTGTTCATTTCACGAAGAATGAGGCGATCGTGTTGAAGCCTGGTTTTCAGATACCAGACGAGTGGATAGTGATGAAAGCTCCACGTGATACAAATACTTATGTGATGGATATGAGGTCTACTGAAATGGCCACGGGAGAATCATGTTTAATGACAAAAGCAAGCGAATCAGAATCCGAACTGTGGCACAGGAGGATGGGGCACATTCATCTTCGGAAGATGAACCACATTGTCAGGAATGGACTTGTGATGGGCGTTCCCTTGAAAAGTTTTAACTTTGAAGACAAATGTATAGCATGCAAGAAGGGAAAGCAACACAAGAAATCCCATCTCACCAAGAAGGTCAACTCTATTGCCAGTACTCTAGAACTGCTTCACATGGATCTCTTCGGTCCCGTGAATACAAAAAGTCTAGGAGGTACTTCTTACTGCTTGGTGATCACTGATGACTACTCGCGATATTCGTGGGTATATTTTCTGAAATCGAAAGATGAGACGGCTCAAATGGTGAAGAATTTGATTACCAAAGTTGAGAACGTCATGGGTAAAACAGTTAAGTTCATCAGGAGTGACAATGAAACGGAGTTCAAGAACTTGAGATGGAGATCTTCTGTCTTCAGAAAGGAATTGAACACCAATACAGCGCTCCGTATACTCCGCAACAGAATGGAGTGGCTGAAAGGAAGAACCGAACTTTAATTGAAGGAGCCAGAACTATGCTGGCAGATTCGAAGCTTCCTGTGATGTTCTGGGCTGAAGCAGTTGCTACAGCCTGCTATGTTCTGAATAGAGTGTTAACTGTTAAGAGACTTGGTAAAACGTGTTACGAGCTTATGCATGGAAGGAAGCCCAACTTGAGTGGTCTTGAACCATTCGGGTCCCCTTGTTCGATCTTGAAGACAAATTCTAAATTTGGCGAAGTAGCCGATGAAGGAATCTTAGTCGGTTATGTTGTTGGTACACCCAACAGACGTGTCTTCAATACTTCGACCTGCAAGGTGGAGGTGGTGTGTAACACCGACATCACAAGTTACCAACCGCCAAAACCTAGCAATGGACCTGCTGAGCTTTTCGACTATGTTAAGCTTTTTAAGTCGTTTAACATACCGGATTTGGAAATTTCTGAAGAAGAAGAAAGAGCTGCGACGAAGATGATACTTGATGAGGAAGAAAATCTATTGCAAAGACAGCTGATTGATAAATGTCAACCTTCCTCATCAAACACTATCGGTACCCCTGCTGCCTCTGCTGAAGAAGAATTTATCAATCCTTTTCACTATCAGCATGAAACAACCATTGATGAGATCTCTTCTAATTTGGAAGATAATTTGCATGTCGGTTCTGTTCCGACCACGAGAATTCATAAAGATCACCCTTTGGATAATGTGATTGGTGATGTGTCCTCAGGTGTACAAACAAGAAGTAGCTTGAATGAACACACCTGTGTTTATACAAGCATTAAGGAGACAGGAATAATCAATGAATGCCTGTATACCTGCTTTATAAGCCAGATTGAACCAAAGAATTATCAAATGGCTTTAAAGGACAGCTCGTGGGTCGAAGCCATGCAAGAAGAGTTGGCTCAATTCGAGAAGATGGAAGTTTGGACTTTGGTTGAAAAACCAAAGAATGTGCATGCGATAGGCACAAAATGGGTGTTCAAGTGCAAGATAGATGATAAGGGGATTATTATAAGAAACAAGGCGAGGCTAGTCGTTAAAGGTTTTAATCAACAAGAGGGGATTGATTATAACGAAGTGTTCGCTCCTGTCGCCAGGTTGGAAGCCATAAGATTGTTTTTGGCGTTTGCTGCTTATGAAAAGATGAAGGTATTTCAGCTAGATGTGAAGAGTGTGTTTTTGAATGGGAAAGTTGATGAGGTTGTGTATGTTGAGCAACCTCCGGGATTTCCTGACCCAGACTTTCCAGATCACGTATACAGGTTGAGCAAGGCGTTGTACGGATTACATCAGGCACCTCGTGCCTGGTATTCAACTTTATCGGATTACTTGCTCGAGAATGGTTTTGAAAGAGGGAAAATTGATAGCACGTTGTTCTTCAAAAGAGATGGAAGCGACTTCCTGCTGGTACAAGTCTACGTGGATGACATTATATTTGCTGCGTCAAAAGTCTCCATGTGTCAGGAGTTTGAAGCCGTCATGAAGAAAAGGTTTGAAATGAGTGCTATGGGTGAACTAACTTTCTTTCTAGGATTGCAGGTTGATCAGAAGAAGGACGGGATGTTCATTCATCAGACGAAGTATGTTCATGATGTGCTCAAGCGCTTCAAGATGGAGGACAGTTCTCCATATGATACTCCAATCTGCGTCAATCACAAATTGGGTGCTGAAGTAGACGGTGATGCAGATGTGGACCCAACTCAATATCGGGCAATAATAGGTTCTTTAATGTACTTAACTGCATCTAGGCCTGATATAATGTTTGCTGTTTGTCTTTGTGCACGTTTTCAGGCAAATCCAAAAGAATCTCATTTGAAAGGTGCAAAGAGGATACTGCGGTATCTCAAGGGCAAGCCGAAGCTGGGGTTGTGGTACCCGAGAGGAGGAGACTTGGAGCTGGTCGCTTACACAGATTCTGATTATGGAGGGTGCAATCAGAGTCGGAAGTCAACAACAGGAGGATGTCAGTTTCTTGGTGGCAGATTGGTGTCGTGGCAATGCAAGAAGCAGACTTCAGTCGCAATTTCAACCTGTGAGGCAGAATACATGGCAGCATCCAACTGCTGCTCTCAGGTTCTTTGGATTCAACAACAGTTGCGCGACTATGGTCTGAATTTCCTACTTACTCCTATTTGCATTGATAACACAGCTGCTATCTCAGTAACTAACAATCCCGTGAAACATAGTAAAACTAAACACATTGACATACGTCATCATTTCATACGGGATTGTGCTGAGAAGAAACTGATAATGCTTGAAAATGTGGATACGCTTGATAATTTTGCTGATTTATATACTAAAGCGTTTGACAAATCCATATTTCAAAACCTTATTGAACTGAATGGGATGATCAATCCCGAGTAACCATGCTTTTCTTGTGATATTTAAAAAAAAAAAAACAAACGTCACTAATCGCTTAAAAATATGTCGGTTACATCATTTTGAAGGACTTGTCTTCGGATATGTTTTGGTCCTCATTTTCTACTTGTAGATTTTGAGGATAGCCATTAACCAGATTACTGATAGTGACCGGGTCGGTTTATGATGGGTTTTTCATTCTTTCGCTTAAAATTAGTCGATCATACTTAGTTAGAAGGACACATACTAGTATGTGGTCGGTCCAGCTGATCCATTGGATCTTCGGGATAGCCATTTACCTGAAGGCTTTGTTTTGGTAGGGGCGATTAATGTTAAAATTTTGAAAGAAGGGGGGAAATGAAATTATTTTTCAAGTCTGTTACTTCGTAAGAAGTTAGTTAGCTATGTTAAACGGAAAATTGATCCAACCTTGGAAAATGATAGATATACTAACTTTGTGTGCTTAACTAGTGAAGTTATTAGGCTTAAAAGGCTTTAGGACAGTCATTGTATGTCAAGGTAACTTTTTATGGTGCGTAAAAGTAGATGTGATACAAACTAAATTTACTTGTTTTTACGTGGAAACTCCTTAAGAGTTTTGCATGTCTTCATATATATCTTTCCGAATGATAGGCAGAAAAGTGATTACCCAGTCATACACGAGCCCGTAAGTGTTCTGATTCCCGTAAAGATAGTATGTGAAGAAACTGCAGTGATCCAGATTCGGGACTTGCGGTTAATTTCTACTTTGAAGTCTATGTTTATTCAAAAAAAAAATAAATAAATAAAAAAAATATTTGGAGTTATTGAAACATATTAGAGATGACAAAATCATGACTTCACAATCATTGAGTAAGAGAGAAGAACGGGAAGCAGATCAAGAATACTTACAACTTAATCAGACACTATGGGTCGAAGTCAATTCGGGGTGACTTGGGGAAAGCCAAATACGCTTTGAGGAGAGATAGGAGGCATTAATATTTCTGAGTTGTTGCCCACTTAAATTTTGAGGCTTAATTGAATATAACTCGTATCACAGAAACGATGAAAACCATCTTAAGTTATTTACCTGCTTACAACCTGTCTCTTTATGTCATAATACAGCTAAACACGGATCTATGTGACAGTCACATACTTAGTATGATTCCTGTTCGGATCTTTTCTAAAACGTAGCAGTCCCTATCGAGACTGAAATTTGATCCCTTATGCTTTAAATTTTTTAAGTTTTTGTACTTAGATAGTTTTATGATTTTTTAACTGGTTACTTAGAATTGATCATGTCATTTATTTCTTAAAGGAAAGTTTTATAACTTAATTGGAAAAATGTTAAACTTATAAGGTTAAATTTTGTAAATATATAGGCGATGTTGTTGAACAGGCGAAGTTGTGGATAACTTCGCCTAGGCGAAGTTATCCGTAACTTCGCCTGTATAACTCCGCCCCTATATAAAGGATTTTAAGGGTCAATAGTGTTCATTATCAGCGAACTTATCCAATCTTTTCCGGCGAACTTAACTGATTTTCCGGCGATCTTATCTGTCAATCACCTTTGTTATCTTTCTTCGATTTCAAACCGATTTAAAGGTTGTTTGGGTTCCTCTATTTGATATTCGATGTTCATAGATGTTAATCTGAGGTCGTTTCGACCTGTTTCGTGTCCTCGGTCGATCGACCTTTAACAACCGATTTTCAAAACTCGTTGTTACGTGTTAATAACCATACTGATCGTCAACATGTCCTTAAAAAGCTTGGTTTAAGGGTCCTTAATCGTCTACACTAGCCGAAACATCAGATTTTCGATGTTTGCATTAACCTTACTGTCGCCATTTCAGATTCAGGCGAAGTTAGGGTTTAGGCGAAGTTATCCGTAACTTCGCCTGAAGCTTAAGTTCGCCTGAGGCGAAGTTATCCGTGACTTCGCCTGAAGCTTAAGTTCGCCTGAGGCGAAGTTATCCGTAACTTCGCCTGAAACTTAAATTCGCCTGAGGCGATGTTGTGATGAGGCGAAGTTAACTTTAACTTCGCCTAGATCATTTTTACTTAATGTTAATTAGACGAACTTAAAGCTGAAGCGAAGTTGTTCCCAACTTCGCCTCAACTTTAACTTCGTCTATACAGAGTTTATCACAACTTCGCTCATGGTAACCAGCGAACTTGTGTTATTCATTAATGTTTATCTAACTTGGTTAGTTTGTTGCAGATATGGCTGCAGTAGCTAGTGCTGGAGGTGCAGGAGGAGACGATGGTGACAATCAGAGACAATTTTTCCCGGGTCACAATATGTACATCACTTTTGACCCGGAGGCGAGCGGTGTGGACGATTACCGCGAGATCATAACTTTCCTCCTACGCTCGAGGATTTTTCATGCTATCACGAACACTCTGCCGATATCTCTACCAAATATCGAAGACTTTTGGCAGACGGTAGAATATGATTGTCGTGTTGAGCCCCCGGTCATGCGAGCGACTGTGAACAATCAACAAGTTCAGTTCAATTCTGAACAGATTCGGGTGGCATTACGGTTTGGAGAAGAGACGAGGGACGACCCAACTGAGTTCGTGGCTCCGTTTCGTGATGGAGAGTTTCTCCGAATGGGCTATTCTGGTCCATTAGGCGATACACAGCGACGGAAGGGTTTTCTGCTTGATCAGTGGCGCTTCCTTATGCACGTCATGATAGTTTGCATGTCAGGAAGGAAGGCGGGCACTGACGGTATGGGTGCGACCATGCAGTCTGCAATGACTGCACTGACTTACAATAAACGCTACAATTTCAGTCAGATGGTCTTTTACGAGATAGACAGACAGAGGAGGGCGATGTCTCGGGAGCGGTTCATTATGTACCCACGGTTCATCCAGATGATATTGAACCATGTGGCTCCGAATCTACCTCAAAGACGACCGATAAGATACGTGGAATCTGTGAGCAAACGTATCTTTGCTCAATGCCGCACTTCGAGTGCGTGGAGCAACCCTGAACGTCGTCCAAGGCATACTCCACTGTTTGGGTTTTTAATCAACCCGGAGTATGTTCCTGCTGGTGGGGACGAGTTCAGAGATCCTCAACCGCGACAGGCAAGAGCAACTCAAGCTCCACCTGCTGTGCCTGTTGTGTCGGCTGCAGAGGATATAGATCTTGATGCTGTTTTTGGAGGTAAAGGTTATTTCGATATGGATCAAGTTGAAGAGGTGCAGGTCTCTACTGCACAAGGTTCGGGTGTGAGTGTTACTAGAGCAGCAACGTCGATGGCTGACTCAGATTTAGATGAGATCATGGATGAGGGGAGACGGTTGATGGTGTCTCGAGATAAAACTTTTGGGAAGAGAAAGAGAACGGAGGATGATGATGAGTCAGAAGAGGAAGAAGACATACATAAGCTGATAAGACGATCAAGACGGGAAAGGACAGGTGCTGGCATGGGAGCTGGAGAGACTTCAAGGATGGTACGTTTTGCTCCGGCCGCACTGTCTGGTATGTCTATCGTTCCTACTTCTGTACAGGTTTCAAGTACAAGCGCTGCGGATGTTCCCGTGATGGCTACATCATCTGCTAGCATTCCATATACCACTACTATCCAGACGTCGACTCCGGTGATTGTGTCTCTACCACCTCAAACGCTTACTCAGTCGGTGGTAGCTGCACGATTTGTAGAGTCAACGGTCGTCACTGCTGCAGGGTTATCAGGTATGGTACCACCTGCGGTTACGCCTGCTTCTGATGTCTCGCCTTCGCCTATGTCAGACTCAGAGAGAATAGCTTCACTAGAGCGGATCGTGGCAGAGCAATCAAAGACTATTCAACGCCTAGTGGAAGCAAATCAACTACAGTCATCCCTCCTGGTTGAGCATGGGAAAATTATAGATGCCTTGAAGGAGTTCTTGGCATCTCAGGGGGAGATGAGATGTAAGGGCGACGAGCTCAGGACGAAAAAAAGAAATGACCGAGACGATGATCCCAATGCATCGAAAGATGCAGGTGGTGAGCTGCCAAGAACTTCTCAAGCTCTTGGTACTTCCACAGCTGAGGGGGAGTCTGCCGACGCGGCTGGTGGTTCTGGTGGTGATGATGTGGTGTTAGGTTAGGATGACGTGATTGATGCGTTGAAGGAACTTGACGATGATATGTTCAGCGATGATGTGTTATTTGATGAAGATGTGCTGCCGAGTGATGTGATTGAGAAGATCGCTGAGCAGATTGAGATTGAGAGTGAGATTGAGGAAGGAGAGATAGTAGTAGAAGACGTTGAACACGAGATCCCTGATGTTGAGAAAGCCGACATGGGTACTGAGATGGATGAGACTGAGTGGGAGGAGCACCCTAGGTGGAAGGAAGGCTGTGCTCATTGATTTATTAAGACCAAGAAGCCTGCTGTTCCAGCCATGTTCAAGATGAGTTATAACATCAAAGGCTATGCTGAGTCGAAGAAGGGAATTATCTGTTGGATATATGATGAACAGATAAAGTTGTTTGTGGTGAAGCGTTATGTTGGTATTCAATACTTCAAAAGAACCCTGAGATCTCTCAATACGTTGCCGGAATATGAGGTGAAGGATTTGGCCAGGTTGGGCCTGATAAATAGAAGTGACGACAACATGGCAAGAGTGATTGGGAAGATCGTGTGGAAAGAAAGCATAAAAGAGAAGAAGTTTGAATTATTAAAGCCACAGAAGGGAAAGCTCATGGAGGATACAGAAAGGGGAATGAGAGCAGATGGCAAGCCATGGATGGTGATGAAGTACAAACCGATCTGATGCATCAAGGAGGTTCCTATGAAGACTATGCCTCAAGATGTGTTGAAGAATCTTAAATGGTGGTATGTTGATTGCCAGACTGCTGAAGCCGTGATGGAAGATGAAGACGAACAAGAAGTGCTGAGGGTGTATGATCCGATGCATCTTGTTAACTTATCGAAAGCTGATCTGCAAGTGTTGAATGAAATGAAGATATTCTATATTCCTGCTTGGAAGGATGAAGCAAGGAAATATCAGCGAGTAGTCACGGTATGTGTTAGAGAAGGAGTGCATGCTTGAAGATACAGGATTACGAGACAAGAGCTGAAAGATCAAGATATGAAGCTACTGCCAAGGGGGAGTTTGTTGTTGCATAGATGTCAGTAGTTCATATGTCTAATGTCTGTAATCGAGTCTGTAATATTGTTTATGTATTTGTTTGTTTAAAGCGAAGTTGTTGACAAGTTCGCTTAGGCGAACTTGTTAACCAAGCGAAGTTGTTGACAAGTTCGCCTAGGCGAACTTGTTGAACAAGCGAAGTTATGGACAACTTCGCCTGAGGCGAAGTTGTCGTGTATTTATATAGGTTACGAATTTCTGTTTAGAAGTTGGTCAAGTTACGTGTAATTCAGTGAGTCAAGTGACGTGAGGTCGAGAGTCTGTAAGTTTCACGTGTTGAGTTATTAATATAACGTGTGTTTGTTCGTATCGTATTCGTGTGTTCGTGTGTTTGTGTTCTACGTCCGTAACAATCTACACAGGGATTCCGCACCTGTGTATATCGGGATATCTCGTGTGATCCGTCAAGGGAACCTACAACCAAGGATGAGACTGCAAAGTTGATTAAAGATTGTGTAACAATGATTGAGAACAAGTTGAATAAGACAGACAAGATGATGAGAAGTGACAATGGCACTGAGTTCAAAAAAGGAGTTATGCAAGAATTCTGTGAAGCAAAAGGAATACAATAACAATTTTCAGCTCCTAGAACTCCTGAGCAAAATGGTGTAGCAGAAAGAAGAAACAGAACTTTAATTAAAGCTGCAAGAACCATGTTAGCATATGCTAATCTGCCTGTCCCTTTTTGGGCTGAAGCCATAAATACAGCCTGCTATGTTCAGAACAGGGGTACTTGTGAACAAAAGGCATAACAAAACTCCTTATGAAATATTTCACAACAGAAAGCCTTACATCAAGTTTTTCAAGCCCTTTGGATGCAAATGTTTTCTTTTGAATACAAGGGACTATTTGAACAAGTTTCAAAT
Source organism: Bidens hawaiensis (assembly GCF_021521415.1). Lineage (NCBI taxonomy): Eukaryota > Viridiplantae > Streptophyta > Magnoliopsida > Asterales > Asteraceae > Bidens > Bidens hawaiensis. Next base: position 320,769 of record NW_027492413.1, on the reverse strand, counting down.
AAAATCCCTAGATTGCTTCTTTGTTGGATATTCTACACACTCAAAAGCCTACAGAGTTTATGTGAAAGATCACTTGAGTGTTATAGAATCATCTGACATCATCTTTAATGAGAATCAATTTAATACAGTTGATGGTGCAGCATGGCTTTTTGATCATGAGAAGTTAATAAGGTCTTTTAAGATTTATCCTGAAGACTTTGATGACTCATTCAACAAGACCAGTGCAATTGAAGAGAAATAGAAGAAATCATTGGACTTGTAAGAATTATGGAAAAAGGTTGATAGAAAAGAAATGGAGTATACTTTTGTGAAGAATTCCTCATGTGAAATTGGTGAACATGATCATGTTGAGAACATTCAAGACAATCAAAATGACCAGAATGATCAAGTTCAGAATGAGGGTGACACAAGCAACCAAGCAAGTGGAGAAGAAGCTGCATCTACAACAAGATTTCGAGATCTATTTCTAAGATTGAACTTAGAAAACGATGATGCATCTACTTCTGGAAAAAATAATGATGAAGCACCAGAATTTCATGATGCAGAAGCTGATTTGATCATTGAAGATCCAGAACTCAATGAAACAAATCTTGACACAAACATGTCTACAAATATAATTGTACAAACTCCTTATGTGGAAAAGAATCATCCTTCTGAAAACATCATTGGTGATTTGCATGAAAGAGTTACAAGAAGTCATTCCGAGATTGCAAACATCTGTCTTTACTCTTGTTCTCTGTCCTAAATAGAACCAAAGAACATAGCACACGCATTAAAAGATAATAGTTGGGTGGAAGCAATGCAAGAGGAATTGGCACAATTTAGAGACCTGCATGTGTAGGATCTTGTTGATAAGCCATTTGACATATATGCAATTGGAACCAAATGGGATTTTAGAAACAAAAGGGATGAAAGGGGTTTGGTGATTAAGAATAAAGCTAGACTTGTAGCATTGGGATGTCTTCAAGAAGAAGGAATAGACTTTGAGGAAGTCTTTGCACCTGTTGCAAGACTTGAAGCTATCAGGATTTTTCTTGCATATGCTGCCTCAAAGAACATTAGAGTGTTCCAGCTTGATATTAAGTCTGCATTTCTAAATGGAAAGATTGATGAAGAGGTGTATGTTGCTCAACCTCCAGGTTTTGAGGATCCAATGTATCCAAACAGGGTGTATAAGTTAAACAAAGCCCTTTATGGATTGCATCAGGCTCCTAGAGCATGGTATGATGAGTTGTCAAATCATCTTCTTGAAAATGGTTTCAAAAGAGGAGCCATTGACAAGACACTCTTCTACAAAATAAAGGGATCAGACTTGCTTCTGTTACAAGTGTATGTGGATGACATCATCTTTGGTTCTATAAATGAACAAATGTGTATGGAGTTTGAAGGGGTAATGAAATCCAAATACAGCATGAATTCTATGGGAGAAATGAACTTCTTTCTAGGACTGCAAGTTCAACAGAAGGCTGAGGGAATTTTCATTCATCAAAATAAATATGTGCAGGACATCTTAAACAAGTTCAACTGTCAAGAGTACAAGACTGCTTCAACTCCAATGGACACCAATGAAAAGATGATTGCAGATGAAAAAGGGGAGCCTATAGATGAACATGTATATAGAGCCAAAATTGGATCTCTGATGTATCTGACTGCAACAAGACCAGATATCATGTTTGCTGTATGTGTGTGTGCAAGATTCCAATCAAGTCCAAAAGTCTCCCACATGAATGCTATTAAAAGAATATTCAGATATTTGAAGGGAAGACCAGACCTACGGATTTGGTATCCAAAGAATCAATCTTTTGATCTGATTGCATATACAGACAGTGATTATGATGGTTGTAACATGAGCAGAAAGTCAACCTCAGGAGGATGTCGATTTTTGGGTGGAAGGCTAGTGTCATGGCAATGCAAAAAGCAGACTACAGTCTCAATCTCTACTGCAGAGGCTGAATATGTTGCTGCATCCGCCTGCTGTGCACAAGTTCTATGGATTCAAAATCAGATGATGGACTATGGTTTGAATTTCTTGAACACCCCTATTCTTATTGACAATACTGCTGCATATTTTACTGTTAAGAATCCAGTTCAACATTCCAAAACTAAGTAAATTGAAATCAGACATCATTTCATCAGAGACTGCAGTGAAAAAGGTTTGATTGAAATGGAAAGAGTTGATACAAGTGACAATTTGGCTGACCTTTTCACCAAACCACTTGAAAGAACCAGGTTCAACTTTCTTCTGAAAGCCCTGGGAATGATCAACTCTGATGAAATCTGATTAAGGATGTGTGCCTGGTTGTGTGTCTCTCTGTGATAACTGATTATTTTGTTAGAGATTACACATATTGAATGTTTAGTGAATATTCTTGATTATGTTACTTAAGTATGATATTTGAATATGCTACTGAATGTGTTAACTGTTATGTGCTTTAACTGTGTATGTATGCAAAATTTGACATGTTTGATCTGATTGATAGGTTTGCATGATTATCAGTTGATGTGCCTTTGTGATGTTAGAATAAGTGTTTGTGTTATGATTTACTTGTGAGAGTAAGCTTATTTGACATCACTGCTTTAATGCTTGACTATGTGTTTTATCTGATCATCTGATGTTGTTAGGATAGGCTTACATATGAATGTTGCTAAATGTTTGCTTGTCCTGATAATATTGAGTGTCATTCAGATTTAATTATGTACTGCAACTGTTTATGTCAAAATGTGTTTTATGTCAAAATTAAGTGATTTAATGAAATTTCTAATGAATTTTTCATAAATACTTTATTTTGATCAAAACATGAGCATGTTGTTAATGGTGCGGAGATATGATAAGATTATTCAGTTCAAGCTTTAAAAGAAGCTAAAAAGAAGGATTTTTTTAAGGAAAGTCTCAAGTAGTTGTTTTTGCTGAAAACTATGTCATTTGCCCAGTTGGAAGGACATGCACCCGTGTATGTTTGGTCCTTAAATCTCTACAGATTTAAAGGATAGCCATTGACCTGAAAACTGAATGCATTTGGGGCAATAATAACTTGTTTCTCATTCCTTCACTTTAAACTATGTCAATAGCTCTAACTTTGAAAGGACATATATTCACATGTATGTTTGGTCCTGTTTACCACTATTGGTCAAACAGGATAGCCATTAACCTGACATTGAAGAGATATTGGGGTGATTGAATATTAAACTGTGTTTAATGGGAAATGATAGTACATTGACTACTTAGCTGATAATATGGAATTAATAGGCTAAAAAGACCTTAGTATAGTCATTAACATGTATGGTTATTTTCCCATGATGATGTAAAATCATAGGTGATATAAACATAATGAATATGCTGATCTTTATGTGGAGATACATAGTTGTCTTTGCATGTCTCAAGATAAATCTCTCCAAATGATAGGCAGAAAATTGATTACCAAGTCATACACGAGCCTGTTGTTATTTGGTCAACCAAAAATGAAACATCTTTAAATATGACAAAGAACATGCTTTAAGAAAATTTGAGAAAATATCAAAAACAAGGGGAAGAATGAATAAATCAACCAAAAGTTGATAAATGTTTTAAATATTTTATCAAACAAGAGGGTTACAACAAGAACTACAAAGATGTTAACAAAATCTGTCTCATCTTGACTGAAAGGCATGTTACTTACTGTAAGTCCAACGTTCAACCCATATATATGTTTGAATCTCAAAAATACAAAAATACAATAAGTTTTGTCATACAAAAACAAGTTTTTGACCAAATACAGGAGGTTGGAGTCAAATTTGGGTGATCTGGGGAAAGCCAAATAAGCTTTGAGAAGAGATATGAGGCATCATAGCACAGTGTTGATCAATAATGCATTATGTTTAAATTGAACCTTAATCATATCACCAAAGAAATGAAATTCATGCTAAGTTTATACCTGCTGATAACCTATCTATGTTGTCATAATAATGATGAGAGTGAAGTATTGAGATAGCTACTTAGTCAATATGATCCCATTCTTGAGATCTTTTCAGAAAATGGAAGAAACTGTTTTGAAGAGAAATATAACTGAAATTTGAGCTCTAAATGCCAAATTTGCTCTTAAACTATGATCCTTAATGAAAAATATATTTTGACAAAGTGGTTTAAGTCAAAAAGTGTTGCATTTTGCCTTTAATAGGTTGAATATGTAAGTTCGGGTAAGGTTTAATGTTTTATAACCTTTCCGGGCACAAAACAGTTGAATATGTTTGAATATGTTACTTCGGTTAAGGTTTGTTGCTTTATGACCTTTCCGGGTAAGCTTAGTCATTTTTTTGACTAACTTTATGATTTTCGGGCATGCTTTGAAGTGTTTACACTTTCCGGGTAGAGTACACTGTTTTCCTCATTTCCCGAGCAAGCTTGAAGTCTTGAGATGATTATGTGTTGTTATAGCTAGCTTTTAACAAGAAATACTTTTTTTGGGCAAGCTATGCATGTTATATGCTGATTGTGATTCCAAGCAAACTTTATGAACTTAGTCAAGTACATCAAGTAAGCTTTGTGATTTGTGTGAATATGTTGTTAGGAAAGGTTTGTTAATCTTTCCGGGCGTGCTTAGATATTACTATTTAAGTTTGTCATTTTTCGGGTATGGTTTGACATGATGAAATCCCTCGGGTAAGGGCATACCTGATGATTGAATGTGTTTATCCTAGCAAGCTTAGTGCTAACATAGGATTTTCGGGAAAGCTCTTTGAAATTTTAGACTATAGCAAACTTAAATGTTTATGTGTTTTAATTTCATTCCGAGCATGCTCTGTGATATGTGTGTTTATGATTTCTTTGAAATTACAAGTGTTTTCGGGCAAACTTTGTTTTCCGGGCACTCTTTATATTTTGGGTACACTTTTGTTCTCTCAATATACTTGGTAATTTCAAAACTTAACTTTTCGAGTACACTGTCTGCTAGAAATCCTTTTCCGGGCACACTTTGTACTATATGAAGGTTATTCGGGTATACTTTGCATTAGAAAGGTGTTCGGGCACACTATTCTATTGAATGGCTTCTCGGGCACACTATGTTTTCAAGTATGCTTGGAATATGTTATTTAGTATGATAAAATTGATTATGATTCTTATTAGGGTTTTGCTAGATAAGTTTTAATTTGAAATTGAGAAATCTATATGGGTGTCTTGATTGATTCCTAGTAAGGATGTCTATTTGATGTTTGTACTTGATTATTTGCCTTGTGATTAATTTCTCAAGAAATCTAGTATTTCGGGTAAGCTTTCTTCATTATGTCTTAACTCAAAAATTAATTAGCTTGATCGAGCAAGGTTTATAAATAGAAGGATTCGGGCAAACTTTGTATATTCAAAAATGAAAATTTTCCAAGCAAAGTTTGACCGGGTAAGCTTTGTAAGTGGATGTATACCGAGTAGACTTTGAAAAGAATAATTCCGAGTAAGGTTTTACTATCTCAAAAGATAAATATTGTTTTTAATATATCAAGTGGATATTGTTACGGTATGACAGCTAATAATTCACAAAAAGACAAAGAGCATTTAAAACCCACTTTCAAAAGGTATATAAGAGGGAGTTAGGCAAAATTTTCAACATTATTTTTCCCTCTCTCCTTCCACTGCAAACTGCTTACTCTCAAAGAAACCTAACCGACTTATCGCATTCAACTTTAATCCAAACCCTAACATGAATTAGCCCTCTAATTCCGACTCGGTAAGCAATAGTAATGTGTTTTCCGATCACGATTAGACTATAATGGGCTTTGATTATGTATCTGATTAATAATACTCTGTTTATGTGTTTAGGTTATAAAATTTGTCAAAGAACAGTTCTTGATGATTTTCTCTCTTTTCTTTCTTCTTCATTTTTATACCTTGAAATTATCTAAAGTACTGAACTTTATAACTAATTTCACTTTGAATATGTTTGTTTATGTGATTCAGATATGGCAGACGATGAACCCAAGTATGTCTTCGAACCAAAACATAATATGTGTGCACTTCTACAAGTCACTCCTGACAATGAGCCGACGGCTAGGATGATAACTTGGATGGCTCGGTCCAATGTCAGTTTCGAACCAAAGCCCTGTAATTTACAGAAATCACTCCTTGGATTTCTGGAGATCTGCAGAACTGGTTGAGGACATAAATGGTAAAAGAATCGAGGCAACCGTGGCTAGACAAGAGATACATATTACAGAGAGAATGATAAAAAGATATCTCCGGTTGAATGATGGTGATCACAACTCAACTCAATTGCTGAGAGAGATTGTGGTTATGAGTGACTTTCGTGACTACAATGAAGAACAGTTGAATAGAATGGCCACTCTCAGATTGTATGATTACAGAGACAGAAGCAAAATGGCCGGTAGACAGATGAATGATCTGTCAAAATACTTGTTTGAAGAAGCTGGAAAAGGATTCAAATTCTTAAAAGAAAAGAGGAGCTAGAGGTTGATTCAGTCTCACAAGTCAAAAAGGACTGCAAAGCTGAAAAGAATGGACATAGTTGAAAGAGACTTTCAGATGACCTTCAGAGATGAGAATCCATTGTCCAACTTGAATACATGTATAAGTCTGGGAAGAAGAATGAGACGCCCCAATTACACAGTACAGAAAAATGGGATTATAGCTGACATTGAATTCAAATAGAATGATAATCATTTTGTAGTGAGGAATTCGGATGGAAAAATTCTGGGGATCATTAAAAAGGATGAAGACTTGACCTGCCTGCACAATGAAGATCTAATGGATATAAGGGACTTGGCTATACCAGAAAGTCACACTCACTACCAAGCCCTTAATATTTACAAAATGAAAGCTTCTTCAGAGATTCAATCGAAGACAAGCCATTCATAATGCAAGAAAGAGACAAGATCAATAGAATAGGCTTTGTTTTGTAATGTCTTCGGACAACTTTCTGATTATGTAATTTGCTTATGTTATTTGAATATGTAATTTTGATTTTTGATTTGATGTGTATTTTTGCTAAGTGTAAGTAACCATAGAAATGTTTTGGGTCAGCTGAGGTGTTCCAATCTAGGGGGAGATTGTTGAGTCAAACAATTGACAAAAGGGGGAGATTGTTGAGTCAAAGATTTGACCAGAATGAAGTATATGGAATATTGGAATCTTCTCACCTCCTCAGAATTCGCTAAGTATGGATCCGGGCACACCTTAGACATCCGAGCAAGGTTTTACTTAGCCGGGTATGATATTTTGTCTATCGGGCAAGGTTTACTTCAAGAAATCTTCTTTAGTGGATATCCGAGCAGGGTTTGCAAGTTAGTGTATTGCCGAGCAAGGTTCACTAGTTTATGTAAATCCGGGCAAGGTTCACTTTATCAAGCAAGTCTGTTCTTCAGAGCCAAGTATATTACTCTTCCGAGTAAGGTTTGGTTAACCAAGTCCAAGAAGCCAAGTTATTGGAAAACCGGGCAAGGTATTCATTAATAAGTATGGTCCAAGTATGCTTGATGATCTAATGGAATATCTCTAAGTAATATCGGGCAAGGTTCAGCTCAAGCAAGGAACAGTACTCCCGAGTACACTTTGCTAATAAGTTATTTTATAGCAAAGAGCTTAAATGGATCATTGAAGAACAAGGTTGCTCGTAATGATTTGTCGGGCAAAGTTTGACAAAGCCAAGAAGACTGAAGTCTACCCGGTGAGTATTTTACTTGGTAAAATACTCTTCAAGTAAAGTCTACCCGGAAACTGATTCCGAGTACACTTCTATGTTACCAAGTCCTGAAGGATGGCAGAGTACACATCGTACTTGGAAAATGAAGATTTATGAAAAGCCTACCCGGAAGACTTGTTTTACACTTAGTTGTATTTTGAATATGTAATTTGAATATGTATGATTGTATTTAGGGTTTCTAGAAGGAATGACAGCTGTCCTAGGTTGGCAGCCTATAAATAGAATGTTTAGGGCACGCCACCAAAGAGGGACAGAGGACAGATACACACGAGACACGATATTCACGGATAAAAATAGACAGACACATTGAGAGAGAAAGAATATCGTGTGACGGCTGTCCTAGGATTCCTAAAACCCTAAATCGATTATCCACTTTGTTTGATTGATATTATATAAATGGAAATCTTTTGATTGAATCTTATTTGTGTTAAATAATCATTGAATACTTATTAAGAAACCGTATGTTTGTTATTGATTCCGCCTTTAACAAACGGATATCATTCTAAATATAGCAACCCGTCATTAACTCTCTTGTCGGCACATTAATCTGTGTGAGTTATGAAATTATTAAGTAAGATCCAGCTGAAATCGAGGGGCCTGAAACTCTGACCTAACCCTAATTCGTTAATGGGGAGTTAACGAACTAGAGGTAATTCGTCAGGTGATTCGTTAGTGGAAGCTTAACGAACTAGCCTTAGTTCGTATACAAATTCGTTAAGGAAAAGATAACGAATTAACCACAATTCATTATGACCATTAGTTAGAAAGGAGATAACGAACTAAAAGGTTCAATTCATTACTGAGGGGTCATTCGTTACGAAGTTCAGTTCCTCAATGAACCAGTTCGTTATAGGGTCCAATTCGTCATATGGACCGGTTCATTATAATACTCAATTCGTTATAAAGTAACGAATGGGTCATTCTATATGAACCCAATTCGTTAAGAACCAAGTAACGAACAAGAAGTTTAATAATTTATGGGACAGCCCCTGGACTTAGAGAAAGAATGATATTATTACATAATAGCCCTTGGACTTTGACAATTGATGAAAGATACCTTTAAAAGTTAACAAGTAACATTAACCAACCAATAAAGATCCAATGAAGTAAAACCGTCTTAGACGTTTAATATATATTAAGTAAGTGATAAGAAGAGTTAGAACCGTATTTAACATATGTAATGTATGCTTGGTGTGATTTATGTATGATGATTTCTTGACGGTGCATGAACGATCTTCGGATATTGCATGTACAGTCAGGTGGTAGTTGAAGATATGATTGATATATATGATGTATGGATGATGTATGTATGTTGTGTATGTATGTTGATATTACGTGAACGATCTTCAGATATTGCACGTGTTATTAAGGAAGGTATGTAAAGACAGGTATGTTACAGTTGCACGAAACGAAGGGACCAGACCCTAATAATATCTGTGAGGATAGGGACCAGACCCTAATAATATCTGTGAGGGTAGGGACCAGACCCTCATAATATATGTGACGTTGGGGACCAGACGCTAATAATATATGTGATGTTGGGGACCAGACCCTAATAATATCTATGATGTTGGGGACCAGACCCTAATAATATATGTGAGGTTATAGGACGGAAGGCTCTTTAAATAGTATGGATGGTTATTCATGTAAAGTAAAGTATGAATGATGTTCACACCTTCGGGCATGTGTGCAGGTATGTGAACTGATTGTATGTTGTATGATTGACTATAACTCACTCATCGTAGCTGACTTTTAGTATGCACGCAGGTGAGTAGAATGAGGCAGCTCGCTTGAGGGAAATCACATGGAATGGAATTGAAGACACTGGCATCTCAAGGAAATGTTATGTTATCTACAAGACAATGTTTTATGTGTAAATGTTTTGAATTTTTGTTAACACAAGAATTGATAATTATGTAATATATTGGTTTGAAGTTTTTAATATTCCACGAATGTTTTTATTAACTCTGATATTTCGAACTATGTTAACGAGTAAATCCAACGCCCAATGTGAGGCACCGGTAACGGGGCTTTACAATTACCGATAGAATCCTAAGTAACAATAATTGCGGAACAAAAATAAATATGGATCGAATACATAGCTAAACTTGATAGAGGTTCGGAATGATGATCGGGTGTGTTCTTTACAAAAATTAAATATTACAGAGATTTGTTATTAGTTTTTACTATCAAAGTTTTATCGTTAATAATATGATTAAATTATAAAAATACTTAAATAAATATTTATAAGACTTCGGATAGAATGAATAAAGAGATTCGTTTTAAATAATTATTTTAAACTCAAAAATACATTTTATTTATTTATGTATGTATATACTTATTATTAATAAAGACTTCTTTTTAAATAAATATCGTAAATAATAGATAACAAAAAATAAAGAATAAATACTTATACAAAACGTGATCTATTAATAAATACGTAACTATAATTTTAATACATGAATAAACGAGATAAATTTTAAATATATATGTTAAACTATAATTCTTTTTAAATATTAAAACATTTATAATCTATTACATATACATATATATAAACATATACATATATATATATAGCGTTTAACCAAAGTTCGGAAAAAGGATATGTTTATATGTTAGTTTTAATAGAACAAAGTTTATTTAAAATTAATTATATTAATTTGCTAAAAGTTTTTAGATCAATATAATAATTAAAACAATAATAAAATCAAAACTGCCATGGCCGGGACTCGAACCCGCGCCATCGGCTGGCTCAAAGGGACTAACACGTACATCAACAACCAACTGGGTTTACGACTCAATTGATTATAAGCTGAGAACAAGCTTTTAAATATAGTAACTAAATTAACCCAAATTGTTTATGAACCCTAATTAATTCAATTGATCAATTTGTTACAGTTTTCTTTAATTGTTGTTAGGGCTATCGAAACTAGATTAAAAACAAACTTTAATGATATATCAATACCAGTTTTGATGAGAGATTGGCGGGTAATGGTCTGATGACATAGACGGCCAAAAACGAACAGGAACGGGCAGCAACAAGGGATTAAAATTAAATTAACTATAGGAGAAAAGCTTGCGCTGGTATATGGAGGCTATATGCGCGTTTAATTGAATTATAACGATTGTTTTTGTGTTCCACAAGATCAATAAGGTGTCGGTCACGCTAATAAGGAAAAACGGATCAATAACGATTGAATTAACATATTTAGGGCGTAGGTTAGGCCGATTATAACATAAACACGATATTAGATGATTGTGATTCAATTACCAAGTTGGTTACGTAAATTGTGGTCCAAGGCTTACAAATTTTGGTAATTGGGTATTTAGAAAAATATGGATTCGGGTTTGGGTCAAGATAACCAAATTTTGTATCTAAGGGTTATAATACAAGTTTCATTCCAGTCCCTGAGGTTTAAGGATGGCACATATTGGATAAAAGTTTCTATTTTGGGTAAAAAATTTCAAATCAAGAAATATATAATTTTAAATAATTAAATAATAATTTAATAATAATATATTAATAATTAATCTTCTTAATAAGCACGACTTTTAAGAAAATAACCCGTACCTCGAAACAGGTCAGGTCTTAAAAAGAAAAAAATATATAAATTCGAAAACCTGAGTTGTTACATTTGTAATGATTGGTTGAAGTTTTAAATTTCACGAAAGTTTTTAATTAACTCTGATTTGTAGAACTGTGTTTATGAGTAAATCCGACGTGAAATGTAGGGCACCGGGATCGGGGCCTTACAAGTTGGTATCAGAGCATAAGTTCGAGATAATTAAGCATCCTACATGCTTAGACTCGAACAGAGAATGGGACTTAAGTAAGAAAAGAAAGGAGATGTCAGCTCAAGAAAGACATGTGACACTCAAGCAAGCTAAGTAAACGTAAAGTTTATGATTAATTTCATGTGTAATGTAAGAATGTGTAAGAAAGTTAGCTTAATTGCTAGGGATAGGAGTGTGTGATTATATGAACTGTTAGATTGCCTAACTGTCTAGAAGTAGAACCAACACAAATAGACTCACAAAGAGAAGTGTATATGACACAGATAGTAATGTGATCAGCTAATCACAGCTGGCCACTGTTACTACATTTTAGCCTTACAACTCTTGTACTAAATAGTTCCTTAAGTGATGGCGTTTGTGTTTCCTTATAGAATACGAATGGCTAGGGCAAGGGAAATTGTTTGCCAAGGAGGTCGTACTAAACGTCGTGGTAGGCCACGTATTGTCCGAGAACCTTCTGAGGGACCAGTTACTAACACGAGAGAAGAGGGATGTTCAGTTGGGCAGGACAGAGCAACGATGAAGGGTATTAACTTGATCCTACTGTTCAAGCTGCTATTGGTCAAGCTGCTATTGGTCAAGCTGTAGCTGCAGCAGTGAAGAATCTAAAACCTGAGATGTTTGTTGAAAGCCATGCAAAGACGACTAAGAAGATAGGGGGAGTGGTAAGAAGGGTGATGAAAACGAGGAAGGTGACTCGAGTGAAGTTCGATATGTGAAAGTTGATGAAAGAAAGAGAGGTCGAGGCGGGTGTAACTACAAATCGTTCAAGGGATGTGACCCACCGAAGTTAACTGAAGACGCGTCAGCTACTCTTCAGTGGATAACCGCAATGGACAAGGTTATTTGAATTAGCGAGTGCCGTACTGATCAAGCGGTGGGTTATGCCACCCAGTCATATGGTGATTAGGCTATGTTCTGCTGGGAGACTGTGGAATTGAGACAGACTCGAGAAGAGATTAAGGCTATAAAGTGGGATGACCTGAAGCAGTTGGTGATGAAGCGATTTTGTGCGAATGCTGAGGTTTAGAGGGCCGAGATGAAGTTTTTGAATCAGAAGGCGGAAAAAACGACACACCGCGAATACACCACTAAGTTCAACCGCATGTCTAGATTTGTTCCCAACATGGTTAATACTGAAGCGAAGAGAATCAAGTGCTACATTAGGGAACTACCACAAAGTGTCCGGACATTGGTTATGGCTAATATATAGTGTTCCTTCTATGGATAATACATGTTGATTCTTCTATGGATATTATATAGTATTCCTTCTATGGAAAATAGTAAATGTCTTTTAGTGGATATTACGTAACGTTCCTCTTATGGATATTTATAAAAGGTTAAGGTATTAATATGTGTCTTCGGATACATGTAAGTATGTATGTGAATGAAATGTATGTTGCCTGATTAACTAGAACTCACTCAGCGTAGCTGACTTTTAGTATGCACGCAGGTGAATAGGTTTAAAGAGCTAGCATGAGGATGGCACATTGCATGAATCGAATGGCTGGCATCTAAATATGAAAAAAAATGATGTTTTAATACGATGGTTTATGTTATGTTTTAAAGACAAGATTTGAATGTTTAGTAATGATTGGTTGAATTTTTATACTCCTCGAAAGTTTTTAATTAACTCTAATTGTATAACTGTGTTTACGAGTAAATCCGACATGAAATGTAGGGCAACGGGATCGGGGCCTTACAAGATCTATTAACAACCATTATAGATCTATCAAACCGAAAAATTTTGTTTTCGGAGATTTTTAACGACTTAGAACTTGTAGCACAACAAAAGCGTTTCTAGGGTTCCAGTCCGTTTACTAGTAGTGATTACAAGGCTTTAAATCCAGTTAAAATCAATGTACATCAACGTTTAAGATATTTTCTACTCTAGAATCTGGTCCAACTTCTTTAAAACCATCATTTTGGATCAACAACTTAAGGATCCCTACATTTAGAGGAAGCAGAGAAATGGTTATAAAGAAAGAGAGAGAGATGAGCTGGGGGATTCGATGGTGGTGTACAGGTAAAGAAGGAAGATAAAACATGTGGACTATGATGGACACGCGTAAGTGACAAATCTTAATCTCATATCTTTGTTGCTCTGTTGCAAAAGTGGAAGTGTTGTACTGCAAAAGAAGCACACGGGTGTCCAAGACTTGACGCAGCATGTATACATGCGTAGTATGCACGAAATATGTGGAAAAGCAGAGATATGGTTGTACAACCAAAGAAACCAAATATACCACTCTAAAGCACCTGTTTACAACCCTTAAAGAAAGAAGTACAACTCTAATGGATGAGTTTTAGTTTAGAAAGTTGTAATTTATTATATATATATATATATATATATATATATAAATATAGTTATGCTCAAAAGAGAACTTCAAAAAAGTGAGGAACAGGGGAACCTTTTTCCAACCCTTATTCAATTCCCCACATCTTTATGGTGCACCCTCAATCACTCACATCACATTTTTTGTGTAAGAGAAAAAAAAAACTTTTAAAAAAATTCAAAAAAATAATTAAAAAAGTTATAGAACAAAAGAAAACGAAAAAAATAAAAAAAAGTAGAAAAAAATCAAAATGTTTATCTAGCATCCCCTGTCAAAAACACCATCGAAAAAAATCAAAAAACTAAATATAAAAATAGGTAATAATATATATACATACATATATATATAGTTTTGTGAGAAACATAAGTGTTAGGGCACGGATTTTTGTGCTAAGGATATTTTACCCTTAAGTGGCTATTGGATCAGTTATCATTAAGATATGTGTTCCAGGTTACGCAGGATCAAGGATCCTCAGTACTTATTATTCACTAACAGTTGTATTACTTGAATGGTGTTGAATTTAAAAAGTATAAAGGCTAAGACATCAAGTCTACCTATTTATTCGCCGGTTCATGAAGTTTATCACGTGGTCAAAGAGTAAAAACGAATCATGGGGAAGTGGCAGAATTGTAGGAATATTAGTTAGCTTATTTCATGTATATAATGAACTATGTTCGACATAGGAAACACACCCTTTACACATTATAGTTCGCAGAGATTACTCTAGCTGCTATTACTCACACTTAGCTGCATTTGTAATCACCAATCATAAGCTCCATATTTGTAATATCCTTTTTTGATTAATATATTGGTGATCGACAATTGTCATCACCCGGGGTTTTTGTGCCAGCGATCCTTATCCGATCAAGGGCTTTTCATTGTAACAAATCTCTGTGTTCTTATCCATTTTTGCTATATTTTCATTATTATTATACAAGCACTCTACCTCATAAAACCGATTTGGTTTCATAATCCTTAAAACCGATTTTTTACCAAAATAATTTTCCGCCCACCGTGGGGCAAGGATACATAAAGGATCTTGGATCCTAAAGTTGGTAAAATCTTATTTTATCATTTATTTATTTCATATTTATATTACTAATTAAAGGAAACTATATTCTTAACATTTATCTTTTCCAAGCTTTAAGTGACAATGCAGATGTCAATAAGAGATTCAATGGTTAAGAGGTTGGCCACCTCTCCCCCACGCTTAAGGTACATCAATATCTCCCTGGTCTAATCCCACGATTAAAGTGTAATCCCCGATGATCATACCTTCTAAGGTTTAAAGGTTTTCACCTTTCTCACGAATTAGAGCTTCTACACTCTCATCCATAGCGCACGCTATCCATAGTATAATTAGGGGCAATTAGACCAGTGCATGCTTAGCAGTTGAAAATTTCATTTCTTTCGGCTATATGGAGGATCCTACGAATTAATTTTAGACGTATCATACACAAGGTTTTGGCCTTTTCACGTCACTCACATTTGGGCTAAATCCCGGTTCGGGCGAGTCCCTAATTTAACATCCGTATATTTGGGCTTGTCCCCATTTTGGGCTTATCCCTAGTTTATTTGGGCTTGTCCCCAGTTTATCGGGCTTGTCCCTAGTTTATTTGGGCTTGTCCCCAGTCTATTTGGGTTTGTCACCAGTTTATCGGGCTTGTCCCCAGTTTATTTGTGCTTATCCCTAGTTTCTTGGGTTCAATCCCAGTTAATATGATAAGCTATTTGCA
Source organism: Bidens hawaiensis (assembly GCF_021521415.1). Lineage (NCBI taxonomy): Eukaryota > Viridiplantae > Streptophyta > Magnoliopsida > Asterales > Asteraceae > Bidens > Bidens hawaiensis. The sequence continues at coordinate 305,217 of NW_027492413.1, read as the reverse complement.
GCAGGTATCCTAAGTCTAACTACAAGGATTATGGAAGCATTCACATTTATGGTAACTTAGGTCTAATCGGACCTTATGGTATGATCTTTACATATAAATTTACATTTATTCGGATTAAATCTTTACATATAAATTTACAGTTTGTGGGGATGAAGCCTTTGTTTCCCCTGTCTTTTAATTTTCCTGCACTTATGAACTATTAGTAGTACTCACTTACCCTGGATGGATGGTCCATCTTTCGCATGGTGAAGTCCGGGTTAAGAATTTTGGATAAGTCCAGGTGGCTTATTTTAATTAATATAAATATTTTAATTATTTGTCTGTTGTTTATTTCTAAAAGTTTATTAGATATAACTTTAGCATTATTGATAGTTTTGAAAAATAATCTTGATTAAGAAATTTTAGGATAAAAGATCCTTATTAAAATTACATAGGATAGAATATTCTTAAAAAACAAACAGTAGGATAAGGTATCCTTAAAAGATGATAAAAGTTATACAATAGAATATCCTTATAAGGACAAATTTTAGGATAAGGTATCCTTAAAAATAGGTAAAAAAAATTAGTAATAAAATATTTTCAAAGGAATAACCTTCTAACTTGAAATATCCATAATTATTGCAACTAAGATAATACATAAATTCATTAGCAGAGACTATACCAGAAGGTTTAGGTAGACCTACGTTACCATAAGTACTGAACTCTCAGTAGTCCTTGAAGGAATAACGTTAGGATTCTGGATCCTTAGAATTTTGTCTTCATGAAAAACTTAGTAAATCTGTTGCAAACAATTCATAATATTAATTGGGATTAAACCCATCAAGCTGGGGACAAGCCCATAAATTAACTGGGGACAAGCCCAAAACTGGGGACAAGCCCGTGAAACTGGGGACAAGCCCGTGAAACTGGGGACTAGCCCAAAACTGGGGACAAGCTCGTGTAACTGGGGACAAGCCCGTGAAACTGGGGACTAGCCCAAACTAAGATAATGTGAAAACTTTATAAACCTTAGCTAACATGAAAATGTTAGAAACATTTGTCTTGAGATAACGTGAAAACGTTATAAACCGGGGGTATGGTACGTCTACCACAATTCGTAGGATCCTCCATATAGCCGAAAACAACGAAATTGTCAGCCACTAAGCGTGTACTGGTCCCGCTGCCCCGGACTATACGTTGGATAGCGTGCGCTCCAGGCGAGAGTGTAGAAACTCTATTTATAAGAAAGGTGAAAACCTTTAAACCTTAGAGGATATGACCATCGGGGGTCATACCCAAACGTGGGCTAGGCCAAGGGAAATAGGATAGTACCTTGAATGTAAAGGAGAGGTGGCCAACCTCTTGATCATCGAACATATTATTATAACCCTGCATTGATACTTAAAACTTGGAAAAGATAAAATGTTAAGAATACGTTATCCTTAAATTAGTAATAAGAAGTTGAAAAGGATAAGTAATCGGACAGATATTACCAATTTCGGGTATTATTGATCCTTTGAGGATAATATATCCTCTCAGGATACTGGATCCTGATCAGAAAAAATACTTCTTGAGGTGGATAGCATTCCATGCACTTGGTAATCTATTGCCTTCCATTGTGAGCAAATGATATGCCCCATTTCCTGCTTCCGACTCGATCTGATAAGGTCCTTCTCATTTGGGTGCTAATTTTCCATCGGCCGGATTGGTAGTATTTTGGAAGGCTTTCCTCAAAACTAGATCTCCTTCTTGAAATCTTCTGATCCTTATATTCTTGTTGTATGCCCCAGCTACCCTTTGTTGATAAGCTGCCATTCTGATTTTGGCTAGGTCTCTGATTCAATAGTATCCAAGTCTTCAAGAAGGATTTCTTTATTGGCTTCAGGATCACGGATGCTCGTTCTTTCTGTAGGAACCACCATCTCTGTTGGGATCACTGCTTCTAATCCAAATACCAACGAAAAAGGTGTTTGGCCTGTTGCATTCTTAGCTGTTGTCCTGTTGGCCCAAAGAACATTTGGTAGTTCTTCGGCCCATTTTCCCTTCTTGGATCCTATCTTCTTCTTTAAATTGTTGATGATGATTTTGTTGCTAGACTTCGTTTGACCATTAGCTTGAGGATGCACTGGTGTTGAAGTAATCATCTTTATGCCCCAGCTGTCACAAAAGTTAGTTGTTCTTTTCCCAATAAATTGGGAACCATTATCACATATAATCTCAGAAGGAATGCCAAATCTAGTTATAATATTCCTTTTAATAAAAGATATAACTTCCCTTTCTCGGACTTGTACGAATGCTTCTGCTTCAATCCATTTAGGGAAGTAGTCCGTCATGGCAAGCATAAAGACCTTTCCACCTGGTGCCTTTGGTAGCTTCCCAACAATGTCCATTCCCTATTTCATGAAAGGACATGAAGAGGATATATGATACATTGGTTCTGTTGGTTGGTGAAGGATATTTGCATGCCTTTGGCAGGCATCACACTTCTTTGAATACTCTACTGCATCCTTCTGCACTATCGGCCAGAAGTACCCAGTTCTGAGTATCCTGAAGAATAATGCTCTTCCTCCCATGTGGTTGCCGCAATCTCCTTCGTGAAAGTCTTTAAGTACTTCTTGGATTTCAGGATCCTCTTTGCATCTCAAGTATGGACCTGCAAGAGATTTTCTGTATAGCATATCATCTAATAAAATGTATTGTGATACCTTGAGTTTGAAGGATTTGGGATTCTCGGTAATTGGAATCTCTCCTGTTTGAATGTACTTCTTGAGCGGAAGGATCCATGATTCTCGGTTATTTGAGGATAATGGATCCCAGAGTACAATTTCTTTGTCATTCGTTATCTCTCTAACTTCTTGTTCTCCTATTGTTGGTGAGAGAACATGAATGATTGGAATCTTCGTATCTTCTGGAATTTTCAGAGATGAAGCTAGATTTGCCAAAGCATCTGCCCCGGCATTTTCTTCTCTTGGTACCTGCACAATACTAAACAGTTCGAAGGATTTTGCTAGTTCCTTCACAACATCTGATCCTCATGCATTTAGCTAATTGCAAACTTGCGATAAAAGCCTCGTATTTTGCTTCATTGTTTGTTGCTTGAAACTCACAGGCTATAGACAGGGGTAATATGTCCCCCTGTGGTGATTTCAGTAGGATCCCTAATCCTGTTCCTCTCACGTTGGATGCTCCATCAGTGAAGAGTATCCAAGGATCCTTGGTCTTTTCCAGTTGTTGGACCACCAAGTCAGCTTCTTTTTGTAGATCACTAGTGAAATCAGCCACAAAGTCTGCCAGTGCTTGAGACTTTATTGCTGTTCTCGGCTCGTATTGGATATCATATGCACTTAATTTCACAGCCCACTTGGCCATTCTACCTGATAACTCTGGTTTTCTAACAACATTCTTCACAGGATAATTAGTTCTCAAAATAATAGGGTGAGTTTCAAAATAATGTCTCGATTTAGTAGAAGCCATAATGAGTGCAAGAATTAACTTTTCTAAATGAGAATGCATGGCTTCTGCATCTAGAAGACTTTTACTTACATAGTAAACGGGATGTTGTTCACCTTCATGATCCTTTACTAAGACGGCACTCACTGCATTTCCCGAGACAGCTAAATACAGATACAAGGATTCTCCATCCACAGGCTTCATTAAAGCTGGAGCCGAGGATAAGTAATCCTTCAAGGCCTTAAGCGCAGCCTCATGCTTTTCCGTCCACTCAAACTTCTTATTCTTCCTAAGGATATCATAGAAGTCCTTGCACCTTTCGGAGGATCTTGAGATGAACCTGTTGAGAGCGGCTATTCTTCCTGTGAGCCTTTGGACATCTTTTGCGTTTGCAGGAGACTTTAAATTGAGGATTGCTTCAATCTGCTCGTGGCTTGCTTCAATTCCTCTTTTAGTCACCATATATCCCAGAAATTTTCCAGCCTTAACACCAAAGTGGCATTTTGTCGGATTCAATTTCATGTTATACTATTCGAGGATATTGAATGCTTCTTCAAGAAGATCTCTGAGGTGATCCTCAGCTCTCTTTGACTTCACCACCATATCATCTATGTAGACCTCCGTAGTCTTACCTAACTGATTCTTGAACATCATGTTGACTAGTCTTTGGTATGTTGCCCTGCATTTCTTAGTCCAAACGAAATAGCAGTATAACAGTATATGCCGGTAGGAGTCATGAATGTTGTATCCTCTTGATCAGATGGTTCCATCTGAATTTGTTGGAATCCAGAGGAAGCATCCATAAAGGTAAGCATTTCATGTCCTGCCGTTGCATCCACCATGGAATCTATATGTGGTAATGGGAAAGGATCCTTGGGGCATGCCTTGTTTAAATCGGTAAAATCGACACACACCCTACACTTTCCATTCTTTTTTGAAACAACGACCACATTAGCTAGCCATCGAGGATACTGAACCTCTCTGATCATACCGGCCTTAAGAATTTTTTCAACTTCTTATTGTATGATCTTGTTCCTATCAGAAGCGAATTTTCTTTGCTTCTGATGGACAGGTTTAACAGATAAATCAAGGCCCAGTTTGTGAGTGATTACCTCTTTTGAAATACCTGTCATGTCTGAGTGTTTGAAGGCGAAGGTAGATTTTCTTTGTCCCAAGAAAGATACTAAATCCTCCTCGATTTTGCTGGGGATACTGGATCCTAAGAACACCTTTATCTCTGGATCCTCAGGGTCCAATGATACTTCTTTAAGGTCTTTCTCCCGAGCTTCCAGCACGTCCCTAGGATGTTGCTGTAGTTGCTATGCTATAGTTTGTTTGGTTGTTGGCTTCATTGATGAAGAATAATAGTTCTTGGCCTCCACTTGGTCGCCAACTATCTTCACAACTCCTCAAGGGGTAGGCAGTTTGATGCATTGGTGATACGTTGAGGCTACTGCCTTCATTCCATGCAGCCAGAGCCTACCCAAAATAATATTGCAACAAGAAAGGTTATCAATAACACAAAATTTCTGGTATGAATTTAACCCTTCGATATAAATTGGGAGGTTGATATACCCCAATGTCTTCTTGGTTTCACCACTAAAACCGACTAGCACCGATGTTCTAGAATTGATCTCTGAGTCCGGTATGTTCATCTTTTTGAGGACATCATGCTGGATAATGTTGACTGAGCTCCCTCCGTCTACTAGGATCCTGCGTACATAATGGTTAGCGATAAATAAAGTAATGATCAAACCATCATGATGAGGATCCTGGATGTTTAGTTTGTCTTCCTTGTCGAAAAAGATCCTGCATACATAATGGTTAGCGATAAATACTATCGGTTGGTTTCCGTTATCCATCTTGATTTCTTTGGCAAGTCTTTTTGCTGCAGAGAAGGAAGTTCCACAAATGTCTGATCCTCTAGAGATGAAATTCACCATTCGGACATCCAACTTATCCTTTTGATGATACTGGATCTTAGAGTCGAAGAAGACCCTCCAATCAGTCACTCGAGTAATGGGGATAAGCGGTCTTCTTTCATCGTCCAAATCGAATTCTTTTGTGGGCTTTTCTTCTATGGCACACGAGTCTTGAAACATTTCATAGTCTCTAGAGACAAAGTTGATCACATGAGCGTCTGGTGGTGGCAGCGTCACTTTTTGTGGAAGATCTTCAGGATCCTGGATCCTGGATTTTTTCCTTCCCAAGAGTTCATCATTCTCTCCTTCTTCAACTGCTCGTACGTTCTGGTTGTTGAACCTGTTATATGGCCTTGTGTTGTTGTTCTTGAACGAGAATCCTTGCTTCTTGTCGGACGATTCTTGTTTCGTCTGATTCCACAGACAATCCTGGATCCTCTTGTCATCCTCCAACCGTATGAATCTGAGCGCCCTGTTCCTTACTTCATCTTGAGACCTGCAAGGAGTCATCACAAGATCATCATAAAAAGGGGAGATCCTCTGAACTCCCATCTTGAAGGCCTCAACAGCAGTAGCCATGTCAAGATTAGGGATTTCTAGAGCTTCCCTACCAAACCTCGTAACAAAATCCCTAAGGGATTCATCACTAGGTTGGATAACTCGGTATAAATCACTAGTTAACTTCTCGAATTTCCTACTACAGGGAAATTGGCTGTTGAACAAGTTAACTAAATATGAAAAAGAAGTAACTGAGAAGGGAGGAAGATTTAGCAGCCATTTTAATGTAGATCCTTTGAGTGTGTATCCGAATCCTTTGCATGGGCAAGCTTCTTTGAGTCTCTCTGGAATGGGGCTGATTTCCATCCTTTCCCTACATTGTGCAACGTGCTCCTCAGGATCCGTGGTCCCATCATAAGTCTTCATGTTGGGGGTTTGGAACCGCTTTGGAATTTCAACATCATAGATAGGTGGAGCAAATCTTGATAACTTGTGGCTTCCCTCAGGTATCTCGGGGATTGGTCGTATCACCCCGGGAACAATGGATATCATATCCTTAAGCTTATGTAGTTCTTTGGTCATGGCCTGGTTGATACATGTATCCTGCATGGGACCACGGTTAGTATCTAAGGTTATAGGATCATATAAGTTACCTCTTTGTTGGGTGAAGGTCGGCGTCCCGGATGAGTAGTTGCGATAAGAAGAATATGCGATAGGAGTTGGTCCTCCAGAGGTGATGGTCTGCATGGGGATTATATCTCCTTCATGGACTTCAGATGATCGTTGATGTTGGACTCCTGAGAATCCTTGATTCTGAAAGAAGGATCCTTGAGGTTGGGAATTATAGGATCCTTGGTGATACAGTCCAAAGGATCCTGGTTGAAGAATGGATGATCCTTGTGGGAAAGTTGAGGATCCTTTATCTAGTTGACCCATGGATCCCGGTTGAAGGATAGATGATCCTTGCTCGAAGTATGAGGATCCTTGAGTGTGCTGACCCATGGACCCTTGTTGAAGGATAGATGATCCTTGAGTAAACTGGGCCATGGATCCTGGACTGGTGAAATCCAGTATCCTGGGTATCAGGGGGGTGTGATCCTTCGCCTGCCTCTTAGTCTTCTTGAGATCTTCTATCTCACGAAGGATCCTCTAGTTGGTCTTATTGTGTTGCTTCATATATGCTTTAACCTACGAAAACATGGATGAAACATCACTGTTAGTATTAACCTCTGGCGCAACAGCACCGGTCTTCGAGCTCTGGAAGACTGGTAGTTGTTTCTTGCTTCCAGCAGTAGCAGGCCGTTGTGTTCCCGTAATTGGCGGAGGCAGTAGTGGTAAGGTCCTTGATGAGAAAGGAACCGTAGCCGGCATAGTTGATGAAGCAGAGGTTGATTGAGAGGCCATTGGAAGTGATATGGGTATGATAAAATCGAAAATTGATAGGAGTAATATGGTTTATAGCACCAATTGCCCCACGGTGGGCGCCAAATTGTTTTGGATAAAAATCGGCTAAGGATAATGTATCCAAATCTGTCAAGTGAGGTATAGTGCTAACACGATAATAATGGTTGTATAACTAAGATCTTGATGAACACAGGGGTTTGATCATGTGGGAAAAAATCCTTAATTATGATAATCTTTACTTTGGTCAAAAACTAACAAGGTAATCTTTGGTCGAATTGCTTCGGTCAAGGATTAACAAGGTAATCTTTGGTCGGATGGTACGTGATTATAGTAATCTCCGGCACAAAAAACCCCGGACGGTGAAAACTATCACCGTCAAGTTTATTAATAGTAAAAGATGATTACAAGTGTTTTGGAGTTTATGATCGACGTTACAATGCAAGCTAGTGAATAGAGAGAATATTTGGTTATGCTCAAGTGTGTGTGATAGTACATGTGTGTTTCTAGTCGTTCATAACTCGATAATATATAAAAAATACAAATAACAATAACTCCTACTAATCCGCAAGTCTTCCACTAGCCACTACCATGACTTTGACCACGTGCCACAAAAGTCCAGTAGCGAGATAAGCGGAAGAATAAGTCTAAGAACCGTTGTTGGTATTTATACATCAATCTTCACACGAGATCATCCATTACTAGCTACGTTTAACAAGGATCCTGGATCTATATTCCAGCTAGAGAATACTCCATGAGGATAATTGATGCATGCACATCTTAAAGTCGTCATACCTGTCTAACACATCACCATACTAAACGCAATCATTAGTAAACAAATAATACCGAGGATCATCGATCCTTTATATCCTGATATATATCTCAAGGATAAACTATACACAAGATAGTTAAGGATTAAGGATCCTTAGCATAAAATTAATGCCCTAACACTGGTTAAGGTAAAAAATCTTTGGGTAAATACTATAAAGGGGTATGAATAACCAATCAATAAAGGTTGTTCCAGAAAACAAACCTAGGTTTTTGAGTAAGAGTCGCTCCGGACTGAGGATTTGAACGGCCGGAAAACTGCGCCGGCATGAAACAGTGAGTGAAGGTCATCGATCTCTAGGTCAGTGAACATGCAAATTTCCGATTAAGGATGGGTAAGGAAACCTCGAGGTCAGAGGTCGCTTGTTTCCGATTGCTCGGAGGAAGACGAAATAGAAATTGTTGACACTATAAAAAGAAAATGGAAATAAGGGAGAGGAAAGGATACCTGGTGAACTGCCGAAATGTGATTATAAATGAATACAAGTGGTCGCATTTATAGGTGGGAGATGACAAAATAGGATAGGTGATAATTATCTAACTTGTCACATCTAATCTTTCTTTTTGCAGGAAATTTGAAATACAAAATGACAGTTGTTATCTACTCACAACCGCCATTTTGGGGACAATTGTTAGGGGACGGATTTTTGTGCTATGAATATGTTATCCTTAAGTGGCTATTGGATCAGTTATCTTAAAGATATGTGTTCCAGGTTACGTAGGATCAAGGATCCTAGTACTTATTGTTCACTAACAGTTGTATTACTTGAATGGTGTTGTATTTAACAAGTATAACGGCAAAGACACCAAGTCTACCTATTTATTCGCCAATTCATGAAGTTTAGCACGTGGTCAAAGAGAAGCAACGAATCATGGAGAAGTGGCAGAATTGTAGGAATATTAGTTAACTTATTTCTTGTATATAATGAGCTATGATCGGCTTATGAAACACACACTTTACACATTACAATTTGCAGAGATTACTCTAGCTTTTATTACTCATAGTTAGGTACATTTGTAATCACTGATCATAAGCTCCATATTTGTAATATTCTTTTTTGATTAATATATTGGTGATCGACAATTCTCATCACCCGGGGTTTTTGTGCCAGTGATCCTTATCCGATCAAGGTCTTTTCCTTGTAACAAATCTCTGTGTTGTTATCCATTTTTGCTACATCTTCATTGTTATTATACAAGCACTCTACCTCACAAAACCGATTTGGTTACATATTCCTTAAAATCGATTTTTGACCAAAATAATAAGAATAGATGTAGACCCTTCGATCTACGATCTAGTGGTTGAGATTAGTAGTTTCTTAAAGTTGTATAGTTTCCTATTTATATGGTATAATGTCCTATTTAGGTGATGTACCTTATTTTAAAGCATTCACAAACTTCTCAAAAAACAATTGTTTTTTTATTTGAACCCTTATATATATATACATATATATATATATGTATGTATAAGATTGAGATTATGTGAGAACTATGTTGAAATTGATAACTTTGAGAACCATTTTGGACCACAAAAAACCTCAAAATAAAAAAAAAACATAAAAAAAAAGTCAAAAATAAAAAAACTGAAAATAACAAAATTCTTATTTATCATCCCGGTTTAATAAAAAAACGTCTCAGTTTAACTAAATTATACATATATGTATACTATGTACATATATGTACATATATGATTTTTATACACATATGTACAATTTAAGTAAATGATAATGTACATATGTGTACATTACGTAACTAGAGATTAAATGAAATTACACATATGTGTATAATACGAAGATTTTTTTAAGAAACTGGAAGGAATTTAGAATTTTGGTTTTTTTACTGTTTTAAAATTTTGGTTTTTTTTTACTTCTTTAAAATTACACACATATATACGTAATGTAAACATATGTACATTATCATTTACCTTAAATTGTACATATGTACCTTAAATTGTACATATGTACATATCCTTCAACTCTCAGCTTCAAGGATCATTCGCGCAGAATCAAGGATCCTCGGGACTTCAACATCAAAGGTCGTCGGAAGTTCATGAGGGAGACTTCATTCCTATGCAGACCATTACCTCCAGTGGACCAACTATCATAGCTGATACTTCTTGTCCTGGATACTCTTCTGGGATACCAACATTTAATCAATAAAGAGGTAGCCTTTATCACCATATATCATTAGACACTAACCTCGGTTCTACGCAGGATACAGGTATCAATCAAGCCATGGCTAAGGAACTACAGAAACTGAAGGATATGATATCCAGTGTTCCAGGAGTGGTTTGACCAACTCCTGAAATTCCGGAAGAAAGTCATAAGCTGTGAAGGTTTGCTCTATCGATATGTGATGCTGAAATTCCGAAGCCCTTCCAAACCCCCAATATGAAGATTTACGATGGCTCAACCGATCCTGATGAACATGTGGCTCAATGCAGGAAAAGAATGGAAATCAATCCCATACCGGAAAGACTTATAGAAGCCTGCTTGTGCAAAGGCTTTGGATCCACATTAACTGGATCCGCTCTAAAATGGCTGCTAAGTCTTCCTCCCTACTCTGTTGCTTCATTTTCGCACTTAGTTAATTTGTTCAATAGCCAATTATTTTGTAGCATAAAATTTGAGAAATTAACTAGTGATTTATATCATGTTGTCCAACCTCGTGATGAATCCTTAAGGGATTTTGTCACCAAGTTTGGAAGGGAGGCCTTAGAAATCCCGAATCTTGACATGGCTACGGCTGTTGAGGCATTCAAGATGGGATTACAAAAGCGCTCCGCATTTTATGATGATCTTTTTATGACCCCATGCAGGACATTATATGAAGTCAGGAACAGGGCGCTCAGATTCATCAAACTGGAAAATGATAAAAGGATCCAGATGATGTGCGAAAAGCTATATATAAATATTAATAAATAATTCCCGCAATTCAACACTAAGTCTTAAATTTATAAAACCACACAATCCTAACTAAACTTTCCACAAACGGCAAGTGTACCAATCGCGTAGCAGCATAGTCTAATGGAAGTCTGGATTGTTGGACTCGGTCTGCCCAAGAGACATATTATAATTGATGTGGCTAGTACGTTATGATCCAAGTCGGGTCATACCCAATAACAAGCTAGACAAACACCGATAATATTCGTTTACATATGATGTGATCATAACAAATGACTATTAACACTTGAGTTATTTGGAAAGAGGTTTCTAAATAAAATGTACTTGTGTAATAAACAAATCATATGGATGATTTATGTTTTATGAGAGAACATTACATAGTGTTATTTAAGTTGGTTGAATAACAATATGTGAATAATAATAACCAAGCATGTATCTTAACATATAATAAGTTTTATAAGTTATAAGTTATAAACTTATAAATATATATATATATATATATATAAAACTTTATAAAAAAAAGGAAAAGGAATAATACTCTTTCAAATGTAATATTATTATATGTTTGAGTGGAGACATTCAAGGTGAGTGGAGACATGCAATGGTTATTATTGGTGGAGAGAAAGATGCCTTTGAATAAAACCAAGTCTTTCTCTTTCATTCTTTCATAACACACATAATTTCCAAGTAAACTTTTCTCTCTTCCTCTCTTGGGTATTTTCATCCAACATAAGAAAAGAAGAAGAAAATTTCAAGTGCAAATCCTAGCTAGAAGTGGTGTGTTGTTGAAGCTTGGGGTATGCTAGCTTGAGGAGCTTCCATATTCAAGTTCTTACCTTTCAATCATCATCTCTTTCACCCGGTTTTGTCATATTGAAAGGTAGTAGTAACATGCATGGACTTATAGTGACATGTATGTATTTGATAGTGTGTAATTCGTATTTGGATCCGGGTTTGGGTTTTGCATGTTTAAAATTGGTTTTATACATATCATATTAACAAGATTTAAAACTTTTATATCCGCTGCGTTTTTGGTAAAATAGGGATTTTATCACTTTGATAGTCTTGTTAAAACCCAACACGGATGTCTAACCCAAAGACACGTGAGAACGGCTAAGATAATTAACCCTAATCTTAGTCCTGCCTAAATAATATATTTATTTATCTTAATTATCTAAACTAACTAAACTTAACTAACTTAACGATCGGTGAAACTTAACGGAACTAACGATAAAAAGAAAACGAATCACCTAGGTATGATGACTTAACGGCTATAGGATGACACAGGTGCTAACATGTGGTTGAAACCAGGGTTCTAAAGATGATCTAGCATAGGTGAGGTCAAGGCAACTAGGTCCCTACGATCAGTTTTACCAGAAAACCCTAACAACGTCTAGATAGCTTTTAATTCGTGGTTGTTTATCTACGTACCCTAACGACTTATCACTTGGTCCATGTCTAAATCACAGATCTCACTAAGGCTAGAGCTAATTACAAACCTAGGAGAAGAGGGGTGATTCAATACTAAATACAAAATAACTCAACTTACAAACTAACCTAGTCAACAGCTGGAAAACCGCACGTGGTCTCGCAATGACTAACCAAATCAACTAAACCATCAAGTTAAGCCGACACCAAAGGTTTTGGTCCAACTCAAAGGTGGTGAACCTACTGACTTTAATGATCCAAGAAACACAAACCCTAATGGTATGCCTACCACAATCAATCAACACACAAAGTATTAACCGAAACATGCAATTAACGCCTACACGAAACTAATTCATGCAATAATCAACCACACGGGGCACATGCAACCTGAGATACGTCTCTGGCAATGGGTATACATGGAATAATATCACAAAATATGAACTATACAATGGAAAATTAATCAACCACTTGTTAAGCACCCTAAACTAGTTCATTTAAACCGTTAAACATCATACTAAGGCAATTCAAACAAGTGCAGCCAGCCATAATTAATGAACAGCAGATAATATTCATAATTAAGCTCATAGTATCCATTACAAACTGATTGGAACTTGTTTCAAAGTCTAAAACTCAAAACGAACTCACAAACGTTAAAACAAGCAAAACCGACAACCGGCTGATGAAACTCCGATCCGAAAGCTCCTCCTTCTTGGTATTTTGTCTAGAACTGATCTTGGATGGCTGGAATCAAGTATATTTTCGTTCATAGGGTTTTGGGTTCTTAACTATATCATTAAACTTGATAAACAAGGCTAAACTAGGTCCAAAACAAGCCCACAAGCCCATATAGGGACAAAATAGTCGTGGTGATGGATTTGGGCAGCCATGGAACACCCTAGGGAGCCGCGCCACGTGACCACCAAGGCCTAGGTGGCCGTGCGCCATGGCCATGTCACTTGGATGGTTTTTTCGTTTTCTGACTCGCTTATCTTCAAACGCGCATACCGGGTTCATCCGAATCCCGTTTAAGCTGATTCTTTCTTCATTAAACTCGTTTTTTCGCTCTCTTCAACATGGGACCTATCATATACACAAAAATTAATTTCATGCAAGAAAAATTTTTATTCGTTAACGATTTACGCACAAAACAACACAAAAACGGGATAAAACGCTATGTGTTTTGCAACACATCACCAGGAAAGGTTGGGTACTTCAACAAAACAGGAGTCACCCGATAAGAAATAAGAATCCTCCTACATGAAAAACAATACCAAGCCGTACTCAAAGTTCAACAACCAAATTGTGCGTGCGGTTGAAGAAGACGACGATGATGATGGGGATTATCCAAGAATATCCGATATTGCTTTTCCGTTGATACTCATGGTTTAATATGCGCCATGAGAAATCTTGGAGAAAAAGCAAGGTGGCCTCAGAAAAATGAGAAGTCAACATTCTTCAAGGATAATTCCAAATGGTGTGCATTGCATGGAGACTTTGGCCACTTGACCGACGAATGTATCGGTCTGAGAAGAGAAATTGGGTATCTTCTAAGTAAGGGACACTTCAAGGAACTTATGGAAAGAAAGAATAAAGGATCCAGGACCCTGAAGAAATCCCACAGAAAGCACCTCCATCACCACCTAATGCACATATTATCAATTTTATCTCCGGGGGTTCGGACATCTGTGGAACCTCATTCTCCTCGGTTAAACGGCATGCTAAAGAAACCAAACTGGAGAATGGCGAAAAACCCATCAAGACAACAACGTTAACGGATCAAAGGGTCATAACTTTTGACGAGGAGGATCACATGCATCTTCAGGATCAACACCATGATGGTTTGATCATTACTTTATTTATTGCTAATAACTACGTTCGCGGGATCCTCGCTGATGGCGGGAGTTCAGTGAACATAATTCAGACCGATGTACTCAAGAAAATGAACATCTCTGAAGCAGAAATCACACCAAGATCGTCTTTCCTTGTTGGTTTTTGTGGAGAAACCAAAAACTCATTGGGGGACATCAAGCTTCCTATTTACAATGAGGGAGTCAATTCTTTCCAAAGGTTTTGTGTTATAGATAACTTTTCGTGTTGTAATGTAATTCTTAGCAGGCCCTGGATACATGAGTTGAAAGCAGTAGCCTCCACCTATCATTAATGCATCAAACTTCCAACCCCATGGGGAGTACTGAAGATTGACAGTGACCAATAGGAGGCAATGAACTACTATACTTCCTCTATGAAGCCAGCTACGAATCAAACCATCGCATAGCAATCAATGCACAATTCAAGAGAGGTACTAGAGGCCTGGGAAAAATATTTAAATGAAGTATCATTATACCCCGAGGATCCATATATAAGGTGTATATAGGATCCAATCTCCTCAGTAACATTGAAGAGGATCCGGTATCCTTCCTCAAAAAAAGGAAGCCCGTCTTTGCCTTCAAACACTCTAATATGACAGGTATATCTAAAAAAATTATTACACACAAGTTAGGGATAGATACTTCTACCAGGCCTATCCACCATAAACGGAGGAAATTTACGCCCGGAAGAAATATCATTATCCAAGAAGAAGTCAAAATCTTCTCAAAGTAGATATGATAAGAGAGGTAAAGTATCCAAGATGGTTAGCCAATGTAGTGGTAGTTTCTAAGAGAAATGGAAAGTGGAGGGTATGTGTCAATTATACTGATTTAAAAAAGGCATGTCCCAAGGATCCTTTCCCCATACCACACATTGATTCCATGGTGGATGCTACGGAAGGACATGAAATGCTCACTTTTATGGATGCTTCCTCTGGATTTCAACAAATTCATATGGAACCATCTGATCAAGAGGATACAGCATTCATGACTCCTACCGACATATATTGTTATATTGCTATGCCCTTCAGACTAAGAAATGCAGGGCAACCTATCAAAGATTGGTCAACATGATGTTCAAGAATCAGTTAGGTAAGACCATGGAAGTCTACATAGATGACATGGTAGTGAAGTCAAAGATAGCAGAGGATCATCTCAAAGATCTTGAAGAAGCATTCAACATCCTAGATCAGTACAACATGAAGCTAAGCCCATCATAGTGCCATTTTGGTGTCAAGGCTGGGAAGTTCCTAGGATATATGGTGACTAAAAGAGGAATAGAAGAAAGTCTTGAGCAGATTGAAGCCATCATCAACTTGAATTCTCATGTGAATGCTAAAGATGTCCAAAGACTGACGGGAAGGATAACTGCCCTAAACAGATTCATTTCCAGATCCTCAGAGTAGTGCAAAGACTTCTATGATATCTTGAGGAAGAATAAGAAGTTTGAATGGAATCAAAAGCATGAGGATGCGCTGAAGGATCTTAAGGATTATCTATCCTCGGCACCAGCCTTGATTAAGCCAATAGATGATGAACTGTTGTCCATATACTTAGTTTTTTCAGGTAATGCGACCAGTGTTGTTTTAGCCAAGGATCATGAAGGTCAACAACATGCGGTATAATATGTATGTAAAGGCCTCTTATATGTAGAGGTCAGGTATTCTCACCTTCAGAAATTAATTTTTTGTTTAATTATGGCCTCAACCAAGTTGTGACATTATCTTGAAACACATACTATTATTTTAAGGACAAACTATCCTGTTAAGAATGTGCTTAGAAAACCAGAATTGTCAGGAATGATGGCCAAGTGGGTTGTGAAGCTGAGCGCATATGATATTCGGTATGAGCCTAGAACAACCATTAAGTCACAAGCACTTACAGACTTTGTGGATGATTTCAGTAGTGACATGCAAAACGAAGATGATCTAGAGGTTCGGCAACTAGAAGAAACCAAGGATCCTTGGATCCTCTTCTCATATGGAGAATCTAATTTAAGAGGAACAAGCTTGGGCATACTAATAAAATCACCACATGGGGAAATAATACCCCAGTCCATAGCATGTGAATTTCAAACCACCAACAATGAGGCTGAATACGAAGCACTTATCGCAGGTTTACTTTTAGCCAAACAAATGAGGATCAGTTATCTTCAAGTTTATATAGATTCTTTACTTATAACTAACCACTTTAACGGTTCTTATACCCTGAAAGGTGAGAATATGATCAAGCATTTAGAAATTGTGAAGAAATTAGAGAAATCCTTCGAGTTGTTTAGTGTCATGCAGGTACCGATAAAAGAAAACACTGGGGCAGATGCCTTATCAAACTTAGCATCATCTTTGAAGATCCCTGATGATGTAAATATAACTATCATTCACATATTGTCTCCGGATATTGGGAAACTTGAAGCTACGGATGTGACAACGGATTGCGCAGAAGGACTTAAGGATCCTTCATCCTTTCCAAAACTAGGATCTTGGATCCTTCCAATCAAAAATTTTCCTTTAAGATGTAGAAATCCCTACAAGGGAAAACCCTAAGGATTTTAGAATAAAGGTATCACAATTCATTATTTTATAAGATACTGTATATAGAAAGTCTCTTGCAGGTCCCTACTTGAGATGCATTGAGGATCCCGAAATACAAGAGGTGCTTCAGGACTTCCACGAAGGTGATTACGGCAACCACACAGGGGGGAGATCATTATTCTCCAGGTTACCTAAGACTTGATAATTCTGGCCAATAATGAAGAAGGACGCAATGAAATACTCAAGAAAGTGTGATGCTTGCCAAAGGCATGGAAACATTCTTCACCAGCTAGCAGAACCTATGTATCCTATATCCTCTTCATTGCCTTTCATGAAATGGGGAATGGATATTGTAGGAAAGCTACCAAAGGAACCAAGTGGAAAGGTCTTTATGCTTGCTATGACAGACTACTTCTCAAAATGGATTGAGGCAGAAGCATTCGTGCAAGTCCGAGAAAGAGAAGTTATATCCTCCATTGAAAGAAATATTATAACTAGATTTGGTATCCCATCTGAAATTGTTTGTAATAATGGATCCCAGTTAATTGGGAAAAGAACTACTAACTTTTGTGACATTTGGGGTATCAAGATGACCACTTCTACACCGGTTCATCCTCAAGCCAACGGTCAAGCTGAGTCAAGCAACAAAACTATCATCAACAACTTGAAGAAGAAGCTAGGATCCAAGAAAGGCAAATGGGTTGAGGAACTTCGTTATGTTCTTTGAGCATATAGAACAACACTTAAGAACGAAACAGGTCAAACACCCTTTTCATTGGTGTTTGGAGCAGAATTTGTGGTTCCTACAGAAATGGTCGTTCGTACTGCTAGAACAAGCATCTGTGATCCTCAAGCCAACTAGGAAAGTCTTATCCAAGATCTAGATATTGTTGATGAGCTCAGAGACCTAGCAAAGATCAGAATGGTTGCATACCAACAAAGGATAGCTGGGGCATACAACACGAATATCAGGATTCGAGGATTTCAAAAAAGAGATTTGGTCTTAAAGAAAGCTTTCCAAAATACAACTAATCCTGCAGATGGAAAGGTTGCACCTAAGTGGGAAGGGCCCTACTAGATTGAATCAGAAGCAGGAAATGGGGCATATCATCTACTTACCATGGAAGGTGACCGACTGGCAAGAGCATGAAAGGCTATCCATATTAAGAAATACTTCGTTTAATCATGATCAAGGATCCATAAAGGATCAAGGATCCTAAAGTTGGAAAATCTTATTTTATCATTTATTTATTTCAGATTTATATTACTAATTAAATGAAACTATATTCTTAACATTTATCTTTTCCAAGCTTTAAGTGACAATGCAGATGTCAATAAGAGATTCAATGGTTAAGAGGTTGGCTACCTCTCCCCCACGCTTAAGGTACATCAATATCTCCCTGGTCTAATCCCATAAGGTGTAATCCCCGATGATCACACCTTCTATGGTTTAAGGGTTTTCACCTTTCTCACGTATTAGAGTTTCTACACTCTCGTACGTAGCACACGCTATCCAAAGTATAGTTCGGGGCAATGGGACCAGTGCATGCTTAGTGGCTGACAATTTCATTTCTTTCGGCTATATGGAGGATTCTACGAATTAATGGTAGACATACCATACACAAGTTTTTGGCCTTTTTACGTCACTCATGTTTGGGCTAAATCCCGGTTTGGGCGAGTCCCCAGTTTAACATCCGTATATTGGGCTTGTCCCCAGTTTGGGGCTGTCCCTAGTTTATTTGGGATTGTTCCCCGTTTATCGGGCTTGTCCCTGGTTTATTTGGGCTTGTCCCCAGTTTATCGGACTTGCCCCAACTTTGGGTCTTTTCACGTCACTCCGGACTTGGAACGAGTTGTTAATGGATGCGGCTCATGGACTGGAGTGGTTTTTGGGGTTTCCCTTTTTCACAATGAGACAATCAATGTCTTCCAAAGAAAACTGGGAAGCTTATTTGCTAGACTTGTGAGTACCTACAGAATACAATATCAAAGATATGTTTCCTCTTATTTTTTCATTAATATCAAGTATTATTGAATTCTTACTTGACATCTCGCTTGATGATTCTGAAATCGATTCTTGAATAGCTTTAGTGGCTTTGGCTTAAAATGTCCTGATGTCAAGATCCAATGCAAGGAACGTCTTCACCCTCTTCTCTACTCCAGGAAGATCAGCAAGCAAGGATATGTTATCAACTGAAAAGCAGAAATAAACATGTTAGAAGAAGGATAAACTATACTCTCCGGCTTGTCCGAGGATCTAAGATCATACCGTGCCTAATCCATCTTTCTGGGAAATCTAACCCACCAGGAATGGTGTCTTTTTCAACAAAAAAATAACTGATTTTTCTAAAAAGCACAATTTTGGGTAGCTTGGGAGATGGGAGTTGGTTGATGTGGCTTGAATTTCAAGACAAAACGGGTAGATCCATAGGAGACTAAGGTATAGAGATATGCTAGCTCCGACAAACGAAACTCGATGTCCTCCCCTTCAATGATTCTCTCTATGGTACGCAACACTCTCCAAAGCATCGACATCGCTTGGATGTAGCCAATGCTGATTAAGATAAAAATAAACTTTGGGTAAATGCTAGAAAGGGGTATGAATAACCGATCAAAAAAGGTTGTGCCGGAAAACAAACCCAGGGTTTGGAGTAAGAGTCGCACCGGACAGAGTAGTCGAACGGCCGAAAACTGCGCCGACAGGAAACAATGAGTGAAGGTCATCGATCTCTAGGTCAGTGAACATGCAGATTTCTGATGAAGGATGGGTAAGGAAACCTTGAGGTCGGAGGTCGCTTGATTCCGATTGCTCGGAGGAAGATGAAACGGAAATTGTTGACATTATAAAAAGAAAATGAAAAGAAGGTGTTAGGCCATGAATTTTATACTGGGGATCCTTTATCCTTGACTGTCTTATAGATAGTTTATCCTTGAAATATGTATCAGGATATTAAGGATCGACGATCCTCGGTATTACTTGTTTACTAATGATTGCGTTTAGTATGGTGATGTGTTAGACAGGTGTGGCAGCTTTAAGACGTACTTGTATCAATTATCCTCACAGAGCATCCTCTAGCTGGAGCATGGATCCATGATCCTAATTCAATGTAGCTGTTAATGGATGAACTCATGTGAAGATGGATGTTTAAATATCAACAACGGCTACAAGACTCGTTCTCACGCTTATCTCGCCACTGGACGGCTATTGGCACGTGGTCAAAGGTCGTGGAGCGGCTAGTGGAAGATTTCCGGATAGTTAGGGAATATTGTTAGTGATATTTTCTTATTTAGTTGAGCTATGATCGAGTAGGAAACACATGTATTATCACACACACTAGAGCAGAAACAAGCATTCTCTCTATTCACTAGCTTACTTTGTAATCTCAATCATTTACTCCACAACGATTGTAACACCTTTTTTATCTAATATAAACGACGGTGATAGTTTTCACCGTCCGGGGGTTTTTTGTGCCGGAGACCACGATAATCACATACTCATAGACCAAAGGTTACCTTGTTGATCCTTGACCGAAAAGATTCAACCAACGATTACTTAATTAATCCTTGATTGATGAGATTCGACTAAAGATTACCTTGATAAGTTTTGAACGAAGTAAGAATATCTTGGTTAAGGGTTTTTTCCCTCGTGATCAAACCTTTGTGTTCACCAATATTACGATTACACACTTGTCATTATCGAGTTAGCACCTTACCTCACCTAACAAATTTGGATACTCGATCCTTAGCAGATTTTTGTCCAAAACAATTTGGCTCCCACCGTGGGGCAATTGGTGCTATAATCCATATTATTCCTATCATTCTCAACTTTTTTATACCCATATCACTATCAATGGCCTCTCAATCAACCTCTGCTTCATCAAACATGCCGGCTACGGTTCCTCTCTCATCAAGGACTTTGCCACCGATGCCTCCGCCAATCACGGGAACACAACGGCCTGCTGCTGCTGGGAGCAAGACGCAACTACCAGTCTTCCATAGCTCAAAAACCGCTGCCGCTGCCCCGATGGTTAATACTAACGGTGAAGTTTCATCTATGTTTTCGCAGGTTAAAGCATACATGAAGCTGCAGAACAAGACCAACCAGAGGATCCTCTGTGAGATAGAAGATCTCAAGAAGAACAAGAGGCCAGCAGAGGATCTCACCCCCCTAATGCCAAGGATGCTGGATTTCACCAGTCCAGAATCCATGGCTCAGTTCTCACAAGGATCATCCATCCTTCAACAGGGGTCCATGGGTCAACAGGCCCAAGGATCCTCGCTATTTCAACCAGGATCATCTATCCTTCAACAGGGGTCCATGGGTCAACAGACCTAAGGATCCTCGCTATTTCAGCAAGGATCATCTATCCTCCAACAAGGATCCATGGGTCAGCAGAATCAAGGATCCTCATATATCAGCAAGGATCAGCTATCCTTCCACAAGGATCCTACAGTACCCAACCCCAAGGATCCTTTATCCTGAATCAAGGATCCTTCTTTCCAAATCAAGGATCCTCAGGCATCCAACATCAACGATCCTCCGAAGTCCATGAAGGAGATATAATCCCCATGCAGACCATAGCCTCTGGAGGACCAACTCTTATCGCATACTCCTCTTATCCCATCTACTCATCCGAGAGCCAACCTTCACTCAGCAAATAGATAACTTGTACGATCCTTTACCCTTGGATGCCAACCGTGGTTCCATGTAGGATGTAGGTATTAACAAAGCTATGGCCAAGAAGCTGCAGAAGCTCAAGGATATGATATCCAGTATTCCCGGAGTCATAAGACCAATCCCCGAGATACCTGAGGGAAGCCACAAGTTATCCAGATTTGCTCCACCTATCTGTGATACTGAAATTCCGAAGCGGTTCCAGACTCCGAATATGAAGACTTATGACGGAACCACTGATCACGAAGAACATGTAGCACAGTATAGGGAAAGGATGGAGATCAATCATATTCCGGAGAGACTCAAAGAAGCTTGCCTATGCAAAGGCTTTAGATCCACACTAACGGGGGCCACTCTAAAATGGCTGCTAAGTCTTCCTCCTTTTTCAATTACTTCTTTCTCTCACTTAGTTAACTTATTTAACACTCAATTTTCCTGTAGTCGGAAATTTGAGAGGTTAACCAGTTATTTATATCGTGTTATCCAACCTAGTGATGGATCCCTTAGGGATTTCGTTACCAGGTTCGGAAAAGAAGCTCTAGAAATCCCAAATCTTGACATGACTACTGCAGTTGAAGCATTCAAGAAGGGAATAGAGAAGAGCTCCCCCTTTTATGATGATTTAGTGATGACTCCATGCAGGACATTAGACGATGTCAGAAACAAGGCATTGAGATCCATCTGATTGGAAGAAGACATAAGGATCCAGGATCGTCTTGGGGGACAAACAAAACAAGAAACCCCCGAAAAGAATAAAGGATCCTGGAACAGGAACAACAATTCGAAGCCGTACACCAAGTTCAACAATCAAAACGTACGGGCAGTTGAAGAAGGAGATGAAGATGAAGACTATCCTTGCATCTCCGACTATTGTTTCTCTGTAAACACTCATGGCTTGATCTGTGCCATGAAGGATCTGGGAGAAAAAGCGAGGTGGCCGCGAAAGAATGAGAAGACTGTCTGTTTCAAGGACAAATCTAAGTGGTGCGCTATCCACGAAGACTTTGGCCACATGACAGACGAGTACATCGGCTTGAGGAGGGAAATTGGTTACCTCTTGAGCAAGGGTCAGTTTAAAGAACTCTTGGGAAGGAAAAAATCCAAGATCCAGGATCCTGAAGACCTTCCACAGAAAGCAACACCACCACCACCAGATGCTCATGTGGTCAACTTTGTCTCCAGAGACTACGAATTGTTTCATGATTCTTGTGCCATAAAAGAAAATCCTGTAGTAGAATTCGAATTGGACGATGAGAGAGGACCACTCATCCCCACTACACGAGTGACTGATCAGAGAATCTTTTTCAATTCAAGAATCCAGGATCCTCATCAGGACAAGCTGGATGTGCAGACGATCAATTTCATCTCGGGAGGTTCAGACATCTGTGGAACTTCTTTCTCTGCAGCAAAAAGACTTGCCAAAGAAATCAAGATGGATAATGGAGATCGACCAATAGTATCAACCACCTTAACAACAGACAAAAGAATATTCTTCGATGAGGAAGACAAGCTGAACATTCAGGATCCTCATCATGACGGTTTGATTATTACTTTATATATTTCTAACCATTATGTACGCAGGATCCTAGTTGACGGTGGCAGCTCAGTCAACATTATCCAACATGATGTCCTCAAGAAGATGAACATCCCGGATTCAGAAATCATTCCTAGGACATCGGTGCTAGTCTGTTTCAGTGGTGAATCCAAGAAGACATTGGGGGACATCAACCTCCCAATTTATATCGAAGGGTTAAATTCATACCAAAATTTTTGTGTTATAGATAACCTTTACTGTTGCAATGTTATTTTAGGTAGGCCTTGGCTCCATGGAATGAAGGATGTAGCCTCAACCTATCACCAATGCATCAAGCTACCTACTCCTTTGGGAGTTGTAAAGATAGTATGTGACCAAACGGAGGCTATGAACTATTATTCATCGTCAATGAAGCCAACAGCCAAGCAAACTATAGCATAGAAACTACAGCAACATCCTAGGGACGTGCTGGAAGCTCGGGAGAAAGACCTTAAAGAAGTATCATTGGACCCCGAGGATCCAGAAGTAAAGGTGTTCCTAGGATCTGGTATCCCCAATAAGATTGAGGAGGATATAATATCCTTCTTAGGGCGAAGAATATCTACTTTTGCCTTCAAGCACTCGGACATGACAGGTATTTCAAAAGAGCTGCCCTCAATAGGTTCATCTCAAGATCCTCCTAGAAGTGCAAGGACTTCTATGACATCCTTAGGAAGAATAAAAAGTTTGAATGGATGGAAAAGCAAGAGGTTGCGCTTACAGCCTTGAAGGATTACTTATCCTCAGCTCCAGATCTAATGAAGCCTGTGGATGGAGAATCCTTATACCTGTATTTAGCTGTCTCAGGAAATGAAGTAAGTGCCGTCTTGGTAAAGGATCATGAAGGTGAATAACATCCCATTTACTATGTAAGTAAAAGTCTTCTAGATGCGGAAGCCATGTATTCTCATTTAGAAAAGTTAATTCTTGCACTCATTATGGCTTCCACTAAATGGAGACATTATTTCGAAACTCATCCTATTATTTTGAGAACTAATTATCCTGTGAATAATGTTCTTAGAAAACCAGAGTTATCAGGTAGAATGGACAAGTGGGCTGTGAAATTAAGTGCATTTGATATCCGATATGAGCCAAGAACAGTAATCAAATTTCAAGCACTAGCGAACTTTGTGGCTGATTTCACTAGTGATCTACAAAAAGAAGCTGACTTGGAGGTCCAACAACTGGAAAAGACCAAGGATCCTTGGATACTCTTCACTGATGGAGCATCCAACGTGAGAGGAACAGGATTGGGGATCCTACTGAAATCGCCATAGGGGGAAATATTACCCCAGTCCATAGCTTGTAAATTCCAAGAAACAAAAAAGGAAGCAGAGTACGAGGCTCTAATCACAGGTTTGCAATTAGCCAAAATCATGAGGATCAGGTATCTTCAAGTTTATGTAGATTCTTTATTGTTAACTAACCACTTTAATGGCTCGTATACTGTTAAAGGTGAGAAACTAATGAAATATTTAGATGTTGTGAAGAAGTTATCGAAATCCTTCGAAATATTTAGTATTACACAGGTACCAAGGGAAGAAAATATTGAGGCAGACGCCTTGGCAAACTTAGCCTCATCTCTGAAGATTCCTGAGGATTTGAAAATCCCAATAATCCACATTCTCTCGCCAGCGATTGGAGAACAAGAAGTTGGAGAGATAACAAATGATAAAGAAATCGTGCTCTGGGATCCTTTATCCTCAAATAACAAAGGGTCATGGATCCATCCTATCAAGAACTACATTCAGACTGGAGAAATTCCAGCCACAGAAAATCCCAAGTCCTTCAAACTCAAGGTATCCCAATATATTTTGTTAAACGATATGATATATAGGAAATCCCTTGCAGGTCCATATCTCAGATGCATTGAGGATCCTGAGATCCAAGAAGTATTCAAGGATTTTCATGAAGGAGATTGCTGCAATCACACAGGTGGAAGAGAATTATTTTCCAGAATACTTAGAACTGGATATTCTGGCCAACAATGAAGAATGATGCAGCGGAGTATTCAAGGAAATGTGATGCTTGTCAAAGACATGCAAACATCCTTCATCAGCCAGCGGAGCCTTTATATCCTATATCCTCCTCATGGACTTTCATGAAATAGGGTATGGATATTGTAGGCAAGCTACCAAAAGCACCCGGTGGAAAAGTCTTTATGCTTGCTATGACTGACTACTTCTCCAAATGGATTGAGGCAGAAGCATTTGTACAAGTCCGAGAAAGGGAAGTAATATCTTTTATTAAACGAAATATTATAACTAGATTTGGTATTCCTGCTGAAATTGATTGTGACAATGGTTCCCAGTTTATCGGGAATAGAACATGTCACACCCTCAAAATCCACTAACGGAGTTTTACCGTCAGAGGGTGTGAACTAACAGGATCGGATTCATTAGTTATAATCAAACCATAAAACAAAGTTTTCAAACCACAAAACGTTTACGAGTAATTAATGCGGAAGCGTAAAAACCATAAAATAAATGTTGCGTCACACAGGACGACTTAAAACCCAATGATAACAGCTTAAAATAGTTTGCATAAACAAAAGCGTTTTCAAGCAATGCATGATCCTATACCGCGCGCCCGCCTCGGCTACCTGAGAATAACATACTAAAAGTGTCAACACGAGGTTGGTGAGTTCACAAGTTTATATAAAATAAAGCGTTCAGCGTTTTGCGTTCAGCATTCTGCGTTCAGCGTTTTGCGTTTACCAGATAGTGTTAAATCAATTATATATCGATAGGTAGCTAGCCTATACAACAAGTATTACTAAGTGTTCGACACCGAAGCTGACTGTTTATCAAGTGCCTTGCCACTAGGTCATCCAGACCATGGTAATGTGTTAGCCAAAATTACACCCACTCGACTTCCAGTCGAGTTTAGCGTTGGGTGGGGTTTGTCAAACCCAGTAGTACTACTCAACAGTGACTCGCTATTTTCCAATACTAAACGGTTCGATGTGTAGGACTTCAATTGTTTCGTTTGCCACTTAGTCTTTACAAGTGATATATAATTTACTAACAAAATCTTAAAAGCGTTTTCGTAGTACGTTATCTCCCCCAAATGAAAAGCGTTTAAAGAGTTTAAAAAGGGGTAAGTGAAACTCACTGTTTGCGAAGAATTCCCAAAAATAAGTCACCAAGTGATGCGCGTCACAGAAAACTCTCACTGGCGTTCTATAACCACAAGGAGATTTTCTAAGAATCGGAACTATTATCGAGTCTCTAGACCCGGCACATAATTCCTAAGCACGAGATACGTTTCGTGTTTCGTTTGTGAATCGTGTGTGAATTAACAAACATACTTGTGATACGTTACACGTGTGAGTAACTACTTACGTGTCAAGTGTTAATAGTGTACGTATCTAGAAATTATTCCCCGCAAGGGCAATTTGGTCAAAACATAACAATTAACTAGCAACTAGCACTTTTCATGTATTTTCACAAAGTTCAGCAGCTAACTTTACCGAGACAGATTACTACTAGTAAAGATTACTCTAATTCACAGATCATAACTCATCAATTAATTCATCAAAACTCATCACAAGAGCACACATGTGTTAGGTTTCCAGAACATATTTTATTGTATTTTTATTCCACATAAACTTCTCACAATGATCAAAACATTACAGCAAACTCTCAACAGTCAAATTCATGTGCAACAGAATTTTATTTGTAATTCCCGTTAAATGAAAAATCCAACAAATACAAGACCAATTGGGTTAGGTTCTTAACTCAACAAGTTAACTTCCAGAAGTGGAACCAACCCATTTGGTCTTGTAGTTCATGAGATATAATATTTACAAATCAACCAAACAGCAGATCTCACAATTCAGATTTGCACAACGTTTTTGTAAAATCATAAAAGTTAACTTTTACACGTCCAAAAATTGCAAATTTATATTCCTTAGAAACTAGACTCAACATATCACCTTGTAGTGTTAACAACCTAGACCAATTTCGATATTAACATTTAGTTACAGTTGTCTAATCATAACTTACAATCTGTCCAGTACCAGTTTTGACCTTTAATCACATTTAAATTGTTTGACCAACCAAAACACCTCCAAATTAGACGTGGTTGGACTTTCTGAAAACTAGACTCATAGTACTACCTTGTAGACTCATAATTAGCTCAGTTTGCTTTTATATTCAACAAGTTACACATCGTTCAAGTTTAACAATCACTGCTGTCAAAACTCAGCAAGCATAAACGATCATCTAACATGCATCCTATGCATACGACATAACTCAAAACATGTAAAGAACGTAATTAATCACAAAAAGCAGTAATAACCCTCTAGGGTTTACAAACAATCAATGATTCATCAATCTTTCACCGTTCAAAATCACATATGACTATCAATATCAAACACTAACACATAATCAATCATCCTCTAGCCAATACCAATCATGAAACACTTAATACATGATATTCAATAGTTAGGGTTTCATATTTTATACCTTAAAACGCAGGAATAGCCAAGAGACACGTGAGAGGTGCTTAGAAACGAGTGTAGGATGCTTCAATTGTGAAAACCAAGATCAAACAAGGGTGATATGTGTGTGTGTGTTGGCTGCCGATCGCAAGAGAGGGGAGTGGGGGGGCTGGCCGTCGGGTTTGGGAGGAGAGAAAGAGAGGATT
This sequence comes from Bidens hawaiensis, assembly GCF_021521415.1. NCBI lineage: Eukaryota > Viridiplantae > Streptophyta > Magnoliopsida > Asterales > Asteraceae > Bidens > Bidens hawaiensis. The sequence goes on along the minus strand of NW_027492413.1, from coordinate 277,511 downwards.
AGGGTTTTAATATTATTAATAATAACAAGATGTTACACTTTAGTCCCTCAACTTCTAGTTTGCTAACTTTCTAGTATAATTAACTTAGTTCTTGTTTCTTGTTTAGCATCATACATAATATAATCAAGTAACACATATATTAACATAAGATTATCACGTATTTGTTGTTTTGATGATCGTCATTTGTTCACCAATTGTTTGCGTCAACTCGTTTGCGTTTCGGTGCAAATTCCGAAAGACTACACATGTAGTAATTGTCAAGCGTCATTTAAACCCTTAGTTTAAATGTAATGAGATGTGCGTTATGGATCCAATGATCTTAAGTTTGAATTGACGGAGTTTGAGTTAACGGAGTTAACCTGAAATTGACGAGTGTCACATCATTCCCATGTTAAAGAATTTTCGTCCCGAAAATTTGAGTCAAGTCGTGATGAGTGTCTGAAAAAGTAAGAAAAATTTTCAGTTTGTCATATCATCCCCTAGTAGAAAGAAATTTCGTCCCGAAATTTAATTCATACCTCTGGTGATTTCTGACAGTTTGTCGGGTTTCGCGGTTTCCGGTGTTTGGTCAGCCCTTCAAAAAGGTGAGGATACTTTTTCATCATTTGATCCTCGCGTTCCCACGTGAACTCCGGTCCACGTCTCGAGTTCCAACAAACCTTAACAATTGGAATTTTGCTGTGCTTGAGTGTTTTGGTTTCCCAATCCAAAACTTCGACTGGTTCTTCAATGAAGCGTAACTGTTCATCAACTTGCAATTCGTCCAAAGGAACTGCTTGGGTTTCATCGGAAAGGCATTTCTTCAAATTGGATACGTGGAATACATTGTGTACGCCAATGAGTTCCGTTGGTAGGTCCAGTCGGTACGCCATCGGACCAATGCGCTCAGTTATCCGGTAAGGACCAACGTATCGTGGGTTGAGTTTGTTTCGCTTCCCAAAGCGAACCACACCTTTCCAATGTGAGACTTTGAGTAATACATGGTCGTTCACTTGAAATTCGAGAGGCTTTCAGCGCTTGTCGGCGTAACTCTTTTGACGATCTCGTGCTGCTGCCATGCGGTTTCGGATTTGAACAATCTTTTCCGAGGTTTCGAGTACCAATTCTGGACCAGTGATTTGGCTGTCACCCACCTCTGCCCAGCAGAGAGGTGATCGACACTTCCGTCCGTACAGCGCTCCAAACGGCGCTGCTTTAATACTTGCGTGGTAGCTGTTATTATACGAAAATTCTACCAAAGGTAAGTGAGGTTCCCAACTTTTTCCGAAATCCAACACGCATGCACGCAACATGTCCTCCAAGGTCTGAATGGTGCGCTCACTCTGCCCATCCGTCTGAGAATGGTATGCTGTACTCATATCAAGATGGGTGCCTAGTGCGCTCTGTAGTGATTTCCAAAAGTGCGAAGTGAAACGAGAATCTCGATCAGAAATGATTGAGACAGGCACTCCGTGTCTAGACACTACTTCCTTCATTTAGACACGAGTAAGTCTTTCCATTTTGTCCGATTCCTTAATCGCTAAGAAGTGTGCAGACTTAGTCAATCGGTCAACGATCACCCAGATGGTATCGCATCCCGTCGGTGTTTTAGGTAATCACGTGATAAAATCCATTGAAATCTGTTCCCATTTCCACATTGGGAGTTCCAGTTGCTGTAGCAGGCCAGATGGTTTCTGATATTCTATTTTGACTCTTGCACAAGTCAAGCATTTTCTCACGTAGGTGGCAATGTCGGCTTTCATGTTTGGCCACCAGTAAAGTACCCGGTGGAAAAGTCTTTATGCTTGCTATGACTGACTACTTCTCCAAATGGATTGAGGCAGAAGCATTTGTACAAGTCCGAGAAATGGAAGTAATATCTTTTATTAAACGAAATATTATAACTAGATTTGGTATTCCTGCTGAAATTGTTTGTGACAATGGTTCCCAGTTTATCGGGAATAGAACATGTCACACCCTCAAAATCCACTAACGGAGTTTTACCGTCAGAGGGTGTGAACTAACAGGATCGGATTCATTAGTTATAATCAAACCATAAAACAAAGTCTTCAAACCACAAAACGTTTACGAGTAATTAATGCGGAAGCGTAAAAACCATAAAATAAATGTTGCGTCACACAGGACGACTTAAAACCCAATGATAAAAGTTTAAAATAGTTTGCATAAACAAAAGCGTTTTCAAGCAATGCATGATCCTATACCGCGTGGCTACCTGAGAATAACATACTAAAAGTGTCAACACGAGGTTGGTGAGTTCACAAGTTTATATAAAATAAAGCGTTTTGCGTTCAGCGTTCTGCGTTCAGCGTTTTGCGTTTAGTGTTTAGCGTTTACCAGATAGTGTTAAATCAATTATATATCGATAGGTAGCTAGCCTATACAACAAGTATTACTAAGTGTTCGACACCGAAGCTGACTGTTTATCAAGTGCCTTGCCACCAGGTCATCCAGACCATGGTAATGTGTTAGCCAAAATTACACCCACTCGACTTCCAGTCGAGTTTAGCGTTGAGTGGGGTTTGTCAAACCCAGTAGTACTACTCAACAGTGACTCGCTGTTTTCCAATACTAAACAGTTCGATGTGTAGGACTTCAATTGTTTCGTTTGCCACTTAGCCTTTAAAATTTGAGTCAAGTCGTGATGAGTGTCTGAAAAAGTAAGAAAAATTTTCAGTTTGTCATAGAACAACTAACTTTTGTGACAGTTGGGGCATCATAATGATTACTTCCACTCCGGTTCATCCTCAAGCCAATGATCAAGCAGAGTCTAGCAACAGGATTATCGTCAACAATTTAAAGAAGAAGCTAGGATCCAAGAAGGGAAAATGGGCTGAAGAACTTCCTTATGTTCTTTGGGTAGACAGGACAACTCCAAAGAATGCAACAGGCCAAACACCCTTTTCATTGGTGTTTGGATCCGAAGCAGTAATTCCCACAAAAATGGTGGTTCCTACTGCAAGAACGAGCATCCGTGATCCTGAAGCCAATGAAGAAATCCTTATTGAAGACTTGGATACTATAGAAGAACTCAGAGACCTAGCAAAGATCAGAATGGCAGCTTATCAACATAGGGTAGCTGGGGCATACAACAAAAATATCAGAATCAGAAGATTTCAAGAAGGAGACCTAGTGTTAAGGAAAGCCTTCCAAAACACAACAAATCCGGCTGATGGGAAGCTAGCGCCCAAATGGGAAGGACCTTATCAAATTGAGTCAGAAGCAAGAAAGGGGGCGTATCATTTGCTCACAATGGAAGGAAACAGGTTACCAAGAGCATGGAATGCCATCCACCTCAAGAATTATTTTTTCTGATCAGGATCCATTATCCCGAGAGGATATATTATACAAAAAAGGATCTAGGATCCTTAAATCGGTAACATCTTTCTAATCAATTATTCTTTTAGAATTATTACTGTTAATTTAAGGATAATATATTCTTAACACTTTATTTTTTTCCATGTTTTGAATAACCATGCAGGATTATAATGATTCATTTGATGTTCAAGAGGTTGGCCACCCCTCCTTTGCATTTGAGGTATTATCTTATTTCTCTTGGCCTAGCCCACGTATGGATGTGACCCCGATGGTCATATCCCCTACGGTTTAAAGGTTTTCACCTTTCTCACGATCGCCAGTAGCGCACGCTATCCGATGTATAGTCCGGGGCAGTGGGACCAGTACATGCTTAGTGGCTGAAAATTTCTAAGTTTCCGGCTATATGGAGGATCCTACGATTTATGGTAGACGTACCATACCACCGGTTATAACGTTTTCACGTTATCTCACGTTGGGCTAAATCCCGGTTTGGGCGAGTCCCCAGTTAACATCCGTATTTGGGCTTGTCCCCAGTTTGGGCTTGTCCCCAGTTACACGGGCGTGTCCCTAGCTACACGGGTTTGTCCCCAGTTTCACGGGCCTGTCCCCAGTATATTATTTGGGCTTGTCCCCAGCTTAATGGGTTTGATCCCAGTTAATATTACAAATTATTTGCAGCAGATTTTCTAAGTTCCTTCTGAAGATCAAGAAACTAAGGATCCCGGATCCTAAAGCTATTTTTTTAAGGGTCATTAAGAGTTCAATACTTATGATAACTTAGGTCTATCTATACCTTCTGGTATGATCTCTACTAATTAACTTATGTATGATATTTGTTGCAATAATTTTGGATCTTTCAGTTTAAAATGATTATTTCCTTAAAATTGTTTTAATACTAAAAATTTTTCCTATCTTAAGGAGACTTTATACTAAAATTTTCCCTTTGAGGGAATTCTCTTATATAAATTTTATCAACTGTTAAAGATGTCTTATCCTAATATTTGTTATTTAAGGATATTCTTTCCTAATATTTTTTCCCTAAGGATATTCTATCCTAAACGATTTTCATAAGGATCTTTTATCCTAAAAATCTTTTACTTAAAACTATTTGTCAAACTATCAACAATGTTAAAGTTATATCTAACAAATTTTTGAAAATAAACAAGTAAAAAGTCAAAAGATTTATATATTAATTAAAATAAGCCGCATGGACTTATCCAAAATTCTTAGCCCGGACTTCAGCACGCAAAATATGGACCATCCATCTAGGTTAAGTAAGAGTTACTAACAGTTCATAAGTGCAGGAAAATTAAAAACAGGGGCAACAAAGGCTTCATCCCCACAAACAGAGGATCCCTTCACCTTTGTCACCCCCGAAGATTGTCTTAAGTGTTGGACTCGGTCTGCCCAAGAGACATATTAAATTGATGTGGCTAGTACGTTATGATCCAAGTCGGGTCATACCCAATTACAAGCTAGACAAACACCGATAACATTCGTTCATATATGATGTGATCATAACAAATAAATATTAACACTTGAGTTATTTGGAAAGGGGTTTCTAAATAAAATGTACTTGTGTAATAAACAAATCATATGGATGATTTATGTTTTATGAAAGAACATTACATAGTGTTATTTAAGTTGGTTAAATAACAATATGTGAATAATAATAACCAAGCATGTCTCTTAACATATAATAGGTTCTATAAGTTATAAACTTATAAAAGTATATATGTATGGATATATATATATATATATGTTTAAAGTTTTATAAAAGAAAAAAGATAATAACTCTTTCAAATGTAATATTATTATATGTTTGAGTGGAGACATGCAAGGTGAGTGGAGACATGCAATGGATATTATTGGTGGAAAGAAAGATGCCTTTAAATAAAACCAAGTCTTTCTCTTTCATTCTTTCATAACACACATAATTTCTAAGTAAACTTTTCTCTCTTCCTCTCTTGTGTATTTTCATCCAACATAAGAAAAGAAGAAGAAAATTTCAAGTGCAAATCCTAGCTAGAAGTGGTGTGTTGTTGAAGCTTGGGGTATGCTAGCTTGAGGAGCTTCCATATTCAAGTTCTTACCTTTCAATCATCATCTCTTTCACCCGGTTTTGTCATATTGAAAGGTAGTAGTAACATGCATGGACTTATAGTGACATGCATGTATTTGATAGTGTGTAATTCGTATTTGGATCCGGGTTTGGGTTTTGCATGTTTAAAATTGGTTTATACATATCATATTAACAAGATTTAAAACTTTTATATCCGCTGCTTTTTTGGTAAAATAGGGATTTTATCACTTTGATAATCTTGTTAAAACCCAACATTAAGGATCATGGATCCTTTATCCTAATTACTATTGTTTATTACAGACCATAGAAATTGTTCATAAAAACATCAACACTAAACAAAAAAGTGGGCTCGGGCCTTGTCTTTGATATCCTTCATTGCCCACTTAAGCTGCATCCTCAACCGCAGCATCACCTTCTCCCTTGCCATCTTCAACCGCCTCCTTAACGCCACTGGTCCCAGCCTCGGTGTTCTCGACCATCTCCTCATCATCCTCACCACCAAGGTCGTCAAGAGCAGCCTTTCATTTCTCCACATCCCAGACCGACTTGACAAAAGCAGGATCACCGGCCTCCGTCGCCATCTTGATCCACGCCTGGAATATCGACCTAGCAGCCCACACCTTGGCTTCATCAGTTGCCTTCTCCACTGCCTCTTGACGTTGGGCTTCGGCTAAGGATAGCTGATCCTCTAACCGTTTCTTCTCCGTGGAGAGCTGGATCATAGCCTTGTCCTTAACAACCACAGCTTTCCCTAACCCTGACATTTTCTCGTTCATCTGGTGGATAATCTTTTCATAGTGATCCCTCATAGCGATCGCAGCCTACCAATAAATTTCATATCAGAATTGGGACAATACTGGATCCTAAATTACTAAAGGACAGAATACAATATACTTACAGAGTTGACAATGTCGTAATCGGTCTCGGGATCAGACGATCTTTTCCTCTTGGAAGCTGCGGATTTGGCCCTGGTCGTGGCAGTCTTGGGCTCGGAGCTAGTGCCAGCCTTTGAAGCCTCTTTCTTGACAATAGGAGAAGTAACCATACAGTCGATGTCATCTAGGGAGAACTTGAGAGCGGACTTTCCTGATTTCTTGGTGCCTGTAGAAGAAAAGTCGACAGATAAGTGTACTATTTTATTTTGCTTACCTTAAATTTATTAACTTACTTTACATGCTTGAACTTGAGGAGTTATCACAAAAACCTTCAGCAAATCGAGCTTGAAAGGTACTAACTTCGGTATCCAGCTCTAGGAACCGTTTTGCTTTCTCTTCTGTTCCAGGTAGTTTACTCAATGAAGCGAAGTTCTCTGCTGTAGACAATAAGAAAGAATAAGGATTAAAATTGAAGAATAAAGGATTCTGCTATTCCTTAAGGATCCAGGATCCTACCCTTTGTGACCCACGTTGAAGGAAGATCAGTTCCCCCTGTTATTGAGTCGCGTTTTACGAAGAAAAACTGATTCCTCCACACGGAATCATTTAGCGTGGCTTTTGAGATCGGATGCGGCTGTCGGGGCTTGGACTTGAAGATGAAACGAGCAGGACCGTGGGTAGTGAGGGTATATAAGTATGATAACTCTGGAAGGCCAAAATCGATTTTCTCCTCTTCGATAATTCTCTCGATAGTGCTAAGGACCCTCCAAATCATCGACATAGCCTGTATGTAGGGTATGCCGGTAGAATCGAAAAAACTTTGGGTAAAAGATGGAAAAGGGTACTTGTAGCCAATCAGAAATGGAGTCGCCGGAAAACGGATCCAAACCTTGGAGTACACGTCACACCTGACACTGGATACGTAGGGTCGGAATAAGGTTCTCGGAGGAAATAACGAGTGAAAACCGTCGACCTCGGGATCCGTAAATTTGCAAATCTCGGCCGACGGATTGGCAATGAGGCACTGAGGTTCCATTTCCGATAACTCGTAGTCATCGGAAATCTGTTCGGAAGGATTAGAAGGAGCCGGAGAAGAAGAAGAAGACGAAGCAGTAGACATGATTAAAGAAAATAAGAGAGAAAGGTAGGAAGGATACCTAATGCATCGAAAGAAACCGTGTATATAATCAAAGTTATAGGGCGGCATATATAGACAGTTATAGTTAACCTTGGGGGTTAAATGGTAAATATTCAGGCAAAACCGTCCCATCTATCAGTTTTCGCAGCAATTTTGAATTTCAAAATGACAGATGTATTCCACTGTCACCCTCCATTTTAGGGGCAATTGTTAAGCCATGAATTTTATACTGAGGATCATTTATCCTTGACTGTCTTATAGATAGTTTATCCTTGAAATATGTATCAAGATATAAAGGATCGACGATCCTCGGTATTACTTGTTTACTAATGATTGCGTTTAGTATGGTGATGTGTTAGACAGGTGTGGCAGCTTTAAGACGTACTTGTATCAATTATCCTCACAGAGCATTCTCTAGTTGGAGCATGGATCCAGGATCCTAATTCAATGTAGCTATTAATGGATGAACTCATGTGAAGATGGATGTTTAAATATCAACAACGGCTACAAGACCCGTTCTCCCGCTTATCTCGCTACTGGACAGCTAATGGCACGTGTTCAAAGGTCGTGGAGCGGCTAGTGGAAGACTTCCGGATAGTTAGGGAATATTGTTAGTGATATTTTCTTATTTAGTTGTGCTATGATCGAGTAGGAAACATATGTATTATCACACACACTAGAGCAGAAACAAGCATTCTCTCTATTCACTAGCTTACTTTGTAATCTCGATCATTTACTCCACAACGATTGTAACACCTTTTTTTATCTAATATAAACGACGGTGATAGTTTTCACCGTCCGGGGGTTTTTTTGTGCCGAAGACCACGATAATCACATACTCATCGACCAAAGGTTACCTTGTTAATCCTTGACCGAAAAGATTCAACCAACGATTACTTAATTAATCCTTGATTGATGAGATTCGACCAAAGATTACCTTGATAAGTTTTGAACGAAGTAAGACTATCTTGGTTAAGGGCTTTTTCCCTCGTGATCAAACCTTTGTGTTCACCAATATTACGACTACACACTTGTCATTATCGAGTTAGCACCTTACCTCACCTAACAAATTTGGATACTCGATCCTTAGCAGATTTTTGTCCAAAACAGAAGGGAGAGGAAAGGATACCTGGTGAACTGCCGAAAGGTGATTATAAATGAATACAAGTGGTCACAATTATATACGGGAGATGGAAATTTAGGATATGTGATAATTATATCTAAACTGTGACGTATAATATTTCTTTTTGCATGCAATTTGAAATTCAAAATTACAGCTGTTATCTACTCACAACCGCCATTTTGGGGGGCAATTGTTAGGAGACGGATTTTTATGCTGAGGATAGGTTATCCTTAAGTGGCTATTGGTTCAGTTATCCTAAAGAAATGTGTTCCGGGTTACGCGGGATCAAGGATCCTCAGTACTTATTGTTCACTAACAGTTGTATTACTTGAATGGTGTTGTATTTAACAAGTATAACGGCTAAGAGACCAAGTCTACCTATTTATTCGCCAATTCATGAAGTTTTGCACGTGGTCAAAGAGTTCCAACGGATCATGGAGAAGTGGCGGAATTGTAGGAATATTAGTTATCTTATTTCTTGTATATAATGAGCTATGATCGGCTTATGAAACACACACTTTACACATTACAATTCGCAGAGATTGCTCTAGCTATGATTACTCACAGTTAGCTACAATTGTAATTACTGATCATAAGCTCTATATTTGTAATATCTTTTTTTGATTAATATATTGGTGCTCGACAATTGTCATCACCCGGGGTTTTGTGCCGACGATCCTTATCTGATCAAGGGCTTTTCCTCGAAACAAATCTCTGTGTTCTTATCCATTTTTACTACATTTTCATTGTTATTTTAAAAGCACTCTACCTCACAAAACTGATTTGGTTACATAATCCGTAAAATCGATTTTTGACCAAAACATTAAGAATAGATGTAGACCTTTGGATTTAGGATCTAGTGGTTGAGATTGATAGTTTTCTTAAAGTTGTATAGTTTCCTGTTTACATGGTATAGAGTTCTATTTAGGTGGTGTACTTTATTTTATACACACACACACACACACATATATATATATATAAAGGGTTCAAATAAAAAACAATTGTTTTGTGAGAAGTGTGAGAATGCTTTAAAATTGAGATCATGTGATAACTATTTTGAAATTGAGAACTTTGAGAAACATTTTGGACCACAAAAAACCTAAAAATAAAAAAAACATTAAACAAAAATAAAAAAACTGAAAATACCAAAATTTTTATTTATCATCCCGGTTCCATTAAAAAAAGTCTCAGTTTAGCTAAATTATACATATATGTATACTATGTACATATATGTATATACATGTTTTTTTATACACATATGTACAATTTAAGGTAAATGATAATGTACATATGTGTACATTACGTTACTAAAGATTAAATGAAATTACACACATGTGTATAATACGAAGTTTTTTTTGTATATATATGAAACCGGAATGAAATATAAGAATATTGTTTTTTTTTTACTTTTTTAAAATTTTTGCTTTTTTTGTTTTATAATATGTTAAAATATTTTTAGAGGTTTTTTAGTAATTCAAAATGGTTCCCAAAGTTCTCAATTTTTAAAGGGTTGTCTTAGGATCCTTACTATATATATATATATATATATATATATATATATATAGGGGTGAGATTTAGATAGAACTCCTCTTAAAGAGTGAACTATAGAACTAGTAAAAAATTATTTTTAACTATTTTTAAGAAAATATTTTGTGATATTTTTTTCTTTCCTCCTTCTAACTAGATGATATTGTTCCTAATAAAACTTGTCGGTGCAGTGCATATGTGCACTAATGCCTATAACATATATACAATTGTGTTTTATTGCATATAATACAACACAATTGCATTATACAATACACACTATTGAATATATGCAAATACAACACTAATAATTGTATCAATACACACTATCGCATATATGTAATACAACACTAACGCACATATGCACTATATCGATTGTTTTTATTTTTGTATATAATATAACACTATTGCACATATACAATACAAAGAATTGTATATATGCTAATCAACACTATTGTATATATAAAAATACACACTAGTGCACATATGCATCATGAAAAAGTCGGTGTATTGCATATATGCATTACACAAGTTTTTTTATTTATTTATTTTTTATTTTTTTATTCTTTATATTTTTTGTGGTGAAGAATAACAGCATATAAGATGGATGAAAAAAAATTAAAAATATTTTTTTAATAAAATTAAAATACTTCATTATTAGTTCTCTCTCTAAGAAGGAGTTCTCTCTTGATCATTACCCTATATATGTATATATATGTGTGTGTGTAAATATATATATATAATGTAAAAAACAATAGTTTGTGAGAAGCATAAGAATAGATGTGCACCCTTGGATCTAAGATCTAGTGGTTGAGTTGTTAGTTTCTAAAGGTTGTATAGTTTCTTATTTACATATTATAATGTCTTATTTAGATGGTGTACTTTATTTTAAAGCTTACTCACACTTCTCATAAAACAATTGTTTTTTTTATTTGAACATTTTTCTATATATAGAAGAAGGTTAACGTACAAATGAAATTAATGTGTTAAACGTGAAAATCAAGAAGATTAATTACGTATGCAAGTAGAGTAATTATGTAACTATGGTATAGAGTAATAATATAATTACTCTATGATGTAATTACATAATTAATATACTTTTATATATAATTACTCAATTTGATTATCACGTTTAGCACGTTAATTTCATTTGTATTTAATCCAAACTATATATATACATATATATATATATATATATACATATATATATATATATATATATATATATATATTAGGATTTTTATATTAGGATTTAAATAAAAAAAACTATTACCTAAGAATGATAAGAACCAATCACATGATTTCTTTTAGCAAGTTAAATGAATTTAAGTAAAGGGTGTTTTGGTCTTTTGAATAAATATATCAGTTACTAATAAACCCTATTTTTGTGGGTCAAATTTGCCATTTTTAAATTGATTTTCAAAAATCAATTGATAAAACGTTAAAGTATACGCTTGAACATAGGGATGAGATCGGGAACATACTCGTACCATACTTGTAATTGTACCCGAAAGTACCCGTACCTAAAATCAGTAAATCTTGGTAACCATACTCGTATCCGAATTATATGGTACGGGTACCGGTACGAGTACAGGTACATGTACTTTGGGTACGGTACTCGCTTTGGTACCTCTTTGTATTTTTTTTTTTTAAATATCTCCACTAAACTAGGTATTGGTAACGGTACAATACCGATAATCAGTTATCTATAATACCAAAACTAAAAATGAAACAAATAAGCCATGATATAAAATCCATTCCCTTTTTCTTTTCTTAGTTGATTGATTCATCAATTTTATTGAAAAACAAGAGTGAAAATTAATACATGTTATTTAATTATATACACAATTACACATACATGAAATAAAACTATACGAATAGACAATATATGAATATACGCATATAAATTGGGAATGAACTTATTCAACTAATATATATTATGTTTTGAAAATCCCACTTGAAAGTTAAGTCATAAGTATTGAAAACCTAATAAAAGCCCCAACATATTTTAAATGGGTACCAGTACCGATAATATATGTACCTGTACCCGAAATTACCCGTACATATAATCAGTAAATTTGCATACCCAATACACACGCACATGTACAGATACGGGTATAAGTACGGGCACTGAACAAGTACGGGTACGGGTATTCAGGTAAAAAATCTCATCCCTACTTGAACACCTTGAATTATCATATTTGTTTCTCTTTCTCTTTAGATCTGGAGATTTGCGGCTACAAAGAAGCAAGTGGGATTTTTTTTGTTTCAAATATATTTGATTTTTTAAGTTTTGTAAAGTTTTCCACATTTTTAAAATTGATTTTTAAAAATCAACTCATGATTACGATGATTTGGAAGTCGTGATAAACATTATCCCTGTATTACATTTGATTATAGATAGCTTGTTTATTTCTCGCCGTCATATTTATAAAGCTTTATTTGAAATTTTGTTTTTTCAGAATAAATATATTGAATCAACTGATGAAGCATCAAAGGCAATCAACACACAACCAAGGAGAAAGATAGTAATCATAGTGTTTTAGTTTATAAATTTCAAGAATTGTGTTATAGTTCATATGAATTATGTATGGTGTTTTAGTTCATATGGATTACGGATAAGTTCATAATTATGATCACCGTGTTATAATGTATTGTTGTTGTGTTTTAATTCATATGGATTATGAATAAGTTCATAGTTTATGATTATTGTGTTTTAATTTATTGTTATTGTGTTTTAGTTCTTAAACGGTGTGTTTATTTTAATTATTCATAGTTTATATTAAAGTCTGGATTAAAAAAAAGTTTGTTTTTAATGTTTTAGTTCACATATTATATTAAAATTTGGATTAACAAAAGTGTTTTTTTTATTCGGTTTGTTTTAATTTGTTTTTATTGTATTTTATATCATTTTAAAGTTCAAATTTGGATTAAAAATTTGATATATAAATATTGCATTTAACTATTAGTAAATTTTAATCTTGAGTAAGGACCATTCTACCCTTTTGAAAACGCTATAAGTGTTCAAAATTAAGACACTATGTGGTTTTTAAACCACTTTCGATCTCAACCATAAATTCATAAATCTAATGGCCTTTTATTTATTTTTAAGTTTGTTTGGAAACTATCTATTTTAATAATAACCCTACCCTATAGGATCCTAAAAGTACCCTTTGAAAATTGAAATCTTTGAGAACCATTTTAGACCACTAAAAAAACCTTTAAAAAAATTATAAAACAAAAAGAAAACAAAAATTTTTAAAATGTAAAAAAACCAAAATTCTTATATTTCATTCCAGTTTCATAAAACAAACTTCGTATTAAACACATTTTTATAATCTCGTTCTAGTTACGTAATGTACACATATGTACATTATCATTTACCTTAAATTGCACATATGGGTATAAAAAAACATTGTAGGTACATATATGTACATAGTATACATATATGTATAATTTAGAAAAACCGAGACGTTTTTTTTATGAAACCGGGATGATAATTAAGGATTTGGTTTTTTTTTACTTTTTTTATTTTTGCTTTTGTTTTTTTGTTTTATGATTTTTTTTATTATTGGGTTTTTTGTGTTCTAAAACAGTTCTCATAGTTCTCAATCTTAAAATAGTTCTCACATGATCCCAATTCTATATATATATATATATATATATATATATGGGATGGTTCAAAAGAGAAATCAAATTATTGCAATACATGAGAGAAGTGAATTATAGCCCTAGATTAAGAATGATTAATGGTTAATATATGTTGTGGCATATATGTAATTAATGTTTCAAAGATTTAATACAAAAAAACACTGGAAAGGCAGTCTAGTAATTTGTGTATGATTATAAACTAGCGCCACATTAAAAGTTCTACACACATCACGGTAATCAACAAACATAATCTAATACCAAAATAAAAACCTTCCTTCATCATCGTCGCTTCGAAAGCCGATTGAAATATCATAATCCTCCAAATATATCACCGGTTTATCAAATAATCGTGCAATTGAAGATCTGTCATCTTGTTCAATCTATAAAATGGGTTTATTTTTGTTTATCAAAATGCTAGGGTTTAGGAAGCTCAAGAGTTGCAGATGATATTTTTAACATCAATCGGTCAAGGATTCTACAACGTTGAAGGTTAGATACAGTTTTCATATATAATATCTTTACAATTCTTGTTTCCGATGAGGGTAGGTGAAGTTGGTGTAGGAAAGTTATTGTTGTTTCAACTAATGGGGTTGTATTGGGTTGGTGTAAGAAAGTTATTGTTGTGCAAAAAGATTGAGTTTTTTTTACTGTTTTTCCACTGTATTTATTAGTTATTGATGTTCATTCTTGTGTAGGTGAATAAAAAATGAAGGGCAAACTCGGATTGAAAAAAGGTAACCGAATTGTGATATTATGTGGTTACATGGATTAAAATTCTGAAGTTAATCGTTTATTGTGTTTTTTGAGTGCATAAAAAAGTAGTGAGAGAATAGCCTTGAAAGCATCATTCTCAAGGTTTACGAATCTTGCCGAGGATCCGGTTGTTGTGGATGTGGAATCTGGAGAAGATGCACAAACATGTTTTTAATTGATGATATTTGTCTGCTAAGCTTGTTATGTGTTGTTAAATGTCAAGATATTGCTTGTTAATTATAGGTTTCATAGTTGGTAGTGTAAATCTGTGTAGGCCTGGTTTATATGTTGAGATCTTAAAAATATAATGTTGTATATTACAAGGTTAGTTGAGTTTGTTATTGTGAATTCTTGTTGTCTAATGATGCTTTGTATTAATAAAGAGGTGCAATCATGTCTTGTGTAGGTTGGTGTATGCGTGTATGATAAACGTAGTTTATGAGTGTATAGGTTATGTAGGTTGGTTTATTAGGATGGTGTAGGTTAACTATGTTTATGCAGGGGTGTTGGTAGCTTCATAAATTGGTTTTTGTAGGTTGTTAAACTTGAAATATTTTAATTCGGAATGTCGGTGCCAACTTATTGATGTGGTAAAATGATATTTTAATTATGAAGTTATATCTATCATTGCAGCTTTTGTAATTTGGTATTTTACTAAACTGATGTGAAATGCTTTTGCAGTTAATATTTGAATATTTTAGTTTGAATGTTAGTTAGGATGTTATTGCAGTTGGTGAATGTTGTTGCAGTTATTAATTACGTATGTGTAGGTTATTTTTTAAGTTTATTGAACGGTGTTAATGTTTAGTTAGTGAGTGAGTTGCTGAGTAAAGTGGTTTGTGTATGTTATTTGTTATTGAAATTAATGTTATTGTTTTGTTTAATGTGTAGGATAAAATAAGTTTATGCGTGTATGGTTGTTATAGTTAGTATCATTTAATATGAAGGAGTACTGATTATTTTTTAACTAGAAGTAAAATAAGTTGCATTAGTAGGTATGTGTATGTTTAATTGTGAGTTTAGTTGTTGATTTTAGTTGTAATAGTAGGTATGTGTACGTTTAATTGTGATCTGATAGATTTTTTCATCATTTTAATAAGTTTCTTACGAGCTCTAGGTATTGTGTGATGCGATTGAAGTTAGCGTCCGCTATTTGGTATGTTATTTAGAGTGTTTTAGCAGTTAGTGGATGTTGTTGTAGTTTTTAACATGGAATGTTATTAAAGTGACGATGTTGTGTGTTAATAAAGTTGACCGTATAAAGTTTTGTGTAGGTGATTGTCTAATTTTGATGAAAGGTAGCTTTTTCTGTTTAGGGAGTGAGTTGATGGTTAAAGTTGTTTGGGTACTCGATTTAAGATTAAATTTTTTTTAATTTGGAAGGTCAATGGAAGTCTAGGTGCTTTTAATTAGCATGTTAACTCTTGGACAAATTAATATTAATGTGTGGGATAAATTATGTTGATGCGTGTATTGTTTGTGTAGTTAGTATATTTTAATATGAACTTGTAATGATGAATTATTAACTATAAATAAAATAAGTTAAAAAACATGTAGTTTGTTACGTGAATTTATAAAAGTATGCATGTTGGTCTATAGGGATATGTTAGTTGTTTGTGTTGATATATCTAGTATTTGTGGTAAAATGATGCGAGTTAATTTATTCATTACAAACATAGGTATTTTTATATTATAAGTCATAATGTAGGTGTTATTGGGGAGGGGGGGTGGATTGTGTCATCTGGCAGTTAGTTATAAAGTTTAAGTATTGATAAGGTAATGTAGGTGTTGAAGGTGATGGCCCAACGTAAATGCAATTGCTTCCAGTATCAAACATGGAATTAAACGAAACAGAGGTATGTACGGCCAGATTATTACATGTATCAAAATAGTGTTTTAGGTTAAAAAGTAATAATGTTAATGATTTAACTAATTGCCCGACTGAATTTGGAACGTAGGTGATCGTATTACTGAACAAGATCTGAAAGCCAAAAAAGGTATGGCAACGTCAGGGAAAAATATTTTTTTGTCGTTGTATGCTTCTGCATTAATATTTGTGTAGGTAAAAAAGTTGTACAGGAAAGAAGAAAAGCAAAAGTGGCATCAAAACAAACTGTTCAAGAAGACGATGATTTTTTACAAAGGCCATCTGATATATATAATGAAGGAGCCGTGAAGAAAAAAAGCCTAATGCAAAAAATGAAGACTTTGGAGTTCCAAGTATTAGGACGCGATCGTCTCCGCGTTCTTTATGGAGCGGTTTGAAGCATTTAGCCAAAAAAACAAACAAAAAGTGGTTATTGGGGTTTGAGAAACTTTTGCAGTTGAATGTTGCTAGTATCCCATCGTTGTTAGGTTACAACGTTGTTGACCAGTTTGACAGTTCGACGATGAGCATAAAGGTGCAAAGTCGTTCAATCTCTATAACTAAGGAAAGGATACATCAGTTGACAGGGTTACAATTGGAGATGTTAGGATTGAAAGAGTTGAAGACATGAAAGGAATGAAGGATGTTAGTAAGAGATGGAGAGGGGTGTATGAGGGTGTGAAGGAAGTTAGTGCAACGAACATAACCAACATAATTGAATCGTATGATCAGGTGGATTGGATGTTCAAGCTTGACTTTGTTATGTTGGTAATAACAACTATGATAGAGCGTCAAAGAAATGGAAAGTGTTTGATGTGCTACTTACCTTTCTTCAAGCTGGATATTGATATAAAAAACTTGGATTGGTGCGACCTAGTAGTAAGGAGTTTAAAAAAGTGTAAGGAGAAATGGAAGAGGGACAATCCGGAGGATTACTTCTTAGGACCTCTTACTATTTTAATGGTTAGTGGGGTGTCAAATAAATTAAGTTTTGTATATTTTAATTTATTATGTTGGGTGTATTTGTGTTTAATGATGAGTAATGTTGATACTATTTTCGCAGTTATTTTACGTAGACGCAACGTGTTGTAATTCAATGACTAGTGTGAGGACAAAGATTGCATTAGAAGAATGGGATTTTGATAAGTTGAAAGAGAGGAAGGAAATAGAACTTAGAGCTGGTGGTTTCGGAAGAAGGAAAATAAGGGAGTTGTATGATGAAACGGTTGATGAGGAATAAGCTAAGAGTGGTGATAATGTGATGGCTGATGCGTGTGTTGGTGATGAAGAACAGGAGAATACAAGGGTTCATGATATGGAGGCTAAGATGTTGGTGATGCTGGACATGAGAAAGAATTTCATAATGTAAGGGAGGCTGAAGGAAACACTGATATTATTGAACACGAAGTGGAGGATCCTGGTGTGGGTTACGAAGGACGTGACAACAATACTGAACAGGTTATGGAAGATGAAGGGGTCGGTAATGGAAGCGTTGATGTTAGAGTAAGTATTTTATTAACCTTTATTTTGCATAAGAATTTCGTGTCTTTGTTAATACGTGGTTACTGTTTGGGGTTTTTTTTTCATTCCGTGTAGGCACAATTAAAACGAATGGAGGATTTGCTATAGGTTATGTCTGACGCGATTAAGGAGTTTGAGGGCGGTGTGGGAGATTTGTTGTGTAAGTACCCAGATAATGAGGACGTTAAGAAACTAAGTGATACATACAGAGCAGTTGTTGGAATCAACTGAACAACCCCCAAGTGCAGATGTCCCAAATTTGGAGAGTTGATGAGTGGCTAGAACAAGTATTTCTTTCGTGTGACGTTGCCCAGATGAAGAAAAAAAAGCCAGCAGTGGAGCTAGAACTTGTGGTTGGTTTGTCCTGTCCTTTAGCTTGGGTCTTACACAACATGTCAGGGGGTGTTCTTTACAGGAGTTGGGTGGGGATAATGTAGGTACAGATGATGTAGAAGTTAAAGGTCTGTGTAGGTCACTTGTCGTTGATGTTGTGAGAGAGGATAATATAGGCGGAGATGATGTAGGAGGTGAAGTTGTATTTAGGACACCTATCGTTGCTGGTGTGAGTGCGGGATTTGACAGTGACGATGAGAATCTGCCTCTGAATGTCCTTTCTAGTATGTTGAAGGGAAAAGCTATGGTTGTGGAAAGGCCGAAAAGGGTGAAACGGGCTAGTTATGCGTGCAGATCACCATATGCTGATAGGCCAATCAATATTAATAAGGAGGAAAATCTTAGAATAAAGTATGGCGATACCTATGGCAAATTGGAGGGCCCTTAATGTAAGTAAATGTGTATTCATATTTCTGTTTATAAGACATATGAGTAAGTAATAAGTTGAATGTGTATTATGTGTTTGGTGTAGGGAGTTGATTTTCTATACACGGGAAGGTCGTAGTAGTTTTTGATCTTGGTTTGAAAGCTTGCAGCCCAACATGAACATTAGCAATAATGTGGTTGAGTGCTGGTCGTTGGTACTAAACAACCTGGAGGATAAGCGTGGATTCGAGTCACCGTATCGCTTATTTTGTGGTTGCACTGTAATTGTAAGTTTTAAATTAGTCTCGTTTATGTGGTTGTTTAGTGAGTACAGTTAACCATTGTGTTGTAACATACGTTATGCGGTCGAGGACAGCAAACCTGTTAGTGGTCATACGTAGTGTACCCAGTGTATGAATTGTATTGTGTATGCACTAAACCAGAGTTGTGTGGGTTAAAAATATATTCCGGGTTAATTTATTCTGAATTTTTAGTTTTGAAATGCTTGATGTGTTAATTAGGCAATAATATAACATGTCATAATAATCTTTTTTGTTTGATAAAGAAGTTGATTAAGTATTTGTTGTGTTTTCGTTTGCTTGATAGTCCGAAGGAAATGTGGGGTTTGGGTAAATGGAAGAAAAGGTTGTTTATGGTATTTTCAGAAGCAACATAGCATGCGTAATGACAAGAGATAGCAGTGAAGCTTAGGCCATACGAGATGATATTCTTCCCAATAAAATCTGTTTAACATTATTATCTATTGTGTTTTGATATGAAGAATATGGAGATTGTGGTAATTGACAGTGTTAACCCAGACAAGAATATAAGGAGGTCTCGGGCAGTGAGGCTAAGGATGCTGAGTATCTAAACGACTCAATGAAAACCGTGTATGCTATGGTAATAAGCACATGATATTATGAATAAGATGAATGATGTTTCTAGTAATGTATTGTAGTTTTAATTAGTATTTACGTTTTGCATAAACGGGCTTTGTCGACTACCTACATGATGTTGGACACCCGAAAGCAGCTTCGATGTTCCCAATAACCCCTACAATGTTGATGTTAAAGTGGCAAACCGGAATAAATTTGAAGACGTTGGTATATGTTTGATGAGGCATATAAAGACTTATAAGGGAATTAAAGATTGGGACTGTGGGCTTAGTGAGGATTCAAAGATCCAAAAGAAACAAGTCATCAGCTTAAGGATGAAGTATGTTGCGAATATTCTACTAGCGGACATAAACAAGTAAAGAGATCGTATATTACAAGTTTTAGAAGCTGAGTGAAGGATGGGAAGTCTAATAATGTAGGAAGCTGCATCACAACTGCTTGTTTTGTTTCTTATGTTTAATTATTATTTTACTTTTAAGTTGTTTCCCACTAGAACTATGTTTAACTAAAATGTTGGTCTGGTGCGTTTGGAAGTTTGGTTTTTGGATGAATGTAATCGTTAACGATGTTTGTTGGACTGAAACTATGTTTTCCTAAAATATTTTTAACGTAAGTAAGTTTGTTGGTTATGTTGGTTTAACTAGTTCGGTTTTATACTAGTTGGATTGAAATTTGTGGGAGAAGGTGTAGTACACTGAACAAATAAGAATAATACAAAAATCAAGTAATTGCAGGACGTAACAACGTATCTTAGTATATGATTGACGTGTGGGTCGGGTCCAAACACGTCTGAGATGTCGTTATATCACAGGCACATGAAGGACATATGCGTAGGACTCGCGTATGGCAGTACACAAGGAAAAACCCGACATAACATTCAACCAAAATTTTTTTTATCCAAATAAGGATAACCTGGAACTTGCAAACACCATTTTGGTTAATGATGTATTCAGATGTTTGTAGTGCGAATAAAAACCAACATTGTTAACCCGGACGAAAACAACATGTGATTGCTAAAACAAGTAGTATGTGGAGTGTGTTTTTTAGGAACACACGTATTTAGTTTAAAAAAACAAAGGCAAAAATTAGTGCAATCATAAGGACATATTCATTATGTATCCGTATTTAGCAAGGATGTTTTAATACGTTAGTAATAAAAGTTCCTACTTGTTTTCATAAAAGTTCCTACACTGTTTGTGGAAAGATGTAGGTAATTTTTAAGTAAATGGTATTATTTGTGCGCACCAATCCAGAGTTCCTACACTGATATTATCTTCAAACATTTTTAAGTAAGTTGTGTTTTGTATGCACCAAAGTTCCAACACTGGTTGTCGAGATGTAGTTAAACATTTAGTGACAAAATATAATATCAGTATACAAAGGTTTTGCTACACAGGTTGTGTAAAGTGTGTGAGGTTGATAGACAAAATGATAACAAAAAATGGTAAAAGTAGAAAAGTAGTTAACAAATACGCATAACAAAAAGGAATATATAAATAATAAAGTTGTTGGTTAGGCAAACGTTACACTATGCAAAACATAGCAAACAAACTAGTTAACGTTTCAACCAAATTATAGTAGTGGAAAAATGAGAAGTAAATCAGAACTTGACGTGTAGTCGTCTTCTTCTTTGTCTTCTGATGTGTCTTCATAATCTTCCTCATCAGTCGGCCCATTATCGGAGTCACTGTCTTCAAAAATGCGACAAAATATAAGCAGCCCCCAAGTGTTCTAGTCTTCATAGGACCACATACGTCTGAATGCACCAAGTCAAGTATACTTTCTTTTCTATGAGGCGGATTCTTATGAAAAGAAACTCTCTTTTGCTTACCATTCATACAATGAGAACACTTCTTCAAATGAACATCTTTCACACCGGACAAGGAATCTTTCTTCAATAAAACAGACATCCCTTTTTCACTCATATGGGCAAGTCTCTAATGCCACATATCGGTTACATCAGAACTCGTTAACGAATGAACCGAGTCCCTGGAAATCTTTGGATGTGCCATGTATAACTTTGAAGTTCTTTCACCTCTTGCCACGATCAACGAACCACGAGTGAGTTTCCAAATTCCACCACCAAAGGTACTGTGGAAACCATCATCATCTATTGTGCCCGTGGAGATCAAATTAAGTCTAATATCCGGAACATGTTTTACATTGTGTAAAACCCTTGCTTTTCTCACTTTTTCATGTTTTACATATGGGCTGCTTATATTTTCTCTCTTCTTAATTTCCTTCTCAATTCCCTTGCTTTTCTCACTTTTTCACAGTTGCGTTTATCATGTTCGCGAACTAGTCTGTTACACTTTTTGCACGTCCTTCTGTGTTTCTTCCGTTTATTTCTAGCATTTTCGCCAGGACCAATGTTCCACCTACGCTTACCGGAACCCTTTGTTCGTATACCTTTCAGAGTTATTACAATTTTAGCTTCAGGTTCACGTAGTCCAAACAAATCTTGAATTATGAGTGCTTTGTTATTACATGATGGTGCGTTGGGTATTGTTTGCCATATCTTGTCCTTAAGTTCTTTCATTTGTTCTATCATAGATTTAAGCAAATCAACGTCGCCTCTTTCCCGATCCGCATATTGGTTGGTTAAGTTGATGAACTCATGTCGAAGTTTAGAGTTTTCATCAAGAGGGGTGCCATATCTGTATTCAATCTTGAACATTGATGAGGATAATACATTGTTTCTCCAGCGCGGGTGGATGTAACCATCAGGTATTTTTTCAACAAGATCCATTTTGAACACGCAAAATACATGGCGGCAAAGGAAACCAATTCGAGTATATAACCTGCATGAACACGAAAAAGAGTTTTCTGCTGTGTTATGAGTTACCAACATAATACAAGACAATAGATGTTGGTCAACTAATGGTTGAAAATGTTATAAATTGAAGAGTGGTTAACATTGGTGTAATAATTACCTTAAACTCACCAACCAAATTTTTGTTTTGGTCGTGGTGCCTAACAAAGTGTATATTCCCTACGTTAAATGACTCAACTCTTTCACGGGAGCAACGATAGAGGCACTCATATATCTCTTCTTGAACATCTTTAAAAATAGCTTTTGTGTAGACGTGAGAAGCATGAAGTTCAAATGGCAACTGGGTCGACATAGGCGGTAACGTTGTTGTTGTGTCATACTGAAGTTTTCTTTGAACGAATCGTTGCATGTTCAAAGTTTGTTTAAAGAAAAGCATGAACTCGACAAGTGTGTTGCATTCGCTAGATTAGACTTTGAACTGTGAGTTCTGACTTTCGCATTGAGATGTTTTCATTAAACAACACATTGGTATCTCTTTGAAGTAAGCAGGTACCCATTGATGTCGTATAGCATACATGTCATTCAACCACTTATTGCCAGATAAATCGAACTTCGTTATCATCTCATTCCAGCGGTCTTCGAATGTCTCAGGCTTTATGAAGACATTCTATACAAGCTTATGAACACGAGATTTTATTTTATTATTACGTTCCATTTCTCCTTTAATCTACAAAGTACAAACACAAATTAATAACTTCTGGTTGGTTGTAAAAACTTTTTGCAGTACCAAAATGTAGGAGGTTGAGTTGTTATGTGTGCGTGATCCTACATCAGGTTGCTTATACACATGTAGCTGGTGTATTTTCCTACACATTTGGTTGTTGTAGGAAATGCTCAATCGTGGTTTGTGTGGGGTGAGTAAGAAGCTAATGATATGTGTATGTGTTACTGTAGATTATGCTTATGATATGTCTTTTTTTGATCTGATGTGTGTAGGATAACTAATTTTAGACTACATGCAGAAATTGATATTCATGGGTATTAAATGTGAAGGGTATGGAGTGATTACCTTTGTAGGTATTTTATCTGTTACATGCCACATGCATAGTCTATGATGAGATTCCGTTAAAACAGCCGAAACGGCTTGTTTCATAGCTGGATCCTGGTCTGTCAAAACCAAATATGGAGGTTTTCCATGAGCTTTGTTGAAGGTCTCCAATGACCATTTATATGAGTCAGTTTTCTCGCTAGAGATTAACCCTACCCCGAAAGTCACACATTTTTTGTGGCAATCAACACCCGTGAAGGGGACAAAAATCATGGAGTGCATACAACATAATGATTAATGATGTTAGACAGTATTTGGCGACAAATTATTCACAAATATAAAAATAGTGGATACTAACCTGTTAGTATGGTAGGTGGCGTCGAACGCTACTACATCGCCGAACAACTTGTATTACTTTGCGATATATCATCAGCCCAAAACATGTTCCTTAGTTCTCCCTCTTCAGCAAGGTACTCAAAAAAGTTGTTGTTGAAATGGATGTTGTTATCTTTAAACTTGTTAATAACCATCTGTGCGTCTCTTTCTGCAATGTAACACCTAACATCTCGAACATGGTTCTTCCAGTAATCCTTAGTTCCTCGTACAAGGTGCTGACCACCCTTCAAAGAGCTTTAGACACGATTAGCTTTTGTAGGACCGAAACCCATTGTTTGTAGACCTTGAATAAACTCTTTATCCAGGAAATCCAGTTGTCTTTTACCCCTAGTTAAGTCCATGTTATGCTCACTGAGAAGACCATGATTGTGGGGCTAATTGAAATGATACAGAGTGTATATTTTAGAGCCTTCTACCACTTTAATGTTGACTCGTATACATGCACTGCATCCGGTATGTTTACTTTTCGTGTTGCATTGCTTAGACGTTGATGCAGCGTTCATGGTGTCAATCGGTTTGAAGAGACGATTACCATGTCTAGAGCAAACAATATATCAATGCGTCAGAACACCTTTTGTGTAAGTTTTGGTTGTGATCCGTATATCGAAACCTGCTGTTTCTGCATATGACTTGTACATACTGACGACATCTTCCCAACGGTTAAAGACTACATCTTGTTTAGGTTTTAGGACCGCACGAACATTCGGGATCCAATACTTGGTTCCGTTCGGTGTGAAGTAAATATTAGGTTGCAAGGTGTCTAAAAAAATTAAAAGATCAAAAGGTTAAAATGTTGTAAAAAAACATGATTCTTAATATAATACGTTTTTTGTACTTACGTTCGTCATCAGTTTCCGTATATGTGTGTTAACGGCTTGGGGAGTTTGTGTCGTGTTGGTTAGATCGGTAGACGCTGATGGGAAGGTATAAAGGTAAAAAAAAATTAAAAGATCAAAAGGTATAAAATATTGTTAAAAACAAGATTCTTAATATAATGCGTTTTTTGTACTTACATTCGTCATTAATTCCGTATATTTGTTGTTAACGGCTTGGGGACTTTGTGTCGTGTTGGTTAGATCAGTAGACGCTAATGAAAAGGTATAAAGATAAAAAAAATATCAAAAGGTTAAAATGTTGTAAAAAACATGATTCTTAATATAATACGTGTTTCGTAATTACGTTCATCGTTAATTTCCGTATATGCGTTGTTAACGGCTTGGGGACTTTGTGTCGTGTTGGTTAGATCGGTAGACGCTGATGAGAAGGTATAAAGATAAAAAAAAATAGCAATGTGGTTAACAAGAGGTTAAATATAATTATGTGTACACAGGCTTACATAAGCATTCGCAAGCATACATGTATATCTTACAATTTCTAAGCTAAGTAGTGGTAAACTGAAATGACAATAAACAGAGATCTAGTAAGACAGGTCTTTGATAAGTACACGTATGCACTTAAAAACACAAGAAACTGAAGTCAAAATAACCTAACCATACGTAATCAACATCAGCAACACAACGACATTCAAATCATATTAACCTACATCATATCAGATTAACCTACACAGTCTAAAGCATAACAACTTCATATCAGATTAATCAACCAAAAGCTGGTGTCATAGTGAATGTAAATATAAATTAATCTGCCGGCCTATAAAACATATCAAGAAACACACCATGTGTACATCTAGATGAACCTACACAGACATAATCAATTACCTACACATTAACAAATGAAATGTTAGGAAAACAACAAAATGAAATCCAAATTAACCTACACATACGTAACACACATCAACAACACAACAGAATGCCTAACAATTTAACCAACACCACAACATCTACATATCGAATTCACCTACACAAAACTGCTAACAACCTATCAAAATATAGACGCTGATGAGAAGGTATAAAGATAAAAAAAATAGCAGTGTGGTTAACAAGAGGTTAAATATATTTATGTGTACATAGGCTTACATAAGCATTCGCAAGAATACATGTATATCTTACAATTTCTAAGCTATGTAGTGGTAATGTAACATCCCATTTTCAGTTTCCTGTTTTCGGTTTTGATTAATAAATTAATATGAGTTATTATGAGTTGGGCTAGTGTTGGGTTAAGTAAATAGGTAATGTACTTGGATTAACAAGGAAGAAAGACCATGGGCTTGCCCATGACCCATGATATATAAACCTTAATTAATCCATAATTTCTTCATTTCACCCATTCCATACACCACCCAAAACACAAACTTAAGCTCCCTCCCTCTTATTCTCTCTTTCTCTAGTCGAAACCAAGAAGAAGAACCGATCCCCACCCGAGGTAATGATAGTATGATATTGTATGGATCCAAACCCACTAGATCTAGTCGTGAAACGACGAACCGACACCCTAAATCGTTAAAGTCACGAGATACGGATGGAATCGGGTATAAAGCGATCAAAAGATGAGCTTAAGGGTCACCCTAACTTAGATCTGGATTGAACGGGACGAAAAACATTGTAAAATACGCTTTTCCGGCATGGCGGCGCTGGAAAGGCGGCATACAAGGAATAAGATGTCAGAGAATGTTTCTGACATTCTCTGACCTGAACCTAGTTCATTAGCAGATACATAACGAATTAACAAGTAATTCATTATGCCCATTCGTTAAGGAGAGATAACGAATTAGAAGCAGTTCGTTAAGCCATTCAATAAGTATTTTGTTAAATGAGAATTGACGAATGAACCCTTAGTTCGTTATAAGGGCCAGTTCGTTATAAAGGTTCAATTCATTATACAGACCAGTTCGTTATAAGCTTCAGTTCGTTATAAAGGTTCAATTCATTATAAAGTTCACTCGTCAAGAAGTAACGAATGAGCCCCATTCGTTAAGGAACTGGATAACGAATTAATCCATTTTATTTGCTAACTCATAAAGTTCAAGGGATTCTTTGTAATTAATCCATTTTATTTTATGTTCGGGGACCTTTCTCTATTCTTTCAAAGTTTAATTCGTTATCCAGTTCCTTAACGAACTAGGGGCTCTGCCCCTTGGACCCCAGCTCGACCCCAGCTAGGGGCTCTGCCCCTTGGACCCTGCTAGGGGCTGCCGCCCCTAGAACCCCGCTGCCAGGGGCGCTGCCTCTGGACCCCGTTCGTTAAGGGTTATAACTAAGAAAGAAATACGATATGGGTAGTGATAGTTGATGGATACGTGTAATAGTTATACAGTTAGTCGCACACAACTAAAGAAAGGGATAATCATTAATTGTTGTCGCCAAAGCTACCACCACCGTTGTTATTGAATTTGTTTTTTATTTTGGTAAAAACATTATTTTGAGATTGAAGTATTCTATCATTTATACTTCATCCCCATATTGTTTTGGATACCAACAAAATAAGTTAATAATTCATTTCATTCTTATAGGTTAAACAAAGAAAACAAAGGAATGGTTGTGATCTAATTCATTCTTTCTTCCATTCCATTCCTCCTTCATTTCTGGTGAGTTTCTAACCCCATTTCCTTGTTATGTTTTCGGGGCTGTGTGATTAGTTAATACACTTACCTTAAGTGGTAAGTGTATGCTATATATGATATATGAGATAGATATGAATGAATATTTGTCGGTATGTGAACGATCTTCGGATATTGCACGTACTGTCAGGTTTTACATAAAGATGTAAATGTTATATGAGATGTATGGATGATGTATGAACGTTATGAAGGAATGTTTGTCTGGGCGTGAACGATCTTCGTATATTGCACGTATCGACAAGGAGTATGATTGTTAAATGAATGATGTGAAGAACACCTAGAGTGTTCGTATGCTACGATGTAATTATTGTATTTGTGAAGTATGTGTATATAGGTACATGAATGGTATATGAGATCTACGTCTGACATAATAAGTTAGGATGGCAAATCTCTCTGACTTATGTTAGACATAGACTTGGTATGTGATGGCGTAGTTAAGGACTGCGGGCCTTATACGTGTTATAGACGATAGATGAAAACGTAGTTAAGGACTGTGGACCTTATACGTACTTCAGATAGGAGTCAGCATAGGAAAGGACTGCGAACCTTATACGTGTTGTAATTGTATTGCGGTAGCATAGGGGAGGACTGCGGACTTCGTACGTGCTATGAATTAGGTTGCAACATAGGGAAGGACTGTGGACCTTGTACGTGTTGTTAATGTAGGATGGTATATGGAAGGACTGCGTACCTTGCACGTACCATAAATGGTAAACATAGGTAAGGACTCTGGACCTTTTACATGTTCACAACCTTGAGTATAGGTATAGACGGTGGACTATGAACATACTCTCGGTGGACTGAGGTAAGTGATAGTATGTATGTATGTATGTATGTATGTATGTATGCATGCATGCATGCATGTATGTATGTATGTATGTATGTATGTATGTATGTATGTATGATAGAAGGGTCACTGGTAAGTATGGATATGTATCTTCGGATATGTATGTATGATACATGTATGTATTACACGTCGCCTGATTAACTAGAACTCACTCAACGTAGCTGAATTTTAGTATGCACGCAGGTGAGTAGAATGAGGCACATGGTGGACGAATAAGAATCTGGCATCCGAAGACTCAATATGTTTTAATGTTATTGATGTTTATTTTGAAAGACAAGAATGTTGTTAAGACATGTTTATAAAGTAATATGTAATATTTAAT
The DNA here is from genome assembly GCF_021521415.1 of Bidens hawaiensis. Lineage (NCBI taxonomy): Eukaryota > Viridiplantae > Streptophyta > Magnoliopsida > Asterales > Asteraceae > Bidens > Bidens hawaiensis. The sequence continues at coordinate 249,103 of NW_027492413.1, read as the reverse complement.
GAAAGGTTTGTATTCCGCGAAAGTTTTAATTAACTATGATTTGTAAGAACTGTGTTTATGAGTAAATCCGACGTTAAAGTAGGGCCACCGGGTTTGAGGCCTTACAGGTAAACTGAAATGTATATCTTACAATTTCTAAGCTAAGTAGTGGTAAACTGAAATGACAATAAGCATTCGCAATCTAAATATTTTATAAGTACACGGACGCACTTAAAAACACAAGAAACTAAAATCAAATTAACCTACACATATTTAATAAACATCAGCAACAAAACGACATGCCTATAATATTAACCTACATCATATCAGCTTAACCTACACAGTCTAAAGCACAACAACTTCATATCAGACTAACCACCCAAAAGCTGATTTCACGGTGAATGTAAATATAAATTAATCTGCTGACATATAAAACATATCAAGAAACACACCATGTGTACATCTAGATGAACCTACACGGACATAATCAATTACCTGCACAATAATGAAAGACATGTTAGGAAAACAACAAAATAAAATCCAAATAAACCAACACATACGTAATACAGATCAATAACACAAGAAAATGCTTAACAATTTAACCGGCACAATCAACACCACAACATCTCCATATCAAGTTAACCTACACAAACTACTAACAACCTCTCAAAATATAAACCAAATCATTACCAGTTACAACATACAATTGTACAAAACCAATTGGTTACAAAACCCAAAAACAAATAATGAGAAAAAAGGATTGATTGAAACAAATTATAAATAATAATTTGAAAAATTGAATTGAACAAAAATAACCTTCACATAATGATTGTGATTGGTTGGTTATCCATCGCCTTTTGTTTACCAATATAAGAATGTGTTGATATATTGATGTTGTGTAGAAAGTTAAAGCCAATTGTTTTATGTTTTTATAATGAAAACAATCGTTGTAGTTGAAGAACATTTATAATTATTTTTGGATTAGATTCTTAACAAAAAAACCGACTAATAAATGGTGATATTGATGTAATATAATGTCAAATAAGAAATGAGTTAACAATGGATCAATAAAATTAATAGTTAATCATATTATGTTATAAGAATATGTATCAATTACAATTATTGATGGTTCAAAACTGATATTAATAATAACGATAACATAACCTAGTTATAGAATTAATCCAATTCGGAATAATTAAGGAGGTGGAGGATAACTGAAGATCGCAATTGCTGATTGAGATTATTCCTTCGATCATTTATTCATCAAACATCTTTTCTGAACTCTGAAAAATATATGTGATTGCCTTGAATTTATGATTGAACGTTGAAATATTCTATAGAATCAAATTGAGAATAACTGAAGATCGCAATATTTTAATGTGGATTCAATTGAAAAAAAATCGATTTTATGATACTATGAATTAACCTAAATGTAGGGATAATGGAATAGCATATATAAATTTCAAATAATATCATAATATAAAAAAATTTAATTAAACAAATAAATTAATCCTGCAACAAAAAATAAAAACTTTCTATATAAATAACTTACGGGATTTTACCTTCCTACACCTTCATTTAAATAAAAATAAAAAAGAATATGAAATTTCTTATTGGTTGAAGCAACTTCTCTCATTTCTTGCAATAATTTGATTTCTTTCTTCCCCATACCATCATCATCAACCGGCAGGCAATGGCGGATCTAGAATCAAATGTCAGTGATAACGTTCAAAAAAATAATTTAACCGTATTTCATACAATGTAAACTAAACAAAAATAGAAACAAGATGATATATAAATCTAAAAACACGGCTGCATATTCTCTATTCGGTTTTTAAAATCTTGAAATCGAGTCATTACATCCTCTTCTTTAGCTTTATCAAGAGTTTCCTTTTCGACCACACAAATTAAAGCATTGTTCAAATATTCATCACTGATTCGATTGCGCAAATCCGTCTTGATAAGCTATTTTAGAAAAACATCTTTCAACGGTTGCGATTGCAACCGGTAGAACCAACGCTAGCTTCAATATACGATAAGCCAAAGGGAAAGTGGTGTGTTTTTCAGTTCCACCATTAACGAGCAAGGTCACACATTCCACCCAGTGTTGCAAATTTATCATCTTCATTAAAAGTGTGATAAAAGGTCGTAATATCACCCGAAATACACCATATTTCTTCATTACTAATGACATTCAGATATATATTAGAAAATGCCACTATCTTCGATATGTCAAACTTAGAAAATGAATCACAAGATTTAAACCGGACATATTTTCTATCAAACTAGTTGAGACCTTAATAAATGTAATTCCATGTTCTTGAATTTGCATATCCAAACGTTATTAAAAACTTCAACCTCAAAATGATGTCAATTAGTAATTAAATTTTTTCAGTTTCGTTGATTACCATAGCCATCCGTCATATCTAACATATTATTTTTTTTCACAAAAAGATTTCACTCTAGCCAAGATCTCGTCAATCTCATTTTGTCTTATTCAATGCTCGGTTTGTCTCACTTATGAGCTTAGACGCTTCTAACAAGTGATTTTTTTGAAGATATTTTAATAGAGCACTTGTGAGGCCTAAAATATCGCCCAACAAGTGTATATATATTATTTTAAGTGTAATATATATTATTTTAAAGGTTGATGAGATTTGTTGGTTTCGGCTTTACACCTTTGTTTGGGCTTTAGTAGGGTCGAATTTGTCAATTGGTTGGGCTTAAAACGTATAGGGGTAACGTTATTTTTTTCATGGGTAACAAAACACGAAAACCAACCTAAAATTTTTTTTTTAAACTACCGACGAGAAGTTGAGGGATAGAGGAGGCTACCCTTCATATGAAGGTACATCCGCCACTACCGTCAGGGGCGAACCGATTGGTGTCTGAAGGTGGGCAGTTGCCCACCTTAATGCCCATCTTAAGTTTTTTTTATTATTACTTTTATATATATGAGAAAATCCGAACGCCCCATTTGAGTTGAACTTTCGAAACCTATCACTAAGAAGATGACCTCTTATTTTGATAAACTTTTGGAAATCTGGCTATTTTCTACTATTGCGGTGAATTGACTGTTACAAACCTAATTGACTGTTACAAACCTCTAAAGAACGAAGAAGATGACATAATAATTTAATATATAAATGTAGAGTAGGTTTATTTTTTTTATTTTTTTTTGTTTTACAAGTGCAGTGAAAAATGTGTTCCAAAGCATAAAGATTGAGTGACACATGCACAACCACTTTTTCTTACTTTACCTTGTGGATTATCAACAACTTAAATTTTTAGTCAATGTAATATATATATAATGATAATAATAAAAAAGGAAGGTTTGTGTTTGAATTAATATTTAAAGTTTATTTTCTTTGTGATTTGATTTTCTTACTTTGGGATCTTGTTTATTTATTAATGGTAGATTGTTAAAAATTATAATTGTACGCTAGTGAATTGTATATATGTGTCGTTAATTTACCCAACTTTATTTATATTTCCTAATAAACAACCAAACAAGTAATCACGTGACATCTTTTTAGAGCTTTAAATAAATTAATTTATCTCTTGGGCCAATGTTAATTATGAATATATGTAATAATGTAATTATTGATTTGAATGAGAATCATGGAAAATTATTAAAAGTTTAATGATTCAATTTAATGTAAAATATGCATTATGAGTTACACAATGGAATGATTCCTCAATAGTAAAGTCGGAGAATCATCTTCTAAAACTCCTCATTAACCCGATTGGACCAGACCGAAAAGAAATTATTATGCTACGATAACCAAACGTCCTTTAAAAAATCCCGTCCCCCATAAACAAATTTTCTAGATCCGCCACTATCAACCGGCCACCATCGGCAAATTACCCACCACAAGCTACTACCCCCGAGAGGAGTTGCCATGCTTGTAGAGTGACTTCGACTGGTTTTAGAACATCGATGGTGGACATCGAGGGGTGGAAAATTTGTTAGTGTTTTTTGCAACGGGGCTTTGGGGAGAAGGAGAAATCGGAGGTCCAAACCATCGTACTACCTGCAAAACTGTCTCTCCAAACGCGCTACTCGCCGTCGCCAGGCGCTGTTCAGGTGGTGCAGTGGATATCGATTTTCTTGTGGAGGTTGGTTTTCCGATGATATAATGGTGGTTGGAGGTCGGGTTTTTTGGTGGTGTGGTTGTGGTGTCGCCTGGTTGTTGACGACGGTTTAGGCAAGAAACCGTTTACATGTAAATTTTCATTTTCTACCCATGACTTAGAGAAAAAAACCGCTTGGCCCCTAAACTCTAAAATAAATAAATTCAAAAAAAAAATACCAAAGCATCCCTCATTTAACGATAGAAAATAGATGGAGGTAGGGCTGCCACTTTTATCCGAAACCCAACCCCGAAAAAACACGTACCCGGACCCGAACCCGAACTAACCCGACCCGAAAAACCCAAACTCGAGAAAAGACTAACCCGAACCCGAACCGAAGTAAATCGGGTTGGTTCTCGGGTTTAATTTATAAGTTCCGGGTCAACCCAAATAACCTGAATAAACTTTTTGTTTTGAAATTAAATATATTTTCAGGTATAATAGGCTTAGTCTTAGCCACCAACGTTATCAATCGGCTGTTGTCATTACAAGTATTATAAATCCACTATTTATTGTTAATTTATGTTTTCAGTTTATTACTAATAGCAACCGCAATCGAAAAATCAAATCACGCCAGATAGAAAACGATTATGGTACTAGTTAGTTTTACTCTTCTAATGGATTGTTTTATCAACTTAGGTTGGTTATTATTTGATTATTTGCTTACGAGTTAAGAATAATATGTTGTTTTAATTTTAACATTTTATTTTGTTAAATTTTTTGTTTTTTAGGATACTCAAAACCCGATTAACCCGAACCCGTAAACCCATGAGAGATTTGGGTTGGGTTTCGGGTCAAGATTTAAAACTTTGAAACCCGAAGAACCCGACTTGAAAAACCCGAAACCCGAAGAACACCCCTAGATGGAGGTATTGATTTGGACGATATTGGCAATAATTGAGAAACCTCAGTGGTCCAGTTGACTAAAGACTTAAAAATAAGCAAACCTCAAGGACAATTTTAGCACTTTACGCTTTCAAATAATAATAATAATAATAATAATAATAATAATATGCCATCTTCAACCTGCAAACATTTATGACGTGAATTTGTGGGAAAGAATCGATCTTTCTCCTTTATCTTTTTGGCAAACCCAAGTCCGAAGGTAAAGCATAATCATACATATATAGATGTAGCAATCAGTTGCTCATCTATATGTGATTATCAAGATTTGAAAAATGAGTTGGAGCCATAATTTAATCTTCTACGTCTGCATGGCAAAAGGCACTACAATCCTTGCTGAATTCAACTCGAACACCCGAGATCTTAGCGATTTACCTAAAAGATGTCTACAGAGAACACCAGCCTTCCACTCCATGTTCTCACACACTGTCCATGGGCACACATACATGTTCTTCAACGACGATCCTTTCGTGTATTTTGGAATATTCGATGAATCCCTCGAAAAACACAAGTGTCTGTTGCTTCTGAAGAACGTAAAAGATATCTTTACAGGCACGATGAATCTGAACTCCCATTGTTTCCAAGGAGAATTCAGTCATGTGTTTCGCCAACTCGTGGCTTCAAAATCGGAACTGAGTTCTAAAGACGGACCGGAGGAGGACAAGTCTGAATGTCGTTTTCCAGACGACGACGTTTCTGGTGGGACTAGGCACGTTTGGGATAACCAAGTGACGGTGGTGTTATCCTTGGATTTGGTCGTTTGTGCAAGTTTGTTTGCAATATGGCTTTGGGTTTGCGACGGTTTTCAATGCGTTGCTAATTGAATCCAGGTGTATATTGGTTATGTTCTTTTATCGGTTACCAATAAAACTTTATTTGATTCAAATTAGGTTTTCAATAAAATTTATGCGGGAAAAAGTAAAACACTTATGCGAAAACCATAAAAACGAACACTGGTATCCGTTCAGTAATAGCGATGCAAGTACTGATGTTGTTTGGTTATAATTAGCTTGGTTTGTCACGATACCACTGTTAGTACCGAGAAATAAATTTATGCGCAAGTTAGAAAATCATAAATTGAATACCTATACGGTAGCGGTATCGACGGCTTATAGATTACAATACCGAAAAAATACTCTACTTCTAATAAGACTCGGTTTCTAACAATATTTCTACCAGAATGCCAAGAAAAGAAATATAAACAAATCTACTCATTTCGTTTTTAATAAAAAAGTTAAAGAAATTTATTAAAGAAAAGTCAAATTATTAATTAGTTAATATATAAATTAAATACCCACATTTTATTTATAGTATATGTGGTGAAAATAAAATTAAACAAAAACTAAACATAACTTAGTTTGTGAATAGTCATGTTTTGATGAATGGTTTGGTAGATGTTACTATGCATCCAATCTTGTGGGTTTGTTGATTGGAGCTATGCCTTCTAAGACGCGGGGTGGGTTGAGTTGGGTGTCGAATCACACTTGTTTCATGTCAGAATGGATTTAAGTGAAAATGAGTTTGCATCATGACATGCCTATTTAAAAGTGTACTTTTGCTTCGGTTTAAAATTGATCAGCATAAATTAGCTTGGCTTGAAAAAATTGTTTTTTTTAAAGATTGGCCAAAGCATGTGGATTTATGTAAAGAAAACTTGGCATCTTAATTTTTAAACTAAAACAAAGCTAGAAAGATGAAGTACTTTGTACTTATCGATGGAGGGTAATAGTAAAATTGGCATCCTGATTATGTAAGGTCGATGACATATGGATTATGGACAAAACTCGTCGACACTAAGATATAACCATTGTTAAAGTTTTGAAGGAAAAGAATTATACAAGTGTCTTGGATAGAAGAAAGATGAGTTTTAAAGAAAAAACTAGTATTTAGACCCGCCATAACTCGGCGGGTGGCGGCTATGTGACAAAAGAAGCCTGTGACAAAAGAAACAAACTTATAAACGTTTAAAATGTTAACGCTAGTCAAAACATAAATTAAAAGAATAGTAAATATACAAAGAAACCATAAGAACAATTTGTATAACCATCCAAAGTACATAATAAGCAAATCCAGCTGTACTTCCAAAGAGAAGCAATTCAACGTTAATAAAATGCCAATACAAAGCCTTTCAACTCTTAAAACCTACAAAATGGATATACACAAAATTAGTCTGAACAAAACACCTACTGTTATTCAAAACAAAAACAGATGGATATTAAAGTAAAGAAGAAAAGGACGCATAAAAAACAGGTGGATAATAAATTAAAGAAGAAAAGGAGACACAAAATCAAAAGGTAAAAGCATTAGAGCATCCACAACAGCAAACTTATACAAACCGTCACATCAGATTTCAAATTTTTCACAAAAATACTTACTTTCTTCCATAATAACAAACATACACATACCGACACATCATTACCTACTATTTTATATTTAATCAATTTTAATTATACTTTTATAATATATTAGCTTTTATATTTGACAGAATTACAAATTTTGTCCTTTAAAATAAGACGAATTACGGTTCGTGTCCTTTTCTAAGTTTCCTTGCAGGCGGTGTACTCTAAACTTTTTTTTCCTACAAGTTTTGTCCTTTACGCTAACTGGGTAAGAAAAAGTCAGTTAAATGCCCTCACGTGAGGCGCATGTGAGGGCATTTTTGTCTTTTCGTCTGCAACTTCTTCTTCCTCTTTCTTCTTCATTTTTGTTCTTGCATATATTGTTCCTGCAACTTCTTTCATATTTACAAAACCACCTCCCCTCAACCTTGTTCCGACCATCACCACCGCAACTGCTTCTTCTCTGGCGAGCCACCATCACCATCTCCGACGATGACAGTCATTGACCATCACCGTCTCCGACTTCAGACCATCACCGCCGCAACTGCTTCTTCTCCGGCGCCCGCCACCATCACCATCTCCGACTTCAGCCCACCCCGTCTCCCACCTCCATCCTAATCTTTCTTTCTGTTTGGATGGACGCCAAACCTTTCGTCTTTCTCAATTTCCAAAACCCTAATTTTATCACTCGATCTCGTTAAATCATCATCATCGTCATGTTCTCCTGGAACTTTGCTAAATCGGCTGAGGCTGTGTTCTCACGGTTAGCCGTGAAGAAGATTTGCAAGTTCTTATTGAAGAAGAAATTAGGGCAATTCATTCTCGGTGATATTGATCTCGATCACCTTGATGTTCAACTTACTAACGGCACCATTCAGCTCTCTGATTTGGCCATTAATGTTAATTTTATTAATCACAAGGTTTGTCTTTCGAATTGTGTTTTCGTATTGTTAATTTAGGGTTTCGTAAGTTAAGTTAAGTTTAGAATCTGATTGTGATATGAAATTGATGTCATTTGTTGAGGTAATTTAGGTTATGAACTTTAGTTTTGAATAAATTGGTAATAGTTAAACAATAGAGTTTGATTGTGTCATGAAATTGACCTAATCTGTTATGATAGTTAGGTTATGATTATGAACTTTAATTTTGAATGTAAAGTAGTTTTTAAATTGATGATAGTTATAGAGTTTAGAGTATGAAGCATTTGATGCATTTACAATTGTGTTTTCAGTTTGGTGGATCATCTATTTTGGTTGTGAAAGAAGGATCTATTGGAGCCCTAACTGTTAAGCTTCCATGGAAGAATAGAAATTGTGAGATTGAGTTGGATGAACTTGAGATTGTAGTCGGTCCGGGCCAGAAAAGAGATTCACATATCGTGAATGAAGCCTCTACGTCAGGTCAAGATGAGTTTGTGACACCTGGACATGAAGCGGTTAACAGTAGTATTGCAACTAGTACTGTTGATCTTCATGAAGGTGTTAAAACTATTGCTAAAATGGTTAAATGGTTGCTTACAAGCTTTCATGTCAAAGTTAGAAAACTAATCGTTGCTCTAGATCTGCCAGAAGAACCGGATGGAAAACGGTGTTCAACAACTTTGGTTTTGAGGTTTGGTGAGGTGGAATGCGGGACCGGGATTTCTGATGATGTTGACTCGAAAAGTCAGCAGACGGTTGACGGGTTTCTCGGGTTAAGTCGGCTTACAAACTTTGTGAAATTCGATGCGGGGACACTTGAGTTTATTCGACCGGACGGTAATGCAAGGAGGCCTGTCATTACAGGGCAAAAAGGTGGAGTTTCAGGGACGATAGGGATCGTTTGCGTTTGTGAACGGAAAGTGTGGTGGCGGTTTGTGAGATGGAGAGGAGGTGGTGGTGGTGGGTTGAATGGAATCTGCAACGAGGTGGCCGGAATTTATGGTGGTGGTGGTGGCTTAGAGAGAAAGAAGAGAGAAAGAAAAGAAAATATATATAATACATTCCCCTATTAAAATTACAATTATGCCCATCACATGTCTGGCACATGTCATACTTAACTGACTTTTTCTAACCCAGTTAGCGTAAAGGACAAAACTTGTAGGAAAAAAAAGTTTAAAGTACACCGCCTGCAAGGAAACTTAGAAAAGGACACGAACCGTAATTCGTCTTATTTTAAAGGACAAAATTTGTAATTCTGTCTTTATATTTAATCACTTATTAATAATACTAACGTTACCCACACCTCAGCCACACAACCCACACTCCTCTCACTTTCTTCATCCCCTCCGAAGTAAACACAACCACCCATCACCTCTCGCAGGAGATTGAAGTTGATCGACTCAAACGACAAACAAAAAACGGTCTCCTTATAAATCAAATCGTAGTGGAGGCTCCAATTGAAGATAAACTCTCTAAAACTTCAAATCGGTTAGATCTGAAAACTCTTCATGTTGAATTAGATTTTGGTGAGGTTGTGGATTAATTGATTGTACGTATAAAGGGACCCACATATGCAGGTCCGTGTTACGTTTGCAGAAACAAACTTGTTCAGCGAACTTGGGCGCCACAACGGTGATGTCCGCCGGATTTAAGTCCGTCCCTTGCCACTTGTATTCAGACCTCGGGAAATCCACCCCGTTGTGGATGCTCTTATTGAACAACTAAATTTTAGTATTTTAATATATGAGTTGTAGGTGATTCTCTTTTTATTGTGGTAATATATAAAAATAGATAATAAAAAATTGATGTCATAAGATAAAGAAATTACCTTTTGTTAGATTGGGATTTATTAATGTGACATTAGTTATAAAACGAGTTATATCTTATTTATTACGTAGCGAGTAAACTATTAACCGGTTATTTAATAGCGAGTATTTTTATTTTTTTTATTAATACGTATAAAGGGACCCACATATGCAGGTCCGTGTTACGTTTGCATAAACAAACTTGTTCAGTGAACTTGGGCGCCACAACGGTGATGTCCGCCGGATTTACGTCCGTCCCTTGCCACTTGTATTCAGACCTCGGGAAATCCACCCCGTTGTGGATGCTCTTATTGAACAACTTAATTTTAGTATTTTAATATATGAGTTGTAGGTGATTCTCTTTTTATTGTGGTAATATATAAAAATAGATAATAAAAAATTGATGTCATAAGATAAAGAAATTACCTTTTGTTAGATTGGGATTTATTAATGTGACATTAGTTATAAAACGAGTTATATCTTATTTATTACGTAGCGAGTAAACTATTAACCGGTTATTTCATAGCGAGTAAACAGTTGGAAAAATTTAGAAAATGAGAATGGAAATTAATTATTGTAATCTATATCTATATCTATATTACTTATAAAACATTTTAGATGGACAAGATGGTAATTTCACCCTCCCAACTCTTTCTCTCTCCGAGACGCCGCTAATTTTAATGCTCAATTAAATCTCCGGCAATGTCTCTGACGTAATGTTGATCTCCGACGCATTCAAGGCATCATCTGTTCCCCGTATCACCTTTTGCAGCGACTCTCCAGAAACCCTCCATTGAATGTATCTGCTTTCATGCCCCCCAATCAATTGCTATCAATAACGTTTGGCAATTCAAATCAATTCTGAAATCTAATAAGTTTTGCAATCAATGGAACGATTATTCAACACATGAATCATTCAATCCTACATAAATCATCGATGCTCCCACCAGTCCACCACCAGTCATTCAATCGAATAACCAGTTAGGGTTTCAATCCAAGAGATTCACGCAAAAGGTAAATCTTTTCTTCCGTGTAAATCGACTTTCATTTTGATGTGTCTACCGACATCAAAAATTGAATCTTAATTCAACATCAATATCTAATCAAAAATCGAAGTTAAAGGTTCAATTACCAGTATTGCAAGTTTAATGTTTCAGTTTTGTTACTTAAATATGATCAAGTTATTAACAAGCATTAACAAGTTTGTTACCAACCATTCCACAACATTTTCTTAAAATCCCGCAAATATCGATCTTACCGATTCATAGATAGGGTTCATCTAGAACATACTGTTGGATTTAATGGTCGGTTCGGGTCAAGTCAACGCGACCGACCCGAATATGACCCGGTATGAGTTACACTGGGGGGTAACAAAATATAAACCCACTTAAATGTTAATTGGGCCCGACACAAAAGATTAGATGGACCGGATGATGGTTAAATGCTTTGTTTGGTTAATTGGGCTCAAGCCCAATTGGTTTAATATGATTAAACCCTAATAATACTACTATATATAGAATATGATAATATTATTACACCTTAACACAACAAACCATCTTAAACATTTCCGGCAGCCGACACCTCCTCCACCGGACGCCTGGCCACCTACAACTTGCCACCACAGCCGTCCCTTGGTCACCACAACCACCACCGCCGTCCTGTACGAGCCGCTGGTGTCACTGTAGCTTCAGCCGCAAGCTGCAGCCACTTTTCCGGCGACCTTTGTGCAATTCCGGCGAACCACGTTTTTCCGGCGAACCCTATTCTCCGGTGATCCCTTGGTTCCAGCTGTCATACAAGTTGTTTGCTGATTTGTAACTGTTCTGCTACTACTTAGCTATTGTCCACCGTAGCCGGAGTTTCCACCGCCGCCGCCGCCGCCACTGCCGGAGATCCAGTAGCTGTTGTGTCACCATCTAGCTAGTTCGTTAACCTCTCGGTGTCTTCCCGGTTTCGATAACCGAGGTATAAAAAGCTTAAACTATTATCTATGGTTTGTTTATTTATATCGTACTCGTATATAGTTGTAACCGGATCTAGGTTTTGGGTTTCGGTTTTTGGTTCGCTTAATCGTTTATTTATCCGTTGCATTTTTAGTTCGTTTATATACATATATATATATATATATATTAATATTGATTAATATCTATGAAACAAAATTATTAACTAAAACGGGTTTAAAATCTTTGACCGTTTTCTTTAATGGAACCACCGTTGAAACACAACAGTGTTATCAGAGCCGCGGTTACAACGTACGAGTCGATCCCGATTCGCTTAAACCGGATCTACATCATAAAATTTAAATCGTTTAATGTTTTGATCTAGATTTATTTTCGGGTGATTTTGATTTGGTCAAAATTTTTGTTTATTTTATTTGACCAAGTTAAAATGACCCGAAATGTTTTTTATTTTGAACGTGTAAATCCGGCCCGACCTATATGTTTGTTTGGTTGTGTTTGGTTGTTGAGCTTGTTTTTGGCCATATGGATGGTTCAAAAGTTGTAAACGGTTATTATTTATTTTTCGGTTTTCTTTTGGCTATAAAGATGGTTCAAATTTGTAATAGGGCAAATTATTGTTAGTTTATAAATTTGTAATTAAGAAGACGCGAAGATAACCGAGGACGAGCTCAAGGATTTCTTGGAGTTAGTGGGAGTTCGGGCAAGATGACGGGATGCACGAAGAAGTCCATCCTTGTGGTTGTTTTATGTTGTGAACCCCTTGACCCGATCGGTCTCCCTAATTGGCTCTAGCGAGACCGATCACCTTTTGGCCATAAGGATTTACATATTGTTATTTGTTATTGTGGTTGCTTGGATTGTTTATAATAGGATTATAATATCACCGACCTAATACCAAATAAATTTGAAAATAAACATTTTATTAACCAATTATGTTTTGCAAATTAAAAGCGTTTTGATTTCCAAAACTAATAACTTAATATATTTCTATTAACTTAAAATTGGTTAGTCTATCGCGACAAACTTAGTTTTTAATAGGTTATTTAAAACAGTAAAATTTGACTTAATAGGTTAGTCGTAAGTGTCCTGAGAGATGAAAGGGTTCATCATATCGTCCCGATAATAAATACAGTAAAATTTGACTTTTACTCTATTTGGTAATTTTTAAAATTAATCCCAATTTAAAACCAATAGTTTATGCCAATCCTACTACATGTCACACTTGAGGCATACTGCGAAATTTCAAGTGTTTGGATCTACAACACCGCACTTGTTTTCTAGCCTATCCCATGAAGGTGAAAGCGTTTCGTTGACACATCCGGCCCTTTCACACGTCACTATACTAGGACAACTATTACTTTACTCTCCTGTTACGTGCTAAAGCTATCTGGAGACTTAAAGTGGGCAAAGATGAGGCTAAACGTATCTATACAGACAATCGTTGTCTCTATAGGCCTCATAACCGAGAGTTGTGCTCTATTCACAATTGGCAATCGTTGTCAGTCTGCCTAACCACTTATTGATGTTGTGTGCTACAGCTGCCTTTAATAACTGGAAGCCGGATTCTCATGCTCCTATTTCATTAATGTTATTGGGTCATTAATAATGGGACTACAACGTCGAAAATACTAATTAAATTTACTTTTGCTTAATTAATCAGATGTCGTCAAACGAAAACTCACCCTACGCCCTTAAGACTATCCTTGAGAAGGATAAACTGAACGGTACCAACTTCATCGAATGGCACCAAAACTTGAGACTTGTTCTCACCATGGAAAAGCGCCTGTATGTTCTCGATGGACCTGTTCCAACCAAGCCTGAAAACAACACAGCCGCTGCTCGAAAAGTTCTTGAGAAGCATAAGGATGACTCGGCTGATGTCTCCTGCATTATGCTAGCCACCATGACTTCTAAGCTTGCTAAAGCTTGGAAGACGTTGGTGCCTATGAGATGCTTGAGCAACTCAAGGGCATGTTCTAGAAACAAGCCCGTCAAGAACGTTTCGACACCATGAAACAACTCATTAGTTGCAAGATGGCAGAAGGGTCTCCCGTCAGTGCACATGTTCTTAAGATGAAGGGGCACATCGATCAACTTAAGAATCTTGATTATCCCCTTCCCGATGAGATGGCAGCTGATTTCATACTCAACTCTATCCCCAACTCATATGACCAGTTCGTAATGAATTTCAACATGAATGGTTGGGTGAAGACAGTGCCGGAGCTTCACAACATGCTCAAGACGGCTGAGATGAACATTCCTTCTAGGACCAACCAAGTTCTAATGATCCGATCTGCTGGTGTCAAGAAGCTTAATCCCAAGAACCGGGGTTATAAGGGTAAAGGCAAGAAGAATGTTACCATTGCTGCCCATCGTGCCACCAATGCTAACAAAGGGGTTCCAAAGATACCACTGCCGCCCCCTGAGGAGCGCAAGTGCTACCGATGCAACCAAATGAGACACTGGATGCGAAACTGTCCCGAATACCTTGCTGAGATCAAGATGAAGAGAGCCAATGGTGAAGGCTCTTCTCGAGGTATTTCCATATATGTTATTGAACTTTTCACTGTCTCTAGCAACACATGGGTATTTGATACCAGATGTGGTTTCCACATCGTTAATGTCTTGCAGGAGCCTGAGAAGTGAGGAAACTGAATAAAGGCAACATGGAACTCATCGTTGGAGATGAGAAGAGAGTACCAGTTCTGGCAACTGGAGTATTTCATTTTACTTGTCCATCTAGCATAGTTTTTCTTTTGAATAATTATTTGTATGCTCCTGGTTGGACCATCAACATCGTTTCAGTTTCTTTACTGTTTGAACAAGGTTTTAAGTACGTGTTTTAATGGCATAGCTATTTCTACTTACTTAAATGACATCTTTTATTTCGAGGCTAAACCTTGAAATGATATATATAAGATTGATGTTCAAACTAATCATAAAGTATATAATCTTTCAAAACGTATCAGATCTGGCATCAACGATACATTTCTGGCATTGCCGACTTGGCCACATAAGCAGGGCAAGAGTTAAAGACTCCAAATTCGAAAGGATTCTTGAATCCACAGGACCGGACTCTTTTGACGATTGCGAATCTTGCTTAGCTGGAAAACTCGCCAAAACTCCTTCACTCATAAAAGTGAACGAGCAAGAGATCTGTTAGGACTCATACATACTGATGTATGTGGACCTTACAGAACCATGTCTTGAAACCATGAAAGATACTTTGTTTCTTTTATTGACGATTACAATCGATATGCTTATGTGTATCTTATGAAACACAATCGGATTTCTGTTATTCCTTTCCTTAGCTGTGCCCGACTAACTGTTTAACAATTACACGTATCAACTAACTATCACTACTCATATCGCGTTTCTAGTCTAGTTATAACCCTCAACGAACGGGGGTCCGGGGCAACGCCCCTGGAAGCGGGGACTAGGGGCGGCAGCCCCTAGCAGGGTCCAAGGGCAGAGCCCCTGGCTGGGGTTGATTCTTATCACATTTTCCATTAGAATTTTGAATCATTAATTAATTTGCTAACTTAAAAGTTCAAGGGCTTCTTTGTAATTAAATCATTCTTTTTCTAAGTCTAGGGAACATTCTGTCATTTTGTTAAACTTCTAGTTCGTTACATTGTTCTTAACGAATTGGGTTATCATCACGAACTGGTCCTTGTAACGAATTGGACCCTTTAACGAACTAGTTATTTAAACGAATTGGACCTTATAACGAACTGGTCCTTTGACGAATCGGTTCATGTAGCGAATCAATCCATGTAACGAATTGGACCTTCCAATTCGTTATCTCCTTTAACGAATGACTATAACGAATCAAGAGTAATTCGTTATCTTTTACCTTAACGAATTGAACACGAACTGAAGCTAGTTCGTTATGCTTTCTTTAACGAATTACTAGCGAATCACCTCTAGTTCGTTAACTCCCCATTAACGAACTAGGGTTAGGTCAGAGAATGTCAGAACATTCTCTGACATTCCACCTTAACGTCGTACCACTTTCCGGCGCCGCCGCTGTTAAAACGCAGTTTCACCGGAAAAACGAGTTTTTCATCGTTTTTCGCCCCGTTCGATCCAGATCTGAGCTGGGGTGATCCCTAAGCTCATCTTAGGTTCGGTTTATACCCGATTCCACCCGGATCTCGTGGCTTTAACGGTTTAACGGTGTTGGCTCATCGTTTCCTGACCATAACTAACGGGTTTAAGCTCATACAACATCATACTATCATTACCTTGGGTCGGGATCGGTTCTTCTCCTATGTTTTGTCTAGAGAGAGAATTAGAGAGAGAGAGAGAGAGAGCTTAAGTGTGTGTTTTGTGGTGTATGGAATATGTGTGAAATGAATGATTAATGGGTATTTATGACTTATATAATTATGGATCATGGGCTTAAGCCCATGGTCTTTTCCTCTTTCTTTCATACCCAAGTCCATAACCCATATCCATTTAACCCAACACTAGCCCGACTCATAATAACTCGTATTTTCATTTATTAACCGAAACAATAAAACGGGATGTTACATAAGTTATGTTCCTTAAATGAATGATGAAGTTATGTATGCGCTATATACAATAACTCGTGAGACTTTCCTAAATATAACGGTTTGGGGGTTGTGAATAAGTCTCATAATTTTGTCTAAACAAAGGGTTGAGTGTCTCAAAGTGATATTGTAATGGCTGTGAAGGATCAGAATGATGCATCTTCTGTTCACATGCTAAAGTATTGTAGTCTAAAGCATGCTAGACTAATACTTGTTAATTATTGTTCTTTATAAATTAAAGACTAATTAACGCGGAATTTGAATCACAAGAATGAATTTGTGTATAAACAAATTTAAAGAAAGTTTCATTTAATCTAAGGAAGTGACATAACTTGTGAGGATCTTAAGAAGACCTCGAACTATTTAGGTATGTTCTAGATGTGATTTATTCTAGATCTGTGATGGTTTGTTTGCAACCTTATGACAAGTTTAGCTTAAACTTTAGAAAGTGGTGGAAGCTAACACTAGGGCATGTGTTATGAACAACTGATACAAAGATGTGGTCTTGTTCAAATCATAAGTGTCGAGTTGTTTTCATAAGTAAAGTTAAACAAACTATATCAAAATTCAAGAAATTTGGGGGAAGCCATTTAAGAAACTACTCTTTATAAGTATGTAGAAATGGTAATTTATATGATTTATCAAATTTGTGTGGAAAGGAAGAACCTTTCTCTACCCCATTTGAAAGTTGGATGATGTTATCCAATAACACTTAAATGTGGAGGGTATCTTGCATTTGAACGTGGAAGGTTTACCAATAAGGATTATTATCTAAACATTTCAAACATGTGACCTCATGGAGTACACAATGGTCATAACAATCTAATCTAGTGATTAGACTCGAATGCCAAATGGTTGCTAGATGTATGATATGGCATACTAGAGGCAATATTAACTTACAAGTTAATAACACGTCATAACAACTCATCTTAATTGCTATTATCTAGTATTTACTTGACAAAGTCATAGATAAAGGTTTTGGATCCAACAACCCAAGGGTTAATGAAAGATGGAGTTGTGTAATGAGACTAAAGCCCATGAAAAAAAAGGATATATGAAGGAAAACCTAACTTAGTTGACTAGAGATCCCAAGATCTAAGTTCAACAGGACAACCTAATTATATATCTAAGGGTGGTTGATGACCGTCGTTTGAGTTAATCAAAAACCTAATTATTCTAAATAGTTAGAGCAAGTAGGGTATCGTATCACAAGGAGTATGTGGTCAGTGTATTCGTGTAAGCAACTTTAATATTATGAAGTGAATGGTTTTAGTGCTGATCACACAAGCAATTAAAGTGAGTTTATAGAACTAAGCAACGAACGAACAAGCGAGTTGTAAACAATTAATAAAGAAAATCACACCCGGGAATTCAAGTAAGCAACCAAACAGTATCTCATGCATCCTAACAGATTGATTATCAACGATTAACTGAAAACTGGTCAACCAGACAAACCTTAGACGTCAACAATTACTTTACACACGGCACTGGTTATCAAACAGTCCTTGCCAGTGTGACTCAGTTATGGGTAATTGTACGTTTTATCGTATTCAATCTAACCAACACAGTTATATGACTAATTATCTAGCAACTGGTAACAGATCGTTCAGACCAACGTAAACCTAAACCGACCGAACACACAGAAATACTAAATATCAATAATCATATATCAATCATCAATAATAAAACATAAGTATTCTTAATCACATGAGAAAAACTGTAAATGGTTACAAACTATACATCCCGGGTGCGATTCTAGGAGATTAGCCGAGCCTAGACATCATCAAATCTTCGATAAGGATGATAGGGATCATGCGGGAGGTCTTGACACGAGCTAGGATAATGGAAATCGCCTATAGGAATGCTGGAAATCGCCTTTGGTTCGTAAAAACAGAGTTAGGGTTTTTGTTTTATGAAGAATGAGATATAACCTATTTTTCCCGTATGCGCACCCGTCGCGGTACGTGATGGCTATATCACCATCTCATCGCATACCGCGACCTAAGAAAACCTCATATTTGAATTCCTCTCTTCGAGAAACCCAAAATTTATATATTATGGCTCCCGTAACTCATTTTCTAGCTCAGGATATGCTCGTTTTACTTCAAGGTCACATTTTGTCAATCCATCTTGTTCAGTTTTAGCATTGGCTTATGATTTCTCATCCATACTCTTCCCGAATCCTTGTAACACTTTCCAAGACATCAAATCATGCTTCGGTCTTCCCGAGATATCATTCCATGCTCGTACAGGTCTCGCATTTAGCATCTTTAACGATCAATTACATGAAATACAAAAGCACGTATGAAGTACTAAAGTTCTAACAATATACTCAATAAAACTACATAATTAATACACTAATATATATACAAAATACTCGACCATCACATCCCCACACTTATCTTTTGCTTGCCCTCAAGAAAAACTTTAAAGTAAACATCGACCTCCATCATAGGTATGTAGATTATCGCCATTAATACTAGTAAGGTTTAAGGTCATACCCAGTTTCCCAGACTGACACTTTCTAGATTGACATCCCACAAATAAGGTTAAATGATATTATAAAAACAATAGAGCCGCCCAGACGAATGTACTTTGTTTCCGGTTAAGGCATACTTGTTCATACCCCTCACGCTATCAACACTCCTCTAGGTTTAATATCTGGAATAGCAAAAGATGTGCCAGTATATGTCTCTTCCCTCAAATACCAAATATGAGTTACAACTTAATAAGCTTGCAGGTCAGTTTTATCTCCACCCATTACCCACCGGTTGCATAAAGACTCGGACTAGGGTTTTGCTGAGGCTTAGGTTGGGTGGGGAATAGGCATATTTAGTGACTATGGTGAATGAAACCCAGTTTACAAATACACAAACAATTAATCAAAGATAAACAGACTGCTAATTACATAACTGAATAAGAACTGGCTTTCTTTTTTACCTTTTGTTGATTTTTTATATATATAAACGAACTTCAACGAACTACAGAATACATAACTGAATATAAACATACATCCTTTTTTTTGTCTTTTTTTTTCATTTTTTTTACCAATAGATAATACACTAAAGCAAATAATTATACAACTCTGACAGACACATATTTACAACTAAACCGAGACATACGTACATTGTGTACTATGCTCAACAACTGACTATATACAACTTGATAACGAACTGGATTTCATCACACAGGGTTAAAATATAATGAAGGCCAAGGCTGAAATGGTGTGTAATGTCTGGTTTAGCAAATAAACAGGAATGAGGTCCAAACGGGCTCATAGGGGGATAATGTCGGGTAAGGAAATTTATTTAGTGGAGGAAAAGTGTATGTAAAGGTTTTCTAAAGTCATAATCTCCATACAGGTGGTGATATTAAGATCTCGATAAGCATGTGACAAGCAAGTTCTAACTCTGTAAAACATACCGGTTTCCCTCAATCAATGGTGTAAGACATGTTTTATATCTATTATATAATATGTATATTAAGTATAGAGGGCCATCTCACAATATGTCTGGAATAATGGGCTGCCGATATTAAAACATGTATACCCGTCCCCTTGACTCGTTATCCCCGCCTAAACGACCCCATATTCAACTTCTCTTTTTTGAAAACATTTGTGAGTAAGACTATCGAGAAGCTGAAAAACCAACCATGACCAGAAACCTATAACTTGGCATTAATGACAATAATTAACAGTTAACAACTTTGGTTTCTGAACACTCTTCGAGGTACTATCGGGCTAAAATTTTTCAAATTTCCCCCATCCCCACACTTGAGGTTTACATTGTCCTCAATGTAAGAACACTTAACATTGTCCTCAAAGTTAAAAATGATAGAACGATTAATAAACATTTGAGGGACGGGGTTGAAATTGACTTTTTGACTATTAAGCAATTTTAAAATTTCGGGGCTCATGTGTGGCGGTTCTACTAACAATTATACAATTACACTTTTAACGTTTAAAATAATAGAAACAAAATTAAATTATGAAACTGAAATCACCTGATATCAACGTGACTGGAGAAGGACCAGTCGGCTCGTGAACTCTGGTAACACTCGTATACTCTCATCTCATCCAATTACCAAACTGACAATCGAACCTGCAAAATCTTGAGATGTATAGAAGCAAGCTTCTCACAAGTGTAAGACATTGGTCTTTTAAGAGTTTCGAAAATGAATAATTTTTGATTTTATTAAAACAATTACCGAGCCAAATTAATTCGTTTCATAATAAATTCTGTTAAATTAGTTAAAAACGTTAAAAGACCTAACTCACTTTCGTAGGAATCACGATTGCATTTAGCGTATGCAACAAGCCCTGTAAACCCCCCGGTAGCCCGGGAGGACGAGTGGGGCCTCGTGAGGGTTTATAGTGAACAACACCCACAAAGTTCGGTTACAACAAAATATACACGTACATGTATTAACCAAAGCAAAAAGAACATGAAAGCACTCTGGGTAGCTAAACTGACGCATCAAAATCCCAACTTTTCTCGTGGTGCGGTATCCCCATACTTAGCTTTTGCTATGATGGTACGCTTGAAATACAATTAGTAATATAAAAAAAATTCAAAATTTAAACTAAAAATATACAAAATGAACAATTACCACCCTTTTGAAACTTTTATGGCATTCAAGGTGGGCGTCTGGCCCCCTCCCGTGCAACCTTCTCATTATAAGCACGCTTTTCTTCAATCATTTGTTTCCACTCTTCCGATAAGCCATGATCTAGCCCGAACATCCTCAATCTCCACTCTCGATCATTTTGGTTGGGTGGATGTCTAACCTTCTTCTTCCTTGGCCGGTTACCTTTCTCTTCCACCTTCTCACTCTGTAGTTTCTCAAATCCCTTCTTATCTAATCTGTCAATCACAAAACATTCCTCTTTTCTACGATCCTTGTCCAAGGATACACACTTGTCAACAAGAGGGTTAGTAGAATTTTCAAACAATATAACCGTTTATCACGGTCTCCACACTTGATTCCCAAAACCTCCTTAGTACAATCAATTACCGCATGTGCTGTGGCGATGAATGGCATACCCAATATGACTTTTGGTTGTGTATTATTCCCACGTTTAGCATAGTCAAGTACAAGAAAGTCAACTGGGTAGAAAAATTCCTCCACCTGAACCATTACATTAGTCACCATGTCCCGAGGAAGTGTATGAGTTTGGTCCGCCAACACCACGGTGGTGTTTACCATTTCTAATGGGCCAAATTCATACTGATTATATAAACTACCGGGCATGATACTAACACATGCTCCAAGATCTAGAAGTGCCCGATCAGTTTTAAATTTCCCGATTTGAATTGATAAAAGCGGCACTCCTGGGTCTTGGAGTTTACTTGAGGTGGTATTATTCTCCACCTCCTCATCTCTCATGTTGGTCAATTTACCATTTAAACATTTTTCACATGTGCAATTTTCACAAAAAGACATTTCATATGTTTTTGGTTCTGATTCATTTTGAAAAATTGATTCATTTTGACCGACATAATCACTCTCACCACTAATATCTTCCACCACCTCCTCATCAAACTGTGGTGGTGAATCCACTTCAACACTAGAAATTTCAAAATGAGGTAAAAGACTTACAACATTGATGTGCACATTGTTTCCCTTCTTAGAGCTTGAGCAGTAATGGTTCGAGTTGACTGTAGTATCACTCGGGAGTTGACCTGCACTCTCTTGCAACTTCGCCATATCTGCTGCGAGCTGATCAATTTGCTTTGACATTGCCCCTGCTGACTTATCATGTAACTCAAACTGTTTCTTCGTTTTAGCCTTATGATCTGTCATAAACTTCATCAATGCATCCAACTTTGAGTGCACCGACTCATCCGCATTTACCGAGGACCCCCTCTGCTGGTCCTGATTACCCGATGAATTTCCACCCCGGTTACCGTCTCTGTTATACCCCCGATTCTGATCAGACGAACCTTGCTGCTGCTGATAACCGCCCTGGCGGTAATTACCCTGCGACCTGTTCTGGCTCGATCCCTGAAAGTTCGGGTTCAACTGTGTAGACGCGTTCCCGTAACGAAAGTTCGGGTGATTGCTCATGCCCGGGTGATAGGTGTTTGAATTCAACCCTTGACCATTGGAATCCCCGTAAGTATAATTAACTTCCTCGGTGTCATCCTCCTCATCATCATAATACTCGGGGCAATTTTCTGCCTTATGCCCGAGTTCACCACAATCTTCACAAACCGGGAATTTAACACCAACTTTCCCGATCTCTTTCTTCTTACCATTTTTCAACTCTGCCAACTCACGTTCTAACTCAGTAATTCTTTCAGACTCACTCACGACTGACTTAACTGACCTGGATGAATTACCACGTCTTCGTCTTTCAGCTGCTGCTTCATATTTCGAGTTTTCACACATAAACTCTAGAAAATCCCAATCATCTTCCTCAGGCTGATTCAGCAATAGACCATTACACGAGGCCTTAAGATGCTTTCGGTCCTCGTATGTCAACCCATCAACAAAACACTTTACCAGTTCTCACAGTTCGATTTGATGATGTGGGCATTTCCTGATCATGTCTTTATATCTGGTAAAGGCTTCATGAAATAACTCACCAGGTAACTGTGAAAAGTGACAAATGTCGGAACGGGCCTCGGTAGTCTTCGATTGTGAATAAAACTGGTTTAGAAAAACTTGATGCATCTCGGCCCAATTTCTGATACTGTGCATCGGTAGCGAGTTAAACCAAAGTTTCGCTTTGTCTTTTAGGGAAAATTGGAATAACCGCAACCGAACTTCATCTTGATCAAACGTACCGTCACCAATAGACCCGTAGATAGCCGAAAAATCAGATAAGTGTGAATACGGGTCTTCCGAAGCCATCCCGTTGAAGTGAGGAACGATGTTGATGTAAGATGGTCGAGACTTGAAAGTTTGCTATCCCTGCGCTCGTTCCTGTGGAACCAACGGGGATGCTCCGTCTGAGATAGCCGGTCTGAACCGACTGTTAACACCATGAGCCGGGGCTATGTAATTTCTCCTCTTCCCCACGGGGTTTCCCATACCACCTCGGTTAACCGGAATACCACGAATCTTTCGGGCCGTTCCGCACGATTCACCCTTTCTCGATCCCTTCCGATTCTGGGTTCAGCCCGTCTTCAATTAACCGACTCCTCCACCACATCTTCATAACTATTATCACCCTCAATCTCTGGTTCACCAACCTCGTTCTCGGGCTCAACCGCCCGATTCCTTCTAACCCATCGATCTACCTCATCATCAGCTGCCCGAAAACCCTCGTTTCTATTATTATCTTCCCCCTCATCCTCATCTTCAGTCAGAACACTCGGTTGAACATCGTCAATATTTATCCGAACTCGGCGGTTGGGGTTATTGTTTGGAGCGGATGGTCCGGCTTGGTCAAAGTTGAGGTTTAAGTTTCGGTTAAGGTTTCGGTTTCGGTTTTGATTTCGGGTTCTGGAGGCACGAGCTGAGTTGTTTTGGTTATTGAAGTCTGGTGGGTCAGGTATGTTTTCGGGGTAAAAAGCGTTATTTTGTGGAAGTGGGTCTTGATTTTGTTTGTTGTTCTGGTTTTGGTTCTGGTTCTAGTTCTGGTCTTCCATTTCTGAGTTTCTGTTTTGTACTCGGTTCTGCCGAGCTAACCTCTCAATTTCGGGCTCGTAAACTAACGGAGATTGTCGGTCTGAATGACGGGTGTGCATAAACCTGTAATCTGCACAACTAACACAACCCGCGTAAAATGAAAAAATACAAATAAAATAAAGTAAAATAAAATTTAAACTAAAAACTGAAAATTAAATTAAATACGAAAATCAAATAACACGAATAACAAAAAGCGCACTAACTCCCAGCAACAGCGCCATTTTGATGACCGTCGTTTGAGTTAATCAAAAACCTAATTATTCTAAATAGTTAGAGCATGTAGGGTATCGTATCACAAGGAGTATGTGGTCAGTGTATTCGTGTAAGCAACTTTAATATTATGAAGTGAATGGTTTTAGTGCTGATCACACAAGCAATTAAAGTGAGTTTATAGAACTAAGCAACGAACGAACAAGCGAGTTGTAAACAATTAATAAAGCAAATCACACCCGAGAATTCAAGTAAGCAACCAAACAGTATCTCATGCAACCTAACAGATTGATTATCAACAATTAACTGAAAACTGGTCAACCAGACAAACCTTAGACGTCAACAATTACTTTACACACGGAACTGGTTATCAAACAGTCCTTGCCAGTGTGACTCAGTTAAGGGTAATTGTACGTTTTATCGTATTCAATCTAACCAACACAGTTATATGACTAATTATCTAGCAACTGGTAACAGATCGTTCAGACCAACGTAAACCTAAACCGACCGAACACACAGAAATACTAAATATCAATAATCATATATCAATCATCAATAATAAAACATAAGTATTCTTAATCACATGAGAAAAACTGTAAATGGTTACAAACTATACATCCCGGGTGCGATTCTAGGAGATTAGCCGAGCCTAGACATCATCAAATCTTCGATACGGATGATAGGTATCATGCGGGAGGTCTTGACACGAGCTAGGATAATGGAAATCGCCTATAGGAATGCTGGAAATCGCCTTTGGTTCGTAAAAACGGAGTTAGGGTTGTTGTTTTATGAAGAATGAGATATAACCTATTTTTCCCGTCTGCACACCCGTCGCGGTACGTGATGGCTATATCACCATCTCATCGCGTACCGCGACCTAAGAAAACCTCTTATTTGGATTCCTCTCGTCGAGAAACCCAAAATTTATATATTATGGCTCCCGTAACTCATTTTCTAGCTCAGGATATGCTCGTTTTACTTCAAGGTCGCATTTTGTCAACCCATCTTGTTCAGTTTTAGCATTGGCTTATGATTTCTCATCCATACTCTTCCCGAATCCTTGTAACACTTACCAAGACATCAAATCATGCTTCGGTCTTCCCGAGATATCATTCCATGCTCGTACAGGTCTCGCATTTAGCATATTTTACGATCAATTACCTGAAATACAAAAGCACGTATGAAGTACCAAAGTTCTAACAATATACTCAATAAAACTACATAATTAATACACTAATAAATGTATACAAAATACCCCACCATCAGTGGTCAATGTGGAGGCATAGCCAATGTATAAGTTGACATATAAGCTAATATATATTTATATATATATCTTCCTAAATTGTAAAGGGAGTTTAATTACTTCCTAGTCCATTCCTATAACAACAGTGGCATGTTGTGAGGCTAAGCATAATTTATGGTTAATGATTTATGTAAATCATCGTAACCTTAATGCTTTTAATGATTTATAGATAATCACCTATGTGAAAAAGAAGTGTGGTCGCTTCGAATGAAATTGTGGGGTGCGCAATTTTTAGAGTTTTCACAGAACCAGGCTAGTGTTCTGGGACCATAATGGACACGACAATGAGGGGATGTGCTCGGCTAGGGAGAGTATTGTGTGAAGTGTATTTTCGTCTACACAAATGGGGGTTAGTTCAAGGACATCGCGTCTACTAACCGCTAGGAGACTAAGTATACTTCACAAAGGAAGGTTCAAAGCAAACACCTATCTATTCTGCAATACTCAACCGTCGAGGTTCCATTGGATATATTGTGTGTGTTTTGATCAATCTCCATTCATGTGGGGGATTGTTGGAAAAATATAGAAAATGTGAATGAAAATTAATTATTGTAATCTACCTATACTATTAAAAGAATAGAGTTCTTGTACAAATGTCATGTTTCTATTGTTTCATCGTTATATTTCCATACATACTAAGTCTTCTCAAATTTTCTTGGTAATTAAATAATTCAAACGTTAGTAATATTACTCTATGGACACTCTGTTTAATTCATATATTAATGTTAGTTAATATTAATGATTATGATATCTACCTATCACTAATAAATTGTAAGTTACTACATAGAATGTTTTTCTTTAAATATCAATGTATTAAAATATTGGTTTAACATTTTCAAAAGTTTTTTTTATTTCTATTCAAAAATACAATAATTTTTTCAACCTTCACTTAATATGACTTAAATCTCGAACCAATTTCATTTACAAATGATATATTTATAAAAACGTTATATTTTGTATAAAGTTTATCCTTTCACATGTTTCTAATTTTAATGTCAATAACTGAAAAATTCAAAAAGATCTTATATATTATTAAAATGTATTTCTAGCGTTGATGCTTACAAATTGTTTGTTGAAATATTTTTGGTTTTCAATTTAGTGTATGTTATATAGTGTTTAATATTACTTAATTATTATATAAAATGAAAAACATTATTATTTTTCGTCTTACCAATTACAAACTAAATATGTGTACACATGAATGTGTACGTGAATATAACAATGATTTGTTTTTGAGCACATCAATTTATCAATTACAAGTATAATATAATTTTATTAATTTATTACAATTTAATTAACAATTTACGTCAAAATATGATTCAAACTTATTTATTTGCACATAGTTATAAATACCATTATTAGTACGCACTACTTATTATTTATTAACAATTATAATTAGTAATAACAAATGAAAATCAATTATATGTCAACTACATTTCAATATCAATTGATTAAGCATTCTTTTTTAATTTAAAAACGTTATATTCAATATCATTCGAATATAATTATTATATAAAACTTTATTTAAGGAATTGTCTAAATAAAGGTTTTTGATTTTCGTGGCTTAAATTTTAAAACAAGTTTATCAAATACGTCTTTTTTTGCTATATTTGAATGGCAAACTTATTTTAAATAAAATCTTAATTTTCGGCTATAAATAATGGTCAACTTATTTTTAAAAATACATGGAGTTTTGCCTATTATAAAACGAACAACTTTTTTTTATGAAAACATAAATTTGGCTATAACTAAATGGTCAATTTATCTACATATACTACTAAGGAAATATGCTTTTTAAAAAAATGACATTTAACTATTGGCTAATCACTATAGTTTTCATACATGCTAAGTCTTTTCAAATTTTCTTGGTAATTAAATAATTTAAAAGTAAACAATATTATTTAAATGTAAACAATTCAATTCATATATTAATGTTAATGGTTGTGATATTGAATAAAATAGTAAGTCATGGAGTCTTTAGTCAATCACATTAATTATCACGTATCAAAAATTAAGGCACAAGCATTGTATAAAATTAAAGAAATAAACATATTTATGTTCTAAAAAGTTCAAACAACCTTAAATATTCAAATACTTAATATATTCAATATTTGGATTCGTTAGTCAACTGGGTATTGTCTATATAAAAAAATAACACACAAAATATGTATCTAGTTATACAAATAGACTTATTTCCATTGTTAATAAATACAACCACATTCCATTAAAATGTCAAAATTTAGTAAAGTTCATATAAAAACCAATTCAAATAAACTGATTTCGGTGTTTCATAATTTAACTATTAAAAGGTTAATATTATTTAAAAATAATTTTTTATTCATTCATTCATTCATCATAATCTACCTATACCATTAAAAGAATTGAGTTTAAGTCCACATGACATCTTTCTATTGGTCATTTTCAATTCATTCCATTTATATCAACAACTTCTCTATTTATCTTCACAATAATATCATTCTAAAACAAAATATCTTTTTAAAAAACCATTCAATATATCATATAACCCCCGAACCTGTTTACCATACCTTTTTTAAGAATATAGATTCATTGAAAGTATTTAAATTTATCATTAAATGTGGATTTGTAACTTGTCATTTTGGTCAAATTTTAAATAATATTAACTCACTCAACCATTTAATAAATCAAAGAGTGGATTTTGTTAATGGGTCTAAATTATTGATTACTTATTAGACGTTTATTTTATATGTGTAAATGTTTAATAAAGTTGTTGAACCATATTCTGTTAACGTATAATTTACGTAACGGTTAATTAACGCATCTAAATTAAACTTAGAATAAATATACATATATTAATTCTGTATTAGAGTCCCTTCAAAATTAAAGTCATTTAATTTATCCATTTTTGAACGTGTACAAAAATAAAAAAGTTAGATTTGACTTTCAAATTATTGCGATACGACCCAATCGGTGTTTAATTTGTGATTTTTTTAATCACTTAAAATCACTTTAATATTATGTTAATTTGGTAAAACAAATTACACCTTAACGTATTCCATATTGTCTTTGTGTTAGAAAGACATAATTTTTGCAAACAAATAGCTTAGTCTTCCCCTAACATATGTAAACTTAAACACTATATCTTCAATACATTTTCTTGAGTTACATTTGACACACTATATATTAAAACACAATATGTCAATGTTCATACTTGGTTGCTTATGAAGTTTGAGATGCAAGATTTCGAAGTTCTTCATGTCGTTTTAAGTTAACCAATACTATACTTTTGTAGTACACAAAGGTATGTATGTTTATTTTTTTTGAAGTTCAATCCTTTGTTAAATAAATATAATCATGTGCCATCCTATATACGTTTATATTTTCAACATGTTTAGTGTTTCCTATTTGTTGGTATGAAAGCCTTATTATATTTTATTTTAGATGTCTTTAAGATTTATGAAACGTAGTGTTTTTGAGTCATCCTCTTTCAATAAGAGAAATAATATAAATGGTTAGTCATTTTAATATTATTTGTTTACTCTCTAAATGTTATATTATATTTTATTTTTTGAAAACGTGCAGTGTTAACGGAAAGAGAACCATTGAGTATCATATCTAACGGTAATATTTTCAAATGACTATTCATTCATATGTTTTCATATATTTATATTTTATTTATTATTTTGTTGGATTCAATTATAATATTTAAATCAAGTTATGAGATATAATATAAATGTTAATTTTAAGTAAATATATTTTTTTTGGTATGCGCTATGTATTTTATAAAATTGAACATACACCCAAAAGTGTATATACTCATTTTAACATATTACTATGTTAAAAACGTATACTTATATTAACAACAAAAAATTATGTCAATATGATTACAAATAAAAATGATAAGAATTAAGATTGTTATTTTGTATATTTCCGTTTAATTTTATATGTTTCCTTTTTAACAACCAAATACATTTATAATTACATTAACATATTACATAACCATTGTTTTTTTAAAATTTTACAAAATCTAACATACGTTAGTATAGACAATAATTTATTTTTATAGTATGTTAAGTTTAATCAACTTTTTGCTTATTTTATTCTAATAACAATTAACTATGCAATTACTTGTCTAATCACATCATATAATGTTAATCGATTATACGTTTGAGAAGAAAATGAACCGCCAACTACTAAATAAGGTTCTATATGTACAAACTTAAATAACACATCTTACTTTTTTCTATTCATTTACTTTTTGGATAAAGTACATGTATTAAAACTTTATTTCATAAGTTATACCGAATATTTTTATAAACATTCTTCTGTTTTTATATTTAATAGTTGTCATGATAAATACCAAAGAAGCAATTACATAGGGAATTTCACGAGTGAAGAGTAGAGACGGTGTTAAAATGCTTATATTAGACATTAGACAATGACGGTAAAGTTACGAACAAAACTACAAATGTGGTTTATAATGAACTATTTAGTAGTTAATGGATTTTCATTTTGAACTTTGGATTATCTATCGAATAATTGTATAAAGGATGTTAATTTCGTTGAAAGTTATGTTTGATAATCAATTTTTTACCGGTATTATTAACTAAATTTCATGTACCCATCCCAACTATATGACAACCTATTTTATAATTTTATATTAACTGCGGTTTTTACATGATTTATAAATTTTCACCCGTGTCGTACACGGGTCAATAGCCTAGTAATAATATAAAACTCTTGGTTTGGTGAAACTCTTGAGTAAAGTGGCTTGATGACACTTAATGAGTTTTTATTATTACATTAACTCACTAATTAAGTGAGACACTTGTTTTTTTTTCAACTGTTGAATATATTTGTTGGCTTTGTGCCTCATTTAAAAAGTACTAGAGAAAAAGGTGTTCACTCAAAAATCCATATGATTAGAGAGGAGTACTCTCTAATTGATTCCTTTATCACATTATTCTAGCATATTCATTTTCAAGAATACCGATATACCCGATGTAACCTCGGGCGCGTAGCCTTTTCCGGCAGTACATACTGCTTCGGCTGTTGTACCCTTGTACCCTAGGAGACAGACGGACTCTTTAGTAGAGACCCGAAATCTGTTTTAAGAGACCCGTGTTTAACACGAATCCTCAGCCACAACCGTCAACATTTTGTTTGTTGTTTTGTTGTAGTCAAGGCGCGTAGTCGAAGACCAAATGTGATGAAGACACAAGACAAGGATACTGATGTGTTGAATAACACACTTATATTTCCTTACAATTTTATAATGTTTTAATGATTTAATATCAAATTTATGTAAGTTTAGGGGGTTAAGTGCAAAGTTTTACAAAGTTGAAATGTTTTGTGTAGGTTATGGAAAGATGTGGAAAAAAAGGCAAGAAAAAGAGAACTTGGAGGGTTTAAGTGTCAAAGTTTCAAAGTTTAATCAAGGCCCGACCCAAGCCCACATCTTAAAAGCCTTATATTATATTATATTATGATAATAACACAAGAAATCTGCCATTATTCATCACTAAGAGCCGAAATACAAAAACCCTAATCCCAAACAGCTCTTGCGATCGCTGCCGGCGGGAAGAAAAAGAAGAGAAAAAGGAAGAAAGGAGGCGGCTGTGGGCTGAAGGACGGCTGGAGAAGGAAGAAGGGACCTTGGGGCAGCAGCTAGGAACCTTAAACAAGCAAAGATCTCAGCCATATTACTTAGTAACACATCTTTAAACTTTAATTATTGTCAAGAACCTTAACTTTGATTGATTTGATCTTTTGGTTTGAATTGTTTTGCAATTGATTGATAGTTTGTCTTGTTATTGATTGAGTTTGGATCTTGAATGAGTTTAATCATGTTTATGATGATGTTTATGGTGTTTTTCTTAAGTATGCATGGCTGTCCAAAATCAATGTTAGGCTAAACTTGTTTGTTCTACCTAGGATAGATGATTGTTGAGTAGTTTAACTTGTTTAATGGATTGTTAATGTTCAAGACTTGAATTATTGATGTAAAGTTTAACTAAACCATAAATTAGATTGTGTGTGATGGCTGTGTTTTATTTGTTATTGCTTATAATCCTCTTGCATTAGTTAATTGAATCGGTTTTGATTAATTGATTGCTTGTTAAGCTCTTTACTTGGTGTTTTGGGTTTATTTGTGGGAAGTACAACCGTAGGGATAAGTGGGTAACATATCATCTAAAATCAGTTAAAATACACCTTCTTTGAGACCGAGAGGTGATAAGAAGTAATATTGTCTCGTTGCTTTTACTTGTTAGAATTAAGACCGCGCGAGAGCGGGTTTTTGTTTTGTCAAGTTTGAGTGTTTATGTGCAATTAGTTGGTTTAATTTGGGTTAAGTTAAATTGTTCCTCTATCCTTGGTTGCGTAGTATTCGTCTCCATTAGGATAGTGTGGCGAGGAGACCGAGAGGAGAGTCGATATTTGAACACGTTAATAATTGTTTTTCCGGTTTGTTCTTTAAAAATCAACTAAAATAAGTTAAAATTTGTTAGAGAGACTGAGAGGTAATTTGACTTTTTTAAACAAGTTTTGGTTGTGTCATCTTTTATAACCGGTGTCTTGAATATTTTCAATCCATTGTCTTGTTATTTCTGTCAACATGATTCATTCCTAGGTAGACGTTTTTATATATTGAATTTAAATCAAAGTTTTCTAAAAGTGTTTTGTCAAACGTTTTCGTTTAGTTAAATTAATTTAAGTAGTTAAATAAAATCTTAAAAATTAAATAAATATTATTTTGGTAAGTCTTGGGTAGAGTTTTCTTAATCATAAACGTTTTCACGTGTCTTTGAGTTCGACATCCGGACTTCCTTGATGCTATACTATTTATGATCGGTACACTTGCCGGTTTTGTGTGGTTTCTATAGGATTTTCGTTTTTATAAATTTAAAGCTTAATTGTGATTCGTTCTTTATTTATATTATACATTTTCACACATCAAGTTTTTGGCGTCGTTGCCGGGGACACGGTTTGAAGCGTTTTAAGAACGACTCGAGTTAGGACTTGCCTTATTTACTATTTGTTTTCTTAATTGTTTTGTTTGTTAGTTTAAAATAGTTTAGTTAATTAATATTTCTTTTATTTATTTTAATAGTTGTATGCGACGTACTCGATCTCTAGGACCACCAGAAGTTGAAGGATTTCCCGAACCAGAGAGAGAGCTTCTTGAGAGACGTCGTACAAAACCGTCTTCTAGTTCATCTACAACCGTCGGTAATACATTCTCTTCTCCCACTTTATCTGAACCCATCGTTAGGGATATGATTATGGCCGACGCACCACCGAGGAGGACAGTCGCAGACCGGGCCCGTCCGGTCGATGCTGGCGTGAGATCCAGCATTGCTCCACCAGCTATAGGAGTTCAAACAACCTGGCAGATTCCATCGAACGTTCTGAACACCATTTCCCATTCTGCTCAATTTCACGGGTTGCTCCACGAAAACCCGCATTCACATCTCACTCGCATCGCACGTATTTGCGATACGTTTCATCTTGCCAACGTATCCGAAGACGCCATCAAACTCCGCATCTTTCCGTTCTCACTTGTTGATAGGCAAGTCTGTGGCTTGAGTCCCTCCCACAGGGATCCATTTCTACTTGGGCCGCCATGCAGACCCAGTTCCTGGAAAAATACGATCCTCCGGCTAAGGCCGCTCGTTTGCGTAACAAGATTCATTCTTTCCAGATGGAGGACACTGAGAGTTTCTACGAGGCGTGGGAGAGATTCAAAAACCTACTTGCTTTATGTCCGAACCACGGCTTGCAGGACTGGGCGGTTGTTGAAAAGTTCTATAACGGAGTGACTTACGCGACTCAGAATATGCTTGACACTGCTGCAGGAGGCAACTTATTGACGACAAAGGATACCGATGAGTGCATTGCCTTATTTAACGGTTTAGCCATGAGTGGATACCAGCGACCACCTTCTAAGAGCACCAAAACCGTCGACGCGTTATCACGCGGTATACATTCAGTCGACATGAACACCGCCCTCGCGACACAGGTCGTGGCGTTAGCAAAGATTGTGATGGACCTGCAGGTGAAAAGTAAGTTATACGAGATCTGCAGAGGGGGACACGATACCGTTCAATGCCCCGTAGGCTTCCAGGAAGAGGCAGTCGACTATGTTAACAATCCGAACCGAAACCCTAATTCTTTTAATTCTTATAATTCGGGTTGGAGAGGTAACCAAAATCCTAACTGGAGAAACGGAAATCATTCCGGCTTCCAGCCGCGTCAGAGTCTATTCCAGGATTCCGGTGAAGGAGCGAGTGGTGGGGAGAAGAAGCCCACGCTGGAGGAGATGATGGCACAGCAGACTCAGATGCTGTCGCAGCTTATGACTCGAGAGGATTCCCATCACAAAGAGACTCAAGAGAAATTTCAGGAACACGAGTCATTCATGAGAAATCAGGGGGCGTCAATTCAAAATCTTGAGAGGCAGATGGGAGAGATAGCGAATCGTCTGAATGAGAGGCCGCCAGGTAGACTTCCGAGTAACACTGAGCAGAATCCGAAGGCCTTCGCGAAGGCGGTGACGACGAGGAGCGGTGCAGGGGCATGTAGTAAGCCAGTGAATCAGGCGCCTGCGGTAGATGTAGAGGAGCAGGTGGACGAGGAGATTCAATTGGAGTCTCCACCGGCCGAGGTGCATCAGAGGCAGAGCCCAGGAAGTACAGCACAGGCCGAGAACCAACCATTATCCAGCACACCACCGAGAGTCTACAAACCTAGACTCCCATTTCCCGGGAGAGTCCGTAGGGATAGAGACGAGGAGCAAAACTCCAAATTTCTTGACCTTCTGAAGCAACTTCATCTTAATATTCCATTCCTTGAGGCACTTACGCAAATGCCCAAATACGCAAAGTTTCTTAAGGATATTCTTTCGAACAAAGAGAAGTTGGCCGAAGTCTCTTCCATTCCTCTGAGTGCTGGTTGCTCTGCAGTCTTGCAGAGAAAGTTACCAGAAAAGATGTCCGATCCTGGGAGTTTCACAATTCCCTGCATCTTAAGTGATAATAAGGTCGTCCATGCGCTGGCAGATCTTGGTGCCAGTATTAATCTCATGCCGTATTCCGTGTATCGCAAGTTGGGACTAGGCGAACCGAGGCCTACCCGTATGAGTATCCAGCTTGCTGATCGTTCTGTGAAATACCCCCGAGGGGTGGTCGAGAACATGCTTGTTCGTGTCGACAAATTCATCTTCCCGGTGGACTTTGTCATCCTGGACATGAACGATGACGATAGTGTCCCACTCATCTTGGGCCGACCATTCCTTGCCACTGCACAGGCATTGATCGATGTCTGCGAGGGTAAATTAATCTTAAGAGTTGGGGATGAGAACGTCACCTTTGACGTTCGACAGTCACTGAAACACCTTAAGTCTGCTGATGACTCCTTATACTTCATTAATACCATCATGGAGCATGTCGGGGAGTTTCTCAGTGAAATTTGTGGAGGATCTGCCTCCGACACCCAGATTCTCGATAGGGAGATTCCGGAGATTGAAATGGTTGCCGTAACCAATCAGTCCTCAAATGACAACACCGAGTCGCATACCCCTGAATCTGGCGTGTCTGCTGAGATCGTACGAGACGATCCGATGGACCGACCTTCGGTCGAGAGTCCTCCTCTTTCCTTAGAGCTTAAGGATTTACCTTCCCACCTTGAGTATGCTTTTTTAGATGAAGAGAGGAAGCTTCCGGTTATCATTGCATCTGCGTTGACCGAGGTCGAGAAGGAGAAGTTGTTGAGGGTGCTACGAGAGCACAAGGAGGCTATTGCATGGAAGATTATCGACATCAAGGGTATCAACCCTTCGTTCTGCACTCATAAAATCCTCATGGAGGAAAATTTCAAAACTGCCGTCCAGCCGCAACGGCGGCTTAATCCGAAAATGCAAGAGGTCGTAAAGAAGGAGATCATTAAACTCCTTGATGCGGGAATCATTTTCCCCATTTCTGATAGTGCTTGGGTGAGTCCAGTCCAAGTGGTTCCTAAAAAGGGTGGCATGACTGTCGTCACCAACGAGAGGAACGAGCTTATTCCCACGAGGACTGTGACGGGATGGCGAGTCTGTATTGATTATCGCCGATTGAATGATGCCACCAGGAAAGACCACTTTCCTCTCCCATTCATTGATCAAATGTTGGAGCATTTAGCGGGTCAGCAGTACTACTGCCTCTTGGATGGTTTCTCCGGGTATTTCCAGATTTCCATAGCTCCTGATGACCAGGAGAAAACCACTTTCACCTGCCCTTACGGTACGTTTGCCTACAAACGTATGCCGTTCGGACTATGTAACGCTCCAGCCACATTCCAGAGGTGTATGGTGGCCATTTTCCATGATATGATCGAGGACTCCATGGAGGTATTCATGGACGATTTTTCCGTATTTGGGAGTTCCTTCGATCATTGTTTATCTAATCTTGAGAGGATGATGTCCCGTTGCGTTGATACCAACCTAGTCCTTAACTGGGAGAAGTGTCATTTCATGGTTCGTGAGGGCATTGTTCTGGGACATCGGATCTCGAGTGTGGGGATAGAGGTTGATAAAACGAAGGTCGAGACCATTTCTAATCTTCCCCCACCCACCTCTGTGAGATCCATTCGTAGTTTTCTAGGTCATGCCGGGTTCTACTGCCGGTTCATTAAAGATTTCTCAAAAATCGCGAGACCCATGACCAAAATTTTGTAGAAGGATGCTCCATTTGTTTTTTCCGAGCAGTGTATCGAGGCGTTTGATCTTTTAAAAGACAAACTCGTTAACGCCCCGATCATGGTTGCTCCCGACTGGTCGTCACTATTCGAGTTGATGTGTGACGCGAGCGACTTCGCAGTCGGAGCAGTTCTTGGACAACGGAAGGATAAATATTTCCATCCGATCTACTATGCTAGCCGGACCTTAAACGGCGCACAGGAAAGCTATACCACCACCGAAAAGGAGCTTTTAGCTGTGGTGTTCGCTTTCGACAAATTTAGGTCATATCTGGTTTTGTCCAAAACGATTGTTTATACGGATCATGCGGCTATTCGTTATCTCTTCAGCAAGCAGGACGCCAAACCTCGTCTTATCCGTTGGATCCTGTTGCTTCAAGAGTTTGATATTGAGATCCGTGATAAAACGGGTGCCGAGAATGTTGCGGCCGATCATCTTTCACATCTAGAAGGTGCTGAGTTAGGAGATTCGGGGGGCAGGATCAACGACCGTTTACCGACGGAAAGTCTCATGTTCGTTAAGGCACAGGAGGAGGGTTTTCCATGGTTCGCTGACTTCGCAAACTATCTTGCTGATGGATACCTCCCGAAGATGCCTTACCAGCAAAAGAAGAAATTCTTTGCTGATGTTAAGTTCTACCTATGGGACGACCCGTATCTTTTCCGTGTTGGTGCTGATCAGTTAATTAGGAGATGTGTAGATGCAAAGGAGGGATGGCAGATTCTGAGCCATTGTCATGTGGGACCAACAGGAGGTCACCACGGTGCGAGTTCGACAGCGAAGAAGGAATTTGATTCTGGATTCTATTGGCCTTCTATTTTCAAAGACGCACATGAGTTTGTTAAAAATTGTGACCGATGTCAACGTGTTGGTAATATCTCATCCCGGAATGAGATGCCCCAAAATGCGATTCAGGTATGCGAGGTTTTTGACATTTGGGGTATCGATTTTATGGGCCCGTTCCCGTCATCTAGAGGGAACAAGTACATTCTTGTGGCTGTTGATTATGTTTCCAGGTGGGTCGAGGCTAAAGCATTGCCCACTAACGACGCCCGAGTTGTAGTGAGATTTTTAAAAGGTTTGTTTTCCCGTTTTGGAGTCCCGAAGGCC
This sequence comes from Bidens hawaiensis, assembly GCF_021521415.1. Lineage (NCBI taxonomy): Eukaryota > Viridiplantae > Streptophyta > Magnoliopsida > Asterales > Asteraceae > Bidens > Bidens hawaiensis. Next base: position 211,534 of record NW_027492413.1, on the reverse strand, counting down.
TTGATCAGTGATCGAGGTACTCACTTCTGCAATGCGCAGATGGAGAAGGCATTGCAGCGCTATGGGGTCACCCACCGGCTTGCGACCGCCTACCACCCACAGACCAGTGGGCAAGTAGAAGTGAGTAATCGGGGAATTAAACGTATTCTCGAGAAAACAGTTGGTTCAAATCGTCGGGATTGGTCCGACAAATTGGATGACGCTCTGTTGGCTTTCCGTACAGCCTACAAGACTCCGACTGGTTCCACACCATTTCGGATGATTTATGGGAAGGCATGTCATCTTCCTGTTGAATTGGAACACCCCGCTTCATGGGCCTTTCAGAGGGTTAATCTTGATTTATCCGTCGCTGAGAGTAAACGTTTCCATCAGTTGCACGAGTTGGAGGAGCTCCGGGATCACGCATATGCACAATCATTTCGATATAAGAAGCGGACGAAGGAACTGCATGATAGAAAGCTGAAGGGTAATAAGCAGTTCAAGTGTGGGGATAAGGTTTTATTGTATAACTCCCGGTTGAGGTTATTCCCGGGAAAGTTGAAATCCCGATGGTCGGGACCGTTCACGGTCACTGAGGTTTTCCCGTATGGCACCATTGAGATACAAGATCGAAGCGGGAAGTTTAAGGTGAACGGCCATAGACTGAAGCACTACATATGAGAGCCGATAACTGATCAGACAGTCGAGGTGTTCTACCTTGACTCATTCACCGAGGAATAGTCGTGATGGATGCATCACTCGGGAGACAGCCCGAGTTGTAGAGTTTGTATTAAGATTCCCTTTACTTTCTGTTTTTATTTGTTTTATTTCTATTTATAAAAAAATAATAAAAATACAAAAAATAAATATTTCAAAAAAATCAAAAAAAAAATTAAAAAATTCGAAAAACACAAAAATTTGTTTATTTCTTATGTTTCTGTTTTCTGTTTTGTACGCCGCTACATGCGACCGAGTTTGAGTTGTTACAGGTATTATTATGCGCATGGTAGCTCTGATGGCGTTTTGGAACTGGTTCACCCGAGGTTGCGGCCGCGAATGAAGTGCTATACGGTCGTTCGTTCAAATCATAAACAGCTAATGAAGAATCTGCATCTAAACCAGGGGAGTAACCCGTTCTCTATTTTAATTTCTGTTCTTTAAAGTTTTAATTTTATGCTTTACGTTTTATTTTTATTTTATTTATTTTTCTTGTTCTCATCGAGGACGATTTCGTTCTAAGTGTGGGGATGGGAATTTATTTTACTTAGTTGAAAAAAAAAACTTAAAAATAAAATATTTAAAAAATTTAAAAAATAAAAAGTTTTCACTTGTTTTTCGTTTTCGTACGTTGTTTAAGTTTAAAAAAAAACAAAGAAAAAATGTCCCTTGTTTTTAGTTTCTTTTGCGTTAAAGTCGGAGATGATGATTTTATTCGGAAATCGGTTTTTCAAACTACTAATAATATGAGATAAATAAAAGAAAACGCACTTAACTTGGGATGTGTCGGTAGGCTCAGCCTTGAAAATGAAAGGGCAAATTTGATAAAACGGTTAAACGGAAATCTTTTGTGGGTAAAGTGTTTTGTCCGTGGAAAATAAGCAATGAAAGGTCGGGCCATACTCAAGCCTCAAATTTTGGTATGAAAAAGTGGAAATATCATGAGTTTTTAAAAATCTGAATACGTTATCATATGATGCTTGGGTAGGTTTAACGTTAGAGTATGCCGTGTAGCCTGTGATATAAATCTTAAACTGCTAGTTTAGTGTTTTACACCTCATCGGCGTATGGTTTTATAACCTTAAATCCTGTATTGATGGGATGCTTCGGGTCCGGACCCCATGGGTCTGTATGCAATCTATTTAGCTGGGTATTCACAATTCCTAAGTGGGGTTGTGAATATTTAAAATAAAGCCAAAGAGCAAACCCTTTTAAGTCTATAAACATGATCACAATAGTACTAAAGTACAAATACACTACAGACTTGATCATCCACGCTGTTAGTCATGTGGGGTCCCCTTGCTCGCGTCTCATTACCATTAAGAAACGGACCACAAGGGACACGCTACATGTAAGCCCTACAGATAAAATTTTGCATACTCACCTATGGTTATGGATTTGGGGTATTGCTTGATAACGGGAGTATGTCATGTTGTGGGGAGCACTAGCTATAAATAATTAACCTTAATCGTATCTAATGGCTGCTTGGTAGACTTTGATGCTTAAGCTTAGGTGGATAAACAATACCCTTGATCTTCTTAACTATTCATAAATATTGAGCAACAAAGTTTTAATTCTGCTAATTTTGAGATTTAAGTCAAGTTGCGGTGGTCTGGTCCGGTAAAAGCAGAAAATAAGCGGGTCTTAATTGTGTAAACCACTAAGTAATATTATTGTCGGATCTTATTTGTCTCGGTAAAGATTAAGGCATGGGTTTAGGTGGACAACAATATCGATGAACGCGGTTTTTGCATTTTTCTGAGCTTTAAAATATAACCTATATGTTTGATTTAACTTTGATTTTCCGATTCTGATCCAACTGCATTAAAATCTTTTTCAGGGACGAAAAGGTCTTAAGTGTAGGGATGTTTGATGTGTTGAATAACACACTTATATTTCCTTACAATTTTATAATGTTTTAATGATTTAATATCAAATTTATGTAAGTTTAGGGGGTTAAGTGCAAAGTTTTACAAAGTTGAAATTTTTGTGTAGGTTATGGAAAGATGTGGAAAAAAAGGTAAGAAAAAGAGAACTTGGAGGGTTTAAGTGTCAAAGTTTCAAAGTTTAATCAAGGCCCGACCCAAGCCCACATCTTAAAAGCCTTATATTATATTATATTATGATAATAACACAAGAAATCTGCCATTATTCATCACTAAGAGCCGAAATACAAAAACCCTAATCCCAAACAGCTCTTGCGATCGCTGCCGGCAGGAAGAAAAAGAAGAGAAAACGGAAGAAAGGAGGCGGCTGTGGGCTGAAGGACGGCTGGAGAAGGAAGAAGGGACCTTGGGGCAGCAGCTAGGAACCTTAAACAAGCAAAGATCTCAGCCATATTACTTAGTAACACATCTTTAAACTTTAATTATTGTCAAGAACCTTAACTTTGATTGATTTGGTCTTTTGGTTTGAATTGTTTTGCAATTGATTGATAGTTTGTCTTGTTATTGATTGAGTTTGGATCTTGAATAAGTTTAATCATGTTTATGATGATGTTTATGGTGTTTTTCTTAAGTATGCATGGCTGTCCAAAATCAATGTTAGGCTAAACTTGTTTGTTCTACCTAGGATAGATGATTGTTGAGTAGTTTAACTTGTTTAATGGATTGTTAATGTTCAAGACTTGAATTATTGATGTAAAGTTTAACTAAACCATAAATTAGATTGTGTGTGATGGCTGTGTTTTATTTGTTATTGCTTATAATCCTCTTGCATTAGTTAATTGAATCGGTTTTGATTAATTGATTGCTTGTTAAGCTCTTTACTTGGTGTTTTGGGTTTATTTGCGGGAAGTACAACCGTAGGGATAAGTGAGTAACATATCATCTAAAATCATTTAAAATACACCTTCTTTGAGACCGAGAGGTGATAAGAAGTAATATTGTCTCGTTGCTTTTACTTGTTAGAATTAAGACCGCGCGAGAGCGGGTTTTTGTCTTGTTAAGTTTGAGTGTTTATGTGCAATTAGTTGGTTTAATTTGGGTTAAGTTAAATTGTTCCTCTATCCTTAGTTGCGTAGTATTCGTCTCCATTAGGATAGTGTGTCGAGGAGACCGAGAGGAGAGTCGATATTTGAACACGTTAATAATTGTTTTTCCGATTTGTTCTTTAAAAATCAACTAAAATAAGTTAAAGTTTGTTAGAGAGACTGAGAGGTAATTTGACTTTCTTAAACAAGTTTTGGTTGTGTTATCTTTTATAACCGGTGTCTTGAATATTTTCAATCCGTTGTCTTGTTATTTCTGTCAACATGATTCATTCCTAGGTAGACGTTTTTATATATTGAATTTAAATCAAAGTTTTCTAAAAGTGTTTTGTCAAACGTTTTCGTTTAGTTAAATTAATTTAAGTAGTTAAATAAAATCTTAAAAATTAAATAAATATTATTTTGGTAAGTCTTGGGTAGAGTTTTCTTAATCATAAACGTTTTCACGTGTCTTTGAGTTCGACATCCGGACTTCCTTGATGCTATGCTATTTATGATCGGTACACTTGCCGGTTTTGTGTGGTTTCTATAGGATTTTCGTTTTTATAAATTTAAAGCTTAATTGTGATTCGTTCTTTATTTATATTATATATTTTCACACATCAGATACTACATGAAGATCTGTTAAACTACCCACTAAAGAGTTTGGATCATATCAATTTGAATATAAAAGTTTGTATTTGTTTAGTTTTGTAAACGGTATCGTACTAGAATATTTCCCATTACTAACGAGAGTATCGTTAGCGTTTATTTTATTTTATTTATTTTTAAATAAAATGTGACCCATGTCCTACATAAACGATTAAACGAACGATACAGATCATAACCGGGATATATCAAGGGCCATATACAGGTGATACATGTATTATAGCAATTAACATATTGATAAAAACCGCTTAAACGAAAAGATTTTCGTTTAACAATACGTTGTGATCTTAAATTGAAACGTTAGTACCAAAACAAGCATTGTATTATATTATCTCTACCAAAAAAGAATATATCCCCAACAAGAGATTCTTGTCAAAGTAGCTTAAGTAGGTTCTCTCATCTACCAGCATCCACGATCGCAGGTACACTTAAGTCTATTGATAACAATTTAATCCACTTGTTCGAACGAACACTAGCAAGCTAAGCTGTTTATGAATACTTCATTAAGATTTTTAGTCATCACTTTTTTTATTCTTCAATAATTATTGCAGGTACTGAAATCAGTTCTCTATGTGATGTCTAAACCTTAAGTAAGAGTTTATGTATCACTTGAATAAAAACACAAACATGTTTATAGTATATATATTACTTTCTTAGTCGAATCGGTTTGTGACTGAAAATTATGTTGATGAATGGGATGATTCACGTTTAATATATATGCTTTTGTGGTTTATTTTTAAACAAATATTTATATATTATCTTTTATGGTTATGGAATGGATTAATAAAAGAAGTGTGGCCAGCAGTAAGATACGTTTGTAGTGCCTTGAATATCATGTAGAGGAAAAACGAAATAAAACAGCTTCTTGTGCTGTGCTGCTGCTTCCGCTAAAGGTATCAATCTATATTCTCAGTTGTTTAATTATTATGTTTGATTGTATTACTTTCGTTTAGATTAGTTGTTGTTGGTAGTTATTATTAAAGTGTTCATTAACAGGCCTTGATGCAGAGAAATGATAGTTGATGAGGCATCTTGCTATAGGCAGGGGCGGACCCATGTAGTGTTGATCGGAGTCATGAGACACCAATGTTTTTTAAAAATTTCTTAAAAGCAGTATATTAACTTTTTCTTGGACCGCGTATTAATTAATAGATGGAACCGAAACTATTAAAGTTAATCTTGATGTAATGGTAGAGGGAGGATCAAATAAAAAACACTTTTTTGATGAGAATGGTAGAAACTAATAAGAAAATTACAAATGATAATTTATAAATAAGTATTAAAAGGACATGATGGTACTTTGTCAAATTAGTCAATTCAAGTCCTATATTTAAGCATGAAATTCTATGGGTTACAAACACAGTCAACACACTAATATTTATTATATAACAACACTAGTTCATATAACAACACTTTTAACAAAACAATCATATAAAAACACAATAATATTTCATATATAAAAACACTAGTTTTTACAACAACACAATCATATAACATAATAATATTTCTAATATAACAATAGTGCTTATATATCAACACAGTCATATAACAACATTTTTATATAAAAACACAATCATATAACAACACAATAATGTTTCTTATACATCATTAGTTCATAAGCATCATATAACATCACTAGCACATATAACAACACATTAATATTTCTTATATAACACCACAACAGCACTCTGCATTCGTATAACAACATAACAATATTTATTGGCAATTTATCAGCACAAACACTATTTTAATCAACCTAATTAGCAAGATCAAACCCCAAAAAAGCACATTGATTCCATTGATTTTATATAAAAAGAAAACTATATATTCTCTTTTTCCTAAAACATATGCACGTCAGTATAAAAAAGTGATTATATGGAATTTAATTGAATAAATCCATGTTTAAATTTTAAAATTTAAAAAAAAAGTGTCAATGATTTTAGTTAACTCAGTATAAAAAAGTGATTATATGGAATTTAATTGAATAAATCCATGTTTAAGTTTTGAAATTTTAAAAAAAAAGTGTCAACGATTTTAGTCAACTGATGACTAACAATTAATGGCCTGTCTTTCAGAAAAAGTCTGATTTACCCTTATTTATGGTTAAAAATTCTTTTAATTAATATTATGTAACCACCCTCTTTAGATCCTTGATTAACTAAATGGACATACCAAATCGTTTCTCACGTTTCTTATAAAAATATTTTTTTCTACAATAACCACTCTCTGTAATGGTAAACCCCTTCTTTTACAACTGATAGGTCACTAGTTCCAACCTTGCTTTCTTTTATTTTAAATTCAACTCAGTAACAAAGCAACAACTGTGTATTGCAGCATGTATATAATTACGTGTTCTTAGACAATGTTTGTGCTTTTGAAATTTGATATATAAATGAATAATTTAGATATTGACACGTGTATTTCACTTAGTGTCTTCTGAGCTATGATACAATAGTGTCGCACCCCGACATGTTCCGCTGTAGGTTGGGGTGTGACAGATTGGTATCAGAGCGGAAGGCTATAATATAGGTGGTTAAACGTAACGACCTAGTAGCATGCTTAGGGTCCCTATACGTGTTCCTATACGTGCATCCTACTTGTTTAATTTTTTGTACATAGCTTAGCATGTTTGAATTGTTTTATCATATACAATTGTACACAAAAGCACACACTTATTCCGAGGCTATGCCTCACTCTCAAAAATTATTTTTAAAAACTCTAGGATGATTTTTAATTGGGAAATTCCTTATGAAATCCCACCTTTTTATTCCCCTCTCCTTGATGATGATTTGTGGGACGGATATGTAGTAACTGTAAGAGGGACGCACTTGTTTACCGAACCCTTGACACAAAGGCTTGCGAGCCTAGGGAAGTGCAATGCGCATAAATCTCAATCAACCGTGAGACTTGGTTGCCTTCATGGAGTTTTTAGTAAGGGTGTGGAACTTATTAAGCCAAAGCATATCACACCAAACGTACCAGAATCTACTACCCTCATTGTATCAAACGTGGTCATATTACGATCACATTCTTAACTTTATAACCGAATTCACGGTGATCCGTGGCTAAACTCGGTTTTTCCGTATTGTGTTTTGTTGAATGGATGGATGAAGTATGTATAATGGGGTGGTTCCCGAACTACGTCAACCATCTACCTCAACACCCCCCTCAAATCCGATTTTCGATTTATTTTATTTAATTGGTGTTCGATATTTTTCATTTGTTGGAAGGACCCAAGGTGGTTCATGAACCCCTAACCAACAAATGAACCCATATATTTTAATTTAAGTTATGTTGTTATATATATTTATTTTTCTCAAAATGTTAAAGATGATAGAATGTTATATAATCAAGTCTCGTAGGTAATGAAATTCTCAATCTCAACCACAATCACAACCTCAAATTAAAATTCACAAGTATCAATTAATGCAACTCATATATTTACAAAATAACCCGAGCCTCACGAAATTTTACACATTTTCCCCTTGCAGTATGTCTTCCCGCCTCATCAACCGTAACCGTCGCACCAGCAACTCTGGCCTCAACATGCCATCCCGCATTGCTAAGGGCATCGTGGAAGCCCTCCCAACGATCATCTCTCAATTGCAAACTATGAATGCTCCTACCTCATCGACAACTCCGAACCCAATTGCTTTTTCCATCAAACAATTCAAGAGTGCCAACCCGCCTGAATACTTCGGTATCAACGGTGCTACTATTCTCCTCCAATTGTTCGAAGAAATGGAGAGTGTGTTCCTCCACTGTGAATGTCCCGAGGACAAGAAAACCACTTCCACCTCGAGCGTACTCAAGAAGAATGCCCTCAACTGGTGCAACGGTGAGAAGCGCACGCTTGGCGCCGAGGTTGCCATGGGATGACCTCAAGAAACTCATGCTTAAGAATTTTTGCCCGAAACATGAATTTCGGAAGTTGGAAGAGGAGTTTTGGAATTTGAAACATGAAAGTGGTAATGACACCATCTACAACGATCGCTTCCATGAACTGAGCTTTTTCATCCCCCACATGGTCACTCCCCCTGAACGTTCAATCGACAAGTACATCTCGGGTTTGCCTATGCAAATCCAAGATTCCTTCCTAAGTCGTGACCCTCAAACCCTCCATGATGCCATCACTCTAGCTGGTACCCTCACCAAGAACCACGTTAAGGCCGAGGCCATGACGCGGAAGAGTTCTAAGAAACCCAATGATAAGCCCACACCTGAACCCACTAAGGAATCTAAGCCAGAATCCTCTAAGCCTGAATCCTCCAAGAATAACAATCACAACTGTCACACCCCAACCTACGGCGGAGATGCGGGGGCGTGAACTGATTCCTCACAGCTTTCAAAGGTTACTAATATGCAATATTATAAGTTTCAATATCTATTAAGTAAATTTCAAACGAAACAAATATTCATACAATATCCAAATAAAGCAAAGTGCATCAACAATCAAAAGTCTTAAATTATATTTTCTCGTTAATTTATTTCTAGCATAAATCCTTAAGTGATCTTTTACTTCAATTACTTCACATCAAACGAAACATGCATATGCGTTGAAAATAAAATAGTTTGGTCAACACAAGGTTGAGTGAGCAACACATCAGTTTAGATGTACATGTAGTATATATAAAAATAAGTAATTGCAACAAGTCATATGAGGATAACAAATCAACCAAATGAGCAAGTATAACTGAGATGTCGAAGCACAAAGGCTATAACGACTGGCGTATGATCATACTAGACTGATATTATGTTGGACCTCTCTGAATGCGGAAGCATAAAAAGCAAATAAGAAAGCAAATAAGCACATAAATAAGTAAGGTATAAGTTGTTAACACATAAAACAATAGTTGCACTTTTGAGTATAAGTATATATGAGAAATATAATTTACGCATATGTCCCCAAAACGTAGAAAAACTAGTAAAATAGGGGAATATGAAACTCACCTCAATAGATGAACAAAGGAAATAGATAACAACCAGAATGACAATTCATGGAACTCACGCGTTGACGATAAGGCTAATAAGGAAAATAGATTGCGGAGATACTAAGTAAATGAACTAGATCGATTAAGGAAGCTCGGTAATTATAATTAGCAATATTATATTCTTTTGAATCATACTAAATGTAAATTTTATTATATATAAAGTTATTATATGAAGAACTATTAGTTTGCCAAAATAAAAAACAAAGTATATTGTAATACTTTATTATTTATAAAGGTATTATACAAGTAAAACATATCTTCGATAATATTACTAGTTTATTAATCCGTTTAAAAATATATTATAATATTTTATTATATAGAAATATTATACATCTTTAAAAATATTTATTAGTTTGATAAAACATTTAATAAGTTTTTCTATTTGTACATATATTTATCTATGTTATATATAAAGGAAGAGTGATGGGCAATAGAGGTAATTTCACAATTATATGACAAGGACAAAAGAGACATTTCATAATTGGGTATAAAAAGTAATTTGCCAACAGTTGGATTCATTCTTGGAGCATCTGATGCAACTTGATGAAGCTTCACGTTTTGAGAAATTACACCAAATAAGAAAACCACCCCCCCACCCCCCCCACCTTAAACTTAATGGAAATTGATACACACATCGATACATTAATAATTGGTTTATTAGCTTACATTATGAGGCATCACTTCATATTACTCCCATTGAATTGAGTTAATTGTCATCATTGCAATTGGACATATTATATAATATCCTCCACATTATGAAGCCATTAAGGATTTGTTGCCTGAGATTGAGGCATTTTCCTGTTAACCCTTTTATTCATAAAAAATGAAGATCGACCTACTGCGTACTGCGACCATTATGGGTGTTAATTATTTTTGTAGGTTTTTGTTGAAAGAAGCCATATGAATCAATTATTTGTGTTGTTTATCTCTCTTTAGCTCCTAAACTTGAAGAGATCCAAGCTCTTCTTCTATTTGATTTGTAAGTAAGTTTAAACGCCTAAGCTAATTTTGTAAAAATTTGATGGGTTTGCTCATATTGAAGGATCAAAATATGTGTTTGAGTCAAAGGAACCATTATGAATATGGAACCTTTTTTGGTATTATCTTCTTTTGATTGGAAGATGAATCTAGCGACCCCTGTTTCATTTTTTGAACACTTCATGTGTAGGCTTAATTTAATGGCTTGTGATCTACGCTATGAGTTCTTGACGAGGTGTGATCGTATTCTTTTATATGTTCGAAATAGTAAGGCTAATTTAACGTAGAGTTCAAGAAATTTATTCCAGTTTCAGCCAAATCAATGGTGATTTTTGTTAATTGTTACAATGAATGTAGATGTAAGGTTTCTAGGATTGTTCCATGTGTAATGGTTGCTGCTATAATGTGCAATGTTAGCGATGAGTGCTTCTGAATCTTTACATTATCTATGAGGTTTGTATCAATTTGAGTTAATTGGCATGTTTTTATCCAATTTTGAACATATTATTCCCCATCATTTGTGTCTAACTCTGACTTTATTAATTTAATTTCATACAATCGCAGGAGCATATAGCTGCAACCAGAGCTAAACCGTGTCAAGTGCGAATTCTTGAATTCAAATGTGTATGTCAATTCAATATTTGTTCCATCCCTTTTCTATTTGATGTTTATTTGTTTTGACACGCACTATTATTGCTATAAAAAAATTTAAACCAAGATAAGGTCACAAAAAATGCTTGGTGTCACTTTCTTATGTTTGGTTATGGATATTAACTTCTCTTTTTATAGTTGTATGTCTCATGTTTATGACTATACGCTTATATTCATGTAATGTTGAACACAGATTTGTTTGTTTTCTTTTTCTTTTAATTTTATGGGTTAATTGGCTTTTCAATGCATCACATGTCAGTTGTTTTAGGGGTGTTTAGATTTGTGTTTTGGGGCTGATCATCTTGGAAAGTCACAATATGAAGGAGCCTCCATAGGTGTTCTTATGTTGTGTTGGGTATACCTTCATATCTTATAACAAAATATGAAAGAGCCTCAATTGAAGCTTACATGCCTAAAATGGAATGATGATAACTATTCACGGTGAAAGTACCTGGACTTGATGTCGAATAGGATCGGGTAATTTATGAAGCCTATGGTTTTCAAGAAATATTCATGACAATAAAACAAAATTGATGGTCTTAATAATTTTAAAGAACTATTGATATTTTTAAGCTAGAGTCTTTAAAAGTTTGATAAGCATTTTAAATTCTAACCCGATTCTCACTGTTTATTCCTTTCACATGATTGTTATATTACTTTGTTCACTTAATTTCTGTTGATGAAGGTCATGTATAAGATATTGAAGTTTTGATAGCTAACTGAGTTAGCCACACTCTCAACAATTAACGGTCGGGAAATTACGAATTTAATACCAAGAAACTATGTACAGGTGTCGACACAAGTCCACATGGATCCATCAAAATGATATGGCGGTTTTGGAGGGTCACAAAGGTCCGGTTAATTGCTTAACTCCCGAAATGGAGCATGTCTGTTTAACAAAAACAACAATTTCTAATCCATAGTGATGGTTTGGATTGTTATATTAAAGTTTGTCAGATTTTAATCTTTTTATCATAAAGGGATTTTTTATTTTGTGAAACCTTTTATGTTGTATGACATTTATTACTACAAAATTGTAAAACTAACATCTCAATATATTCTAAATTATACAACACCCCTGCAAAATCGTCATAAAATAGTTCTTCATTGTTTTTCATACTATAATATAAGTTGTATCAAAAGTATTAGACATATGATTTGTTATAATCACATTTAGAACATTATTTATCAATATAATTAATAAATAAAAGGACTACAAAGTGTGTTCAGTTTGCACGTCGACCAACCCTAACCCTTATTTCAAATCATTATTCTGCCACAATTTTTTTCATGTCTCCAGCCTTAACTTTTGATCAACTGACTACATTTAATATAGGACCTAAGATTTGTTCCACATGTGCTGGTTATTTTGGTGCTCGAATATCTCTTAAGATGACATCTCGGATCACATAAGTAACGCTAAGTTGTTGTTGCAACATGAAACAAAAATATTAATAATTAATAATTATTATAACTAATAAACGTAAATATTTTACCTTCATCCCATACTTAGGCTTCTTTATAATACATAAGTATACGTAAATTACTTACACACGTTAGTTACATTACTTAACTTTTAAAAAGATATATTAAACTACACAATTGTGTTTAAATTGTTTTAAGGATAATGTTTTTATATGAAATTTTTTTTTGTATTATAGCAAATAAAATTTTTACTATAACAACGAATTGAACCCAAACTGACTGTATCCCCTTACAAGGTGAACCTTGGTTGGAAAAAAACACACATACACACACACAAGAAAATTAATCTTCTTGAGATACAGTATGCTCTCAAGAACACTCTACATATACTTTTGTTCCAGCAATCTTGAATATGCTTTTTAGGCTACCAAGCTACTTCGGCAGTTTAATTGCTTTTAATTGTTGTACCTAGGAAGACGTACGTGTTCTTAGTGGAGACATGAAATATGTTTTAAAGGAACCATGTCAAACAAGGGCCTTTAAGGTTTGAATTCGATTTAGTAATCGAATGTGAATTATAATTTAAATTCGATTAGAAATTCACATTCAAATTATACATTTTATTCTATTATAAACTAGGTATCAGATCCAGCGAACGCGCTGTAGTCCGGACTGATGTTGTTGACAGTCATATAGCTTATCAACTGATCATGTGGTACGACTACCATTTGAGGTGAATTCAATCAGTCTTGGGCTCCTGCATTGAAAACAAACCCAAAAAAAGTTCGTTTAATGCACAAATAGAACCTTAACATACACAAAACCCGTGCATTGCGGTGGCGAGCCGAAGTAAATTTGGTCGGTATCGAGTTAGGACACCTAAATACAACAAATTAAACATACTTAAAAAAACTACCGATACAAAATTTGTTGAATTGACGGACAATAAAAACTACGACAAACAAAAAAAACTTACACGTTGTGTCCATGAACCGGCGCAAATTCAGTGGGAATCACGGCACATTGTTTTTTATTAAATTGCACAAAAAACTCGCACATTGTTAATTTATCGTCCACAACATATTTCATCACTCATATGATTTAACTAAAAATTATACAGTTTGTTTTTTATTAACAAAAAATATATTGTTGGTTCTCAGCAACTCCTACGCCCACCACGACACAACTAACGAAGAATGCAATAATATTGCATGTATAGACACACCACCCGCACCAATAACCATCATACGTACTGGTCTGCCCAAGTACCGACAACAACTGGGATGATGCATGGTGAGCAGTTAATTTGGACGCCGTCATCCATGCCTGCAAAGCTTACGAGTCCAAGTGATCCTCTATTGGAATTATTTATATTTAGTATCTACTTCGGCATTACAACTGTAATAGGCGGTAAATGAAGTGCTAATATTTTCTTTAGGGTTAATTATTGAAGAATTTTCTACATAATATGGAATGGAAAGAAATCTACTATGTAATCACCTATTTACTACGGAATGTCTATTCATATAGCAAACGAAACATGTTAACGACCGTCACAATAATATCACCTGTCTTGTCATTACATTTACCCCTAAAATCTGGACAACATATTGTTTTCATTGCTCTACTATAACATTCGCCGGTAAACAAAATGAAAATTAAGATAACAAAAGGCAAATTTGTATCACCAACCTTCAATAAACATATTTACATAGAATGATACACTACGTCACATGGATGTAATGTTTTAAAACAGGACGATAACAACAATCAATTTGATAAAAGGTGCAAAAATCATTAATCATTGTACTACTTATTCACCTTTTAAAAATATGGAATGTCTATCCATATATACCAAACAAATCTCGTTCCAATCGGTGTTCACAACAATATCACATATCTTCTCATTACATTTATCCCTAATGTTTGTTACTATATATACTATCCTTTTACTCTAAATCATATATTATCTTTTTCTATATGAAATACTTAGACCACCAATAATTTGTATTAAAAACTAAAGTAACTTTGAAAGCAAAGTTACAAACCAAGTTACATTAATGTCTCCATAATCCATTAATTCACCTACAATAATTACACTTACATAATCCCCTCGTCACTTTGTTATTATAGATTACTATAAAGAATAGTTTTCACAATTTTTCATGCCTGAATTAATTGCATCAATTATAATGTCTTTTATAGACCTACACATATGTAATCCATGTACACACGTTACGATATCAACCAATATCTTATTTCTTTTAAACAACCATAATTTCATCTTTGTGTCATTCACTCGACATAATTACAAACTTATAGTTGGAGTTCATATACATATATTCCTAGATTTAAAAAACTTTAACCAAAAACAATATCTAACATATCATTTACCCTTACTTTTAGGATTCCAATACATTGAGGTCTTTAATTATAGCACAGAAATCAACAAATATAATTATTACATGATCAATTACTTAAAATGTTCCTCTTGGATCATTCAAATGCCATCATTTTTACCAAAATAAACATATATTCAATACTTCATCACGAATAATTATTGTCATTGAACAACGCATTAAACCTAACTTTCAGTTTCCTAATCACTCCTTTTAAAAGATCCAAACATCACCTACAAGCACACTTAACACATTCATTATTTACTCCAAAACCTTGCGGCATACACTCATTAATCAATTCTTACACCAAAAATAAACCCATTCAATTCCATAAGTCATAAACAACCACATTGATGTTGTTGAAAAAAAGAGGTATGCCTTATGTTCATCATTGGATTAACGTTATAATATACATATACATATACACTTATATAAACATGTCACTTGTGTCGCTGTTTTGTAGGACAGTTAGAGGCCTTTAACTTCACCATATTTACAATATACTATTACTTTACCATCGTTGCAAATAAATTTCTCATGCTTGTATCATAAGAAGTTCTTAATCACATCCAGACGTGAATTGTTAGCTACAGGAAACAATGTACATATTTAGGATTTAGGTGTCGAGATATTTCTTTTTTGCATCATGATACGCCTACCAACAAATGCCATCGCAAAGTGTAAGACGGTTTACAAATAGTGGTGTCAACTGTTGTCCACAACAGATAATGAAAAACAACACTCTTCAAGTCATTTAGTTGAGACCAACCAAAAATTATTCTTGGTACACATGATTGATTGGTATGTTTATCTGATTGATGGTCAAACGACTGATTACGGCCTTGATCAAGGATTCGTTTCCCATCCAACCACTCACCACGCCCATCGATATACTTCCACACTTAGATGGCCTACTACATTATACATTGCTACAAACCAAGGAGTTGGTTCTTTTGGAACTCCACAACCAAGGCATACAAATGCCTACCAACAAATGAATTCTATGGATTATACAATGGCCCTTCAAATGATTACACAGTTATGTATACAAAATGTGTTGCAGCTTTCATTATAGTACACATTTATTCAAGACAAACAACAACATGGACACAAATACCCTTCAACATAAAATGAGAATATGTAAAAACGATTTCCATGTGGTCCAACGGAACTCTATGTCAACCTGCATTGTACTTCGTCGTTTCGGAGGCTTGGTCCGTGTTTTCGAACATTGTTATAAAATTTCACATGATAACGGAACATGTTAAAGAGATAACCTTCCTTTCTGTTCCATCAAAATCAATTTTTAGGACCCATTTGGGAAACACTGACAACTCCCTCCACATGCACCTAACTCATGGAAGCCACAACATATAATATAACCTATGGTCCATGCTTCGAGATAAGTGAATACCATGTTCAAACCCCCCATAATCCCACCAATATCCCTGCACTAGTGGGTCCCATTACCCATGACTTTACAAATCGAAAATAGTTTGCTATGGCAGGTACAACAAAACTATATGAGATTGTGGTAGTCACAAAACCGTTAGCATGTGCCTACCACACGAATTGGTTTAACAAAAAAAGGGGCAGTCTTCACATTGACCCTTGTCTCTCCCGATATTTAATTCTATCAATGTCGTATGGTTTTCTTAATTCCGATCACATTCCTACTTTATAGGTACCATTCACTTTATAACACAATTTATCCAATATATATGCATACGCCAATATGCATGTGTACAATCTAATCACATATGCCCACCACTTTATCCTTTTTACAATTCGTTTACGGACAACTTTATGGTTTTAATTTGAGCATTTCATTTATCTCACGATTAAATTTCAATTTTAACTAATCACCAATTAATATACATTCAAACATTTAAGTTGATTAAAAATCACAAAACCCATAAACCTACTTTATTAAAAAATATTTCACAAAACACGATGTATCCAATATATATGCGTACGCCACACAAAAATCAACATCCAACAAACCATATGCACATGCGGTAGCATGCTCACATTGGCAATCCATTACACACCTCATCAAACACTACAAACTAATATGAGGAAATTATTTGCGCGAACCCGCAACAACGCGCGGGCACTTCTGCTAGTATAACAAAAAATATAAGTTTACGTGGCATTATATGTACATTCACAGACAAAAAACGTGAGAAAATATATATATATATATATATATATATATATATATATATATATATATGATCGATTTCTAGTAAAATAGTTTACTTATTCATTATTAGTATTATTATACATATTATATGGCTTAAATAGAATTAAAATAAATAAAATCTGAAAAAACGTGGTGAAGGGGTTCGAACCTGCGACCTCTGCCCCCAAAACTCAAATGTTTAACAAACTGGGCTGACCAGTACAAACGAATAGATTTGATTTCGTTTAATTAAATACACAAACTGAACAATCTGATTAAGAACCCTAATATCTTGATTTGATTAATCCGTTAATATTAATCAAATTGCTCTTAGGGCTTTTGATCATCATGGAATCTCGATCACGATCATGTATTCAATTACCTCTTGTGCTAGTCGGAGCTGGGTGAACGAGATAGAACAGAAGACGGCGCTAAAGTGTTAAGAATGAGCAGTTAGAGATCGATCTAATATAATTACATATAGGGTAATGTCGGCTATGATATGAGGATCGTATACGCGTAATTAATTGAAATATAACAGATGATTTCGTGTACTAGGGTTAAACGATTGTCGGTTATGTTATAGATGGAAAAACGGATCAAAATTAGTATAATTAACATAATAAGATCGTCGGTAAGGCCGAAAATACCTTAATCTAGTGATTTACAATATCAATTACAACTAACAAACGATAATTAAGGTCCATGTAACCAATTTGAATTCAGGTACAAGAAAGAAGATGTGGATACGGGTTTGGGTATTAGGATATCTAGTAAGGAAAATGGGTAATAACAAAGATATTACAATCTGGTCCCTGATATTTAGGAATGGACACAAGAAGTTAAAACTAAATACTTTGGGCTAAAAATGTATAAACATTAAAGATATAATTATGAATTATAAATATAAATAAAATAATAAATATAACTCGATAAACACAATATTTTGATAAAATAATCTAAACATCAAAACGAGTCGGGTATTTAAAAAAGTATAAATCCGGAAAAACCCGAGTTGTTACAGTCTCCCTACTTTAAAAATTTATCATAACACCGAACTTTGAATAGTTAAAATAATGCTCCAAATGCAAATCCGATAAAGGCACTTATATATAGGATGTACCACCGGCGTATCCACCATGTCCTTATCATCTTTACATTTGTACTGTTATTCCAACCAATTTCAATTCTATATTATGATACACAATCTTACGCATCATGATTTCCATGCGAGGACTTTGATAACTATGTTTCGGACCATAATTATTTTCATCTTCGGATGGTCCACGTGATTCGTCCCATTGTTTGGATTTACAAAACGTTTGATTAAAACGTGCCTTTGAGGAAACAAAAGTTTTAAGGAGTTTTAATTTAGAACACTAGAAAGTCACCAATGCATAAAATAATTTCAAAAGTTGCAGTGAATTTTAATAAGTCAAAGAAATTTTAAGACGACTTTTAAACGTAAAGATATAAGTATTTAAAGTTTAAGAAGGGGTAGCTTATAAATAGTTAAGGTTAATGAAGGTAAAGAAATAAGATAGAAGTAGGCTTCAATAAACAATCTATTTAATCAAAAGAAACTTTATTTATTAGATAGAAGGTAAATAATTCAAATTGGAGATAATCCAAGGCCATAAAGAGGCGTTACAATACGTAATTAAGAAAAGACAGAAGAAATTAAGAGAGATAAAGAAAACGGCAAAAGTCTTCACGGTCGTTGAGTACTTAATTGACGTGACTTGGGGCACCATGAGGAGTTGTAGGAGTAGGAGCAGTTGAGGTAGATTGACTTGGAATAGCTTGAATAGGTTGAGCTTGCATAGCAGGGGCTTGAGCAAAGTAGTCTTGGTACACTTGAGCTTGCGGATGCGAAGCTTGATAGGGTTGAGTTAAGTAAGGTTGACATGGATTGATAGGAGGATCTTGAAGAACATGAGGTAGTTGGGTTTGGACTTATGGGTCATGTAGTAGGGTGTAGTCATAGCTTGGGCTTGATGGGCATGGATAAGTTAAGGACTTGTGTCACACCCCGATCGTGATGGCGGAATAATCGAGGCGCGGCGACTAAGTCGTGATTGTTGAGCACAATAGTATAAAAGTCTAAATGCATAAACATAACCAAAATGTCAAATATTACACCATCCAGGTAACATGAAACAAATTGTTTTAATACAAAATATCAAGTTTCCAAACAACTCCTAGACTAGCCTTCATCTCTCTAAGGCCTCTAAACTTGCTAGGGATTTCTTGCTGCATTATTTCCTGAAAACATGTAACAAACTGTCAACTACATAAAGTAGATGAGTGAATTCATAGGTTTAAAGAAAAAGAGTTTATACACAAACATACTAGTATAGGTTGTAGGGGTTTATATATAGGGTGTACCTGCGGCTAACCCACCACTCCTACAACTTATACTACTATGTTTGGATATAATACCCGGTTTTAAGATGGTTTGTAAGAAAAGGTCTCTTGGTTTTCCCAAAGAGGTTTTTGTAGTAAGTAAAACATGAAATGTTCTCCTGGACTCTCAGCGGGCTTATTATTCTCCCATTAGAGTCGTTTGTGATAAGATTACTCAAAGATTTGTGGTCTCCCAACGGTACATGTAGCACATAGCAGTTAAGCATAAATAAGGACATATAGATTTGAGCATGCTAAGTTTACTAGACAAACCAACACCAAGATCCCACTGTTTACTAGTATCCAAGATGATGGTGAATAAATGATGATGATGATGAATGATGATGAAACTCAATGATCACACAAGACTTGATTGATCCCACGCAAGACTTAAACCAAGACTACCTCGTTCTTGTCATCCAGGACTCAGCTAGGTTCTACCGAGAGTAGGATAGACTCCCCAAAGAATCCTGAGTTCCCTTGGTCCCTACCGAGACTAGTATAGGTCCTCAAGAGTTATGGATTTCACCGAGACTAGTATGAAATCCCAAGAGTTACGAGTGCCACCGAGAATAGAATGCCACTCATGGTCGCGAGTTCTACCGAGAGTAGAATAGACTCTCGCGTCCAATTCAACTCATGATGCTTTGATCTCTAGATTTCCATGCTGACACAATGACTATGATGATATGAATATGATTCCCATTCCCATGATGTCAATGTTCATAGAATTTCCCATACTCATTGATTTCCAATGTTCTTAGATCTCCATAAGTTGATGGGTTTTCCCCATGTTCATAGATTTCCAAAGTTTATAGATTCTTAAAAAGCTTGTGGATTTCCGCACGTGTGTAGAAATCCAAAAGTTTATAGTTTAAAGAGTGTTTGCATAAATGATTTTATCCAAACGTGTAAAGTTACCATGTTTCCACCCCATAGTTTTGAAAAGCTTAAATAGGGGCTATGAACTCACCTTGATCTCGGGTTAGGATGGTGCTACAATAGATCTCCTTAGCCTAGAGTTGAACATATATATAAGGTTAACAACGTGCTATAAGTCTAAGAAAACGAGCTTACGCGGCCTCGAGCAAAAACTGGGTTTTAAAGACGAAAACAGCTTGGTTCTGGCTTGATTCGATCGAATAGGAACACGTTCGATCGAATAGACACACATTCGGTCGAATCTGAGGCACACTCGATCGAACTAGAAACACATTTGGTCGAACCAGTTGGAAAAACTCGTTCGGTCGAACATGGAACTTGTTCGATCGAATAGACACTCGTTCGATCGAATACGAAACTCATTCGGTCGAATGAGTTGGAGACCATTCGGTTGCTTTCCTATTCGATCGACTGGACTGATTCGATCGACTGGTTCGATCGAATGAGTCTGATTCGACTCCTTCAAGCTGGGCGACGGAGAAACCTACGGGTTTTTCAGATTTTCCAGATTTTTGACCCAAAATCGAAGTTTTTGACATGGAAATGCTCGGGATTCAAAGGGCTATCGATTCCTAGTGATTTTAAACACAAAAGCCTGCATTTTGACACCAAAACAAGACGGTTTTTGACCCGAAAACTCTAGAAACGAAAATGGGTGTTTTTGCTCGATTTGAGGCCGAAAATGGTTATGAAAATGGATGATTTTCAAGAAGATCTTACCAAGAATAACAACAAACAGATTTGTGGACTCGGATTTGAAGTTTGAAGACTTTCTCTCTCTAGTTTCTCTCTCTAGAATGAGAGTGTTTGGGTGGGAAGTGTTGGTGGAAATGAAAGAGATGGTGTAAGAATACTTGATTTTCCGCTTAAATACTCGGGTGGCTCGGGTTCGGGTTTAGGCTACCGACGGGTCAAGACTAGTCGAGTTCATAAGTTTTTAAACAAACTAAAACTTTTTCAGCAAAACTTTTATAAAACCATTTTCCGAATAATTATTTGAAATCTTTTTAAATAAGAACATTTAATTTTTCGAAAGCATAAAAATTAATATTTTTCAGGCGTAAATGTCGTTTTATAAAATAAACATTTTAAATGATAAAAGCAGATTTTTCCAATGATATGGGTTCCGAACTTATCGTCCAGAATCCCAAAGTCTATAGTTTCCGATGATTTCACGATCCTAGTTTACCAATCGAATTTCAGGGCGTTACATTCTCCCCAATTTAGAGGAATTTCGTCCCGAAATTTAGAACTTAGTATAGTTGATGCAATGATGTTTTAGATCAAATGATCCCATGATGACCACTATGCGCCACTACCCCTAATTTTCGTCTTGGATACCACCCAAATCAAGTTGAAGGGGTTTATATATAGGGTGTACCAGCGGCTAACCCACCACTCCCTCAACTCCACTTGGGTGTTTCTTTCGACTCCTATTAGTTTAATGACACACAGGACGACACACTATTTTCCACTACAAGGCATCACCTTCAAGCTTTACATCAGACATATTCATTTCAGATTGAAGGGGTTTATATATAGGGTGTACCAGCGGCTAACCCACCACTCCTTCAATCTCCAATGAATAATTCCCTCAATAACTCTTGAATTTAACGCCTCACAGCTGCCACGCTAACTATGAGTCCCTAATTCCAAGTCTCGCTTCAGACATAATCAACTTGTGCCAAAGGGGTTTATGTATAGGGTGTACCAGCGGCTAACCCACCACTCCTTCAACATTCATTGATTAATTCCCTACACGAAGCTTGAGTTCACGACTCATAGTTACACAATAGCATATTGTTTATACACGTATACACCTGTGAACATGATGTAATTATATTCCGGACTATAATTACGAGTTCACCTTGTATCAATGTATAAACTCCATTGTGTGCGGCTAGAAAAATCGACACGACACCACACACACACACACAACCATGCTTCATGAATGCTAGAATGATGACAAATTTTGGCTCAATGATACATAGTTTACCCCAATGTTTACATGATTAAGTATGCACAACTTGTGTTTTCCAGCACGAGTCATGGGTAGCCAAACTTGGTGCTATGCAAATAAGAGAATATTTATAAGCAAATAGGAACAACATGATACTTCATTGATTGATATTGGTCCCTGATTACATGATTACGATTACATAGACTCCAAGATTTCTAGAATTACAAAGATGATGACTATGCGAACAGATGAGGGTATTCCTCCTTCATCTTATCCTCTCGCTCCCATGTGAACTCGGGTCCACGATGGTTGTTCCAACGTACCTTGACTATGGGTATCCGGCTTCGCTTAGTCCTTTTGACTTCTCGATCTAGGATCTCGACAGGTTCCTCAACAAAGTGTAGTTTGTCGTCAATGCGAATCGTGTCGATCGGGATTTGAGCGGTCTCGTCAACGAGGCACTTTTTGAGTTGCGACACATGAAAAACGTTGTGAACACGGCTGAGTTCTGGAGGCAATTCCAAGCGATAGGCTACGGGTCCGACCTTTTCGATGATCTTGAAAGGTCCTACGTACCTTGGAGCAAACTTTCCCTTTTTCCCGAAGCGAACAATGCCCTTCCAGGGGGAAACTTTGAGCATTACGCGATCGCCTATTTGGAACTCCAGAGGTTTGCGGCGTTTGTCAGCGTAATACTTGTGTCGACAGCGGGCGTCCTTAAGTCTTTGCTGGATGATGGCGATACTGTCAGTGGTTTCCTGTATCAGTTCCGGGCCGAGGATTTGAGAATCTCCGGTCTCGGACCAACACAGTGGAGAACGACATTTCCTGCCATAGAGTGCCTCGAATGGTGCGCATTTGATGGTAGCATGATAGCTGTTATTGTATGAGAACTCTGCAAGAGGAAGGTGAGTCTCCCAGCTACTACCGAATTCAAGGATACAGGCTCTGAGCATATCCTCCAGGGTTTGTATGGTCCTTTCGCTCTGTCCGTCCGTTTCAGGATGATAGGCAGAGCTAAGTTTCACACTTGTCCCAAAGGCTTTCTGAAATGACTTCCAGAACCTTGACGCAAAAGAGGGGTCACGGTCAGACGTGATGCCCTTAGGCACACCGTGACGGGTTACAATCTCACGAATGTAAATCCGCGCCAGCTTCTTCGTAGTGTAGTCCTCGCGGACAGGGAGAAAGTGGGCAGACTTGGTCAAGTAATCCACGATAACCCAAATCGTGTCATAACCGCTGGGTGTCCGCGGGAGTTTGGTAATGAAGTCCATAGCGACTTCGTCCCACTTCCACTGCGGTATGATCGGTTTTTGTAACAGGCCAGATGGTCTCTGATGTTCAGTCTTGATCCGCGAGCATGTTAGGCACCTACCGACGTACAAAGCTATGACTTTCTTCATACCCGGCCACCAGAAGTGAGACTTGAGATTCTGATACATTTTATCACTGCCCGGGTGAATAGAGTATCTGGATTTGTGCGCTTCGTTCAGGATAAGTTCTCGAAGTGGTTCAGAGTTTGGAATCCACATGCGATTTAAGTAGTAAAGTATACCATCAAACTTGGTTTCAAACTTCCGTTCGGCACCGCAAGATAGCATATTTTTGAGATCACCACCAGCAATCGCTTGCTTTTGAGCTTCAAGAACCAAGGAGGGAAGACTGGACTGAATACGGATCGCATGCAACTGGGTCCTTTCCTTGCGACTTAACGCGTCAGCCACTACGTTAGCCTTTCCAGGGTGGTAGCGGATTTCGCAGTCGTAGTCACTTAGGAGTTCAACCCATCGACGTTGTCGCATGTTTAGCTCCCTTTGGTTGAGGATGTGTTGTAGGCTCTTGTGGTCGGTGAAGATGACACATTTCGTACCGTATAGGTAGTGTCTCCATATTTTTAAGGCAAAGACCACAGCACCCAATTCCAAGTCGTGGGTGACATAAATCCTCTCATGACTCTTGAGTTGGCGCGAGGCATAAGCGATGACCTTACCGCGTTGCATTAAGACGCAGCCTAGACCTTGGCTCGAGGCGTCGCAATAAACAACAAAATCATCGTTACCCTCAGGAAGTGACAGGATTGGTGCATGACAGAGTTTATGTTTCAATGTTTGGAAAGCCTCTTCTTGCTCTTGGTTCCAAATGAATGGTTCCCCTTTTTGAGTTAACATTGTGAGAGGCAATACGATCTTTGAAAAGTTCGAGATGAATCGACGGTAGTACCCAGCTAAACCAAGAAATGAACGAATTTCGGTTGGCGTTGTAGGCGCTCCCCAATTTTTGATGGCTTCAATCTTGGCAGGGTCGACATGAATGCCTTCCTTGTTAATGATGTGACCTAAGAATTGAACTTCCCTTAGCCAGAATTCGCATTTGGAGAATTTGGCGTAGAGTTGCTCTTTCCTCAGCAGATCCAAGGTAAGCCTGAGATTAAACTCATGGTCGGCTTTAGAGCGGGAATAAACGAGAATATCGTCAATGAAGACGATAACAAACTGGTCCAGGTATGGACGACAAACGCGATTCATGAGATCCATGAACACCGCAGGGGCATTCGTCAAACCAAAAGGCATGACTAGGAACTCGTAGTGTCCATAACGAGTTCTGAAAGCGGTTTTCGCGATGTCGTCCTCCATGACGCGTACTTGGTGATAACCTGAGCGTAGGTCGATCTTGGAAAAGTAAGTGGCTCCTTGCAGCTGGTCGAAAAGATCGTCAATCCTTGGTAATGGATACCGATTCTTGACCGTGAGTTTGTTAAGCTCACGATAGTCTATGCACATCCGGAAAGATCCGTCCTTCTTCTTGACGAAGAGGACTGGAGCTCCCCATGGAGATGAACTAGGGCGAATAAAACCCTTGTCTAGTAGTTCCTGTAGCTGGCTCGATAATTCCTGCATTTCTGACGGAGCCAAACGATACGGAGATTTTGCCACGGGGGTTGCACCGGGAACTAATTCGATGTGGAATTCGACTTGTCGGCTAGGAGGTAGTCCGGGTAAGTCTTTAGGAAAAACGTCAGGATTTTGGCGAGCTTCAGCAGCGCCAATAGTAAAGGCTCGGCCTCGGGCCGGAGGAAGATTTGCAAGACGAGGACACCTGCTCCTGAAATGGTCCGTGGCTCCACACTCGAAACAGCTTCGAGTGTTGCTGGGTTGGGAACTGCTGCTCTGTATTGCCAGTTGATTACCTTGAAATCTGCAGCGTTCCGCTAGGTGCCCCAAACGTCCACAGTTCGTGCATTTCCAGCACGGGGTTCCGGCAGGGTGATGAAATTGGCAAGTGCCGCACTTGGGGTGAACCCCAGTGTACTCCCTCTTTGGCCTTCCAGAAGGGGTGGGAGCAGGAGCGACAGAGCTGATTGGGGTTGCGGGAGTAACCATCGCGTAACTGCTAGCCTTACGCTTTTTGATGCGGTTGATCTTTTTGGATGAGCCCTCAGCGGCCTTGCCCGTACCTTTGGCTAGGACCCCAGTCTTAACCTGGTCCTGGGTCAGTCGGGCAGCTAGTTCAATGGCCGCTTGTAGGGTTGATGGGTCAGCCCCGATAACGATTCCACGGACAGTGTCAGGTAGGCCATTGATGTAAAGCTCAATAGCCCGGGAGGGAGGGGTGACCAAGTGTGGTACGAGAAGGGAGAGCTCGTGAAAACGCTCCGTGTACCCTTGGTGATCAGCGCCCTTCATTTTGTGCACCCAAAACTCAGCTTCAAGTTTCTGCACCTCACTGCGAGGTACGAACTCGCGGGTAACCAAAGCTACAAATTCCGACCAGGTCATGGCCAAGGCAGCCTCACGCCCGCGGGTTCTTATCTCGTTGTTCCACCAGGTCAGCGCGCGTTTAGACAACATGCTTGCCGCGTGCGTGACTTTCAGTGTCTCAGGGCACGAGCTAATAACAAAGGCAGCCTCCATCTTTTCGATCCACTGGAGGAGACCAACGGCGCCTTCTGAACCGCTGAAGCTGGTGGGTTTGGTAGCCATGAAATCCTTGTATGGCTTATTTGCGGGTTCATTTGCGTTCTGAGCTGGAATTTGGTTGGCCCCAGAGGTTCCTTCTTGCCTCAGCCCCTGGCTAATGGCTGTTACCATGCCTGGTAACACAGCCGCGATCTGCTGGGCTATAAGGTTGGCTAGATCAGCGGAGTCCAAGGGGGCGGGTGCACGTCTGGGAGGCATTCTTGACAAAACGAAAAAAAAACGAGCGTTAGATAGAATCGATGACACGCCAAAGATTAAGAATAGAGGACATAGATTGTACCAAGAACACAGAATGACATGGCTCAAGAGATTAACAGTTAATATACAACACATAAGCACGCAGCACGTATATAAGTGTAGACATGTGATTGTGATGCATGAGCTATCTAGAGTCAAGGATCCTAGGTTATAGTCTAGGTCGGTTTCCTAATTCCCTATAACCACTGGCTCTGATACCAATCTGTCACACCCCGATCGTGATGGCGGAATAATCGAGGCGCGGCGACTAAGTCGTGATTGTTGAGCACAATAGTATAAAAGTCTAAATGCATAAACATAACCAAAATGTCAAATATTACACCATCCAGGTAACATGAAACAAATTGTTTTAATACAAAATATCAAGTTTCCAAACAACTCCTAGACTAGCCTTCATCTCTCTAAGGCCTCTAAACTTGCTAGGGATTTCTTGCTGCATTATTTCCTGAAAACATGTAACAAACTGTCAACTACATAAAGTAGATGAGTGAATTCATAGGTTTAAAGAAAAAGAGTTTATACACAAACATACTAGTATAGGTTGTAGGGGTTTATATATAGGGTGTACCTGCGGCTAACCCACCACTCCTACAACTTATACTACTATGTTTGGATATAATACCCGGTTTTAAGATGGTTTGTAAGAAAAGGTCTCTTGGTTTTCCCAAAGAGGTTTTTGTAGTAAGTAAAACATGAAATGTTCTCCTGGACTCTCAGCGGGCTTATTATTCTCCCATTAGAGTCGTTTGTGATAAGATTACTCAAAGATTTGTGGTCTCCCAACGGTACATGTAGCACATAGCAGTTAAGCATAAATAAGGACATATAGATTTGAGCATGCTAAGTTTACTAGACAAACCAACACCAAGATCCCACTGTTTACTAGTATCCAAGATGATGGTGAATAAATGATGATGATGATGAATGATGATGAAACTCAATGATCACACAAGACTTGATTGATCCCACGCAAGACTTAAACCAAGACTACCTCGTTCTTGTCATCCAGGACTCAGCTAGGTTCTACCGAGAGTAGGATAGACTCCCCAAAGAATCCTGAGTTCCCTTGGTCCCTACCGAGACTAGTATAGGTCCTCAAGAGTTATGGATTTCACCGAGACTAGTATGAAATCCCAAGAGTTACGAGTGCCACCGAGAATAGAATGCCACTCATGGTCGCGAGTTCTACCGAGAGTAGAATAGACTCTCGCGTCCAATTCAACTCATGATGCTTTGATCTCTAGATTTCCATGCTGACACAATGACTATGATGATATGAATATGATTCCCATTCCCATGATGTCAATGTTCATAGAATTTCCCATACTCATTGATTTCCAATGTTCTTAGATCTCCATAAGTTGATGGGTTTTCCCCATGTTCATAGATTTCCAAAGTTTATAGATTCTTAAAAAGCTTGTGGATTTCCGCACGTGTGTAGAAATCCAAAAGTTTATAGTTTAAAGAGTGTTTGCATAAATGATTTTATCCAAACGTGTAAAGTTACCATGTTTCCACCCCATAGTTTTGAAAAGCTTAAATAGGGGCTATGAACTCACCTTGATCTCGGGTTAGGATGGTGCTACAATAGATCTCCTTAGCCTAGAGTTGAACATATATATAAGGTTAACAACGTGCTATAAGTCTAAGAAAACGAGCTTACGCGGCCTCGAGCAAAAACTGGGTTTTAAAGACGAAAACAGCTTGGTTCTGGCTTGATTCGATCGAATAGGAACACGTTCGATCGAATAGACACACATTCGGTCGAATCTGAGGCACACTCGATCGAACTAGAAACACATTTGGTCGAACCAGTTGGAAAAACTCGTTCGGATCGAACATGGAACTTGTTCGATCGAATAGACACTCGTTCGATCGAATACGAAACTCATTCGGTCGAATGAGTTGGAGACCATTCGGTTGCTTTCCTATTCGATCGACTGGACTGATTCGATCGACTGGTTCGATCGAATGAGTCTGATTCGACTCCTTCAAGCTGGGCGACGGAGAAACCTACGGGTTTTTCAGATTTTCCAGATTTTTGACCCAAAATCGAAGTTTTTGACATGGAAATGCTCGGGATTCAAAGGGCTATCGATTCCTAGTGATTTTAAACACAAAAGCCTGCATTTTGACACCAAAACAAGACGGTTTTTGACCCGAAAACTCTAGAAACGAAAATGGGTGTTTTTGCTCGATTTGAGGCCGAAAATGGTTATGAAAATGGATGATTTTCAAGAAGATCTTACCAAGAATAACAACAAACAGATTTGTGGACTCGGATTTGAAGTTTGAAGACTTTCTCTCTCTAGTTTCTCTCTCTAGAATGAGAGTGTTTGGGTGGGAAGTGTTGGTGGAAATGAAAGAGATGGTGTAAGAATACTTGATTTTCCGCTTAAATACTCGGGTGGCTCGGGTTCGGGTTTAGGCTACCGACGGGTCAAGACTAGTCGAGTTCATAAGTTTTTAAACAAACTAAAACTTTTTCAGCAAAACTTTTATAAAACCATTTTCCGAATAATTATTTGAAATCTTTTTAAATAAGAACATTTAATTTTTCGAAAGCATAAAAATTAATATTTTTCAGGCGTAAATGTCGTTTTATAAAATAAACATTTTAAATGATAAAAGCAGATTTTTCCAATGATATGGGTTCCGAACTTATCGTCCAGAATCCCAAAGTCTATAGTTTCCGATGATTTCACGATCCTAGTTTACCAATCGAATTTCAGGGCGTTACATTCTCCCCAATTTAGAGGAATTTCGTCCCGAAATTTAGAACTTAGTATAGTTGATGCAATGATGTTTTAGATCAAATGATCCCATGATGACCACTATGCGCCACTACCCCTAATTTTCGTCTTGGATACCACCCAAATCAAGTTGAAGGGGTTTATATATAGGGTGTACCAGCGGCTAACCCACCACTCCCTCAACTCCACTTGGGTGTTTCTTTCGACTCCTATTAGTTCAATGACACACAGGACGACACACTATTTTCCACTACAAGGCATCACCTTCAAGCTTTACATCAGACATATTCATTTCGGATTGAAGGGGTTTATATATAGGGTGTACCAGCGGCTAACCCACCACTCCTTCAATCTCCAATGAATAATTCCCTCAATAACTCTTGAATTTAACGCCTCACAGCTGCCACGCTAACTATGAGTCCCTAATTCCAAGTCTCGCTTCAGACATAATCAACTTGTGCCGAAGGGGTTTATGTATAGGGTGTACCAGCGGCTAACCCACCACTCCTTCAACATTCATTGATTAATTCCCTACACGAAGCTTGAGTTCACGACTCATAGTTACACAATAGCATATTGTTTATACACGTATACACCTGTGAACTTGATGTAATTATATTCCGGACTATAATTACGAGTTCACCTTGTATCAATGTATAAACTCCATTATGTGCGGCTAGAAAAATCGACACGACACCACACACACACACACAACCATGCTTCATGAATGCTAGAATGATGACAAATTTTGGCTCAATGATACATAGTTTACCCCAATGTTTACATGATTAAGTATGCACAACTTGTGTTTTCCAGCACGAGTCATGGGTAGCCAAACTTGGTGCTATGCAAATAAGAGAATATTTATAAGCAAATAGGAACAACATGATACTTCATTGATTGATATTGGTCCCTGATTACATGATTACGATTACATAGACTCCAAGATTTCTAGAATTACAAAGATGATGACTATGCGAACAGATGAGGGTATTCCTCCTTCATCTTATCCTCTCGCTCCCATGTGAACTCGGGTCCACGATGGTTGTTCCAACGTACCTTGACTATGGGTATCCGGCTTCGCTTAGTCCTTTTGCCTTCTCGATCTAGGATCTCGACAGGTTCCTCAACAAAGTGTAGTTTGTCGTCAATGCGAATCGTGTCGATCGGGATTTGAGCGGTCTCGTCAACGAGGCACTTTTTGAGTTGCGACACATGAAAAACGTTGTGAACACGGCTGAGTTCTGGAGGCAATTCCAAGCGATAGGCTACGGGTCCGACCTTTTCGATGATCTTGAAAGGTCCTACGTACCTTGGAGCAAACTTTCCCTTTTTCCCGAAGCGAACAATGCCCTTCCAGGGGGAAACTTTGAGCATTACGCGATCGCCTATTTGGAACTCCAGAGGTTTGCGGCGTTTGTCAGCGTAATACTTGTGTCGACAGCGGGCGTCCTTAAGTCTTTGCTGGATGATGGCGATACTGTCAGTGGTTTCCTGTATCAGTTCCGGGCCGAGGATTTGAGAATCTCCGGTCTCGGACCAACACAGTGGAGAACGACATTTCCTGCCATAGAGTGCCTCGAATGGTGCGCATTTGATGGTAGCATGATAGCTGTTATTGTATGAGAACTCTGCAAGAGGAAGGTGAGTCTCCCAGCTACTACCGAATTCAAGGATACAGGCTCTGAGCATATCCTCCAGGGTTTGTATGGTCCTTTCGCTCTGTCCGTCCGTTTCAGGATGATAGGCAGAGCTAAGTTTCACACTTGTCCCAAAGGCTTTCTGAAATGACTTCCAGAACCTTGACGCAAAAGAGGGGTCACGGTCAGACGTGATGCCCTTAGGCACACCGTGACGGGCTACAATCTCACGAATGTAAATCCGCGCCAGCTTCTCCGTAGTGTAGTCCTCGCGGACAGGGAGAAAGTGGGCAGACTTGGTCAAGTAATCCACGATAACCCAAATCGTGTCATAACCGCTGGGTGTCCGCGGGAGTTTGGTAATGAAGTCCATAGCGACTTCGTCCCACTTCCACTGCGGTATGATCGGTTTTTGTAACAGGCCAGATGGTCTCTGATGTTCAGTCTTGATCCGCGAGCATGTTAGGCACCTACCGACGTACAAAGCTATGACTTTCTTCATACCCGGCCACCAGAAGTGAGACTTGAGATTCTGATACATTTTATCACTGCCCGGGTGAATAGAGTATCTGGATTTGTGCGCTTCGTTCAGGATAAGTTCTCGAAGTGGTTCAGAGTTTGGAATCCACATGCGATTTAAGTAGTAAAGTATACCATCAAACTTGGTTTCAAACTTCCGTTCGGCACCGCAAGATAGCATATTTTTGAGATCACCACCAGCAATCGCTTGCTTTTGAGCTTCAAGAACCAAGGAGGGAAGACTGGACTGAATACGGATCGCATGCAACTGGGTCCTTTCCTTGCGACTTAACGCGTCAGCCACTACGTTAGCCTTTCCAGGGTGGTAGCGGATTTCGCAGTCGTAGTCACTTAGGAGTTCAACCCATCGACGTTGTCGCATGTTTAGCTCCCTTTGGTTGAGGATGTGTTGTAGGCTCTTGTGGTCGGTGAAGATGACACATTTCGTACCGTATAGGTAGTGTCTCCATATTTTTAAGGCAAAGACCACAGCACCCAATTCCAAGTCGTGGGTGACATAAATCCTCTCATGACTCTTGAGTTGGCGCGAGGCATAAGCGATGACCTTACCGCGTTGCATTAAGACGCAGCCTAGACCTTGGCTCGAGGCGTCGCAATAAACAACAAAATCATCGTTACCCTCAGGAAGTGACAGGATTGGTGCATGACAGAGTTTATGTTTCAATGTTTGGAAAGCCTCTTCTTGCTCTTGGTTCCAAATGAATGGTTCCCCTTTTTGAGTTAACATTGTGAGAGGCAATACGATCTTTGAAAAGTTCGAGATGAATCGACGGTAGTACCCAGCTAAACCAAGAAATGAACGAATTTCGGTTGGCGTTGTAGGCGCTCCCCAATTTTTGATGGCTTCAATCTTGGCAGGGTCGACATGAATGCCTTCCTTGTTAATGATGTGACCTAAGAATTGAACTTCCCTTAGCCAGAATTCGCATTTGGAGAATTTGGCGTAGAGTTGCTCTTTCCTCAGCAGATCCAAGGTAAGCCTGAGATGAAACTCATGGTCGGCTTTAGAGCGGGAATAAACGAGAATATCGTCAATGAAGACGATAACAAACTGGTCCAGGTATGGACGACAAACGCGATTCATGAGATCCATGAACACCGCAGGGGCATTCGTCAAACCAAAAGGCATGACTAGGAACTCGTAGTGTCCATAACGAGTTCTGAAAGCGGTTTTCGCGATGTCGTCCTCCATGACGCGTACTTGGTGATAACCTGAGCGTAGGTCGATCTTGGAAAAGTAAGTGGCTCCTTGCAGCTGGTCGAAAAGATCGTCAATCCTTGGTAATGGATACCGATTCTTGACCGTGAGTTTGTTAAGCTCACGATAGTCTATGCACATCCGGAAAGATCCGTCCTTCTTCTTGACGAAGAGGACTGGAGCTCCCCATGGAGATGAACTAGGGCGAATAAAACCCTTGTCTAGTAGTTCCTGTAGCTGGCTCGATAATTCCTGCATTTCTGACGGAGCCAAACGATACGGAGATTTTGCCATGGGGGTTGCACCGGGAACTAATTCGATGTGGAATTCGACTTGTCGGCTAGGAGGTAGTCCGGGTAAGTCTTTAGGAAAAACGTCTGGAAATTCACGCACAACGGGGACATCAGAGAGCTTCTTCCCCAAAGATTTCTTGATGGAGACATGAGCTAGGAAGGCGAGACACTTCTTTCGAAGGCATCGCCGAGCTTTAAAGCAGGAGATTAATTTCAGACATCTGCCTGATCTTTCTCCTTGAATAATTATGGACTCGCCAGAAGAACAAGGAACGCGAATGAGCTTCTCAGCACACACCACTTCCGCGTGGTTGATGGACAACCAATCCATCCCAACAATTACATCGAAACTTCCTAATTGCATAGGGATGAGGTCAATGTTAAGAGACGTCTGATCAAACGTAAGCGTGCAATTGCGAACGATTTTGTTCACTTGGGTAGACTCTCCGTTTGCCATTTCGACAGAGAAAGCGGGGTCTAAGACAGAGGTTCCTAGATTAAGCAATGGGACCAACTCGCTAGAAATAAAACTCCTATCTGCACCCGTGTCAAATAGAATAGAAACCCAGAGATTGTTAAGGATGAACGTACCAGTAATGACGTCAGGATTTTGGCGAGCTTCAGCAGCGCCAATAGTAAAGGCTCGGCCTCGGGCCGGAGGAAGATTTGCAAGACGAGGACACCTGCTCCTGAAATGGTCCGTGGCTCCACACTCGAAACAGCTTTGAGTGTTGCTGGGTTGGGAACTGCTGCTCTGTATTGCCAGTTGATTACCTTGAAATCTGCAGCGTTCCGCTAGGTGCCCCAAACGTCCACAGTTCGTGCATTTCCAGCACGGGGTTCCGGCAGGGTGATGAAATTGGCAAGTGCCGCACTTGGGGTGAACCCCAGTGTACTCCCTCTTTGGCCTTCCAGAAGGGGTGGGAGCAGGAGCGACAGAGCTGATTGGGGTTGCGGGAGTAACCATCGCGTAACTGCTAGCCTTACGCTTTTTGATGCGGTTGATCTTTTTGGATGAGCCCTCAGCGGCCTTGCCCGTACCTTTGGCTAGGACCCCAGTCTTAACCTGGTCCTGGGTCAGTCGGGCAGCTAGTTCAATGGCCGCTTGTAGGGTTGATGGGTCAGCCCCGATAACGATTCCATGGACAGTGTCAGGTAGGCCATTGATGTAAAGCTCAATAGCCCGGGAGGGAGGGGTGACCAAGTGTGGTACGAGAAGGGAGAGCTCGTGAAAACGCTCCGTGTACCCTTGGTGATCAGCGCCCTTCATTTTGTGCACCCAAAACTCAGCTTCAAGTTTCTGCACCTCACTGCGAGGTACGAACTCGTGGGTAACCAAAGCTACAAATTCCGACCAGGTCATGGCCAAGGCAGCCTCACGCCCGCGGGTTCTTATCTCGTTGTTCCACCAGGTCAGCGCGCGTTTAGACAACATGCTTGCCGCGTGCGTGACTTTCAGTGTCTCAGGGCACGAGCTAATAACAAAGGCAGCCTCCATCTTTTCGATCCACTGGAGGAGACCAACGGCGCCTTCTGAACCGCTGAAGCTGGTGGGTTTGGTAGCCATGAAATCCTTGTATGGCTTATTTGCGGGTTCATTTGCTTTCTGAGCTGGAATTTGGTTGGCCCCAGAGGTTCCTTCTTGCCTCAGCCCCTGGCTGATGGCTGTTACCATGCCTGGTAACACAGCCGCGATCTGCTGGGCTATAAGGTTGGCTAGATCAGCGGAGTCCAAGGGGGCGGGTGCACGTCAGGGAGGCATTCTTGACAAAACGAAAAAAAAAACGAGCGTTAGATAGAATCGATGACACGCCAAAGATTAAGAATAGAGGACATAGATTGTACCAAGAACACAGAATGACATGGCTCAAGAGATTAACAGTTAATATACAACACATAAGCACGCAGCACGTATATAAGTGTAGACATGTGATTGTGATGCATGAGCTATCTAGAGTCAAGGATCCTAGGTTATAGTCTAGGTCGGTTTCCTAATTCCCTATAACCACTGGCTCTGATACCAATCTGTCACACCCCGATCGTGATGGCGGAATAATCGAGGCGCGGCGACTAAGTCGTGATTGTTGAGCACAATAGTATAAAAGTCTAAATGCATAAACATAACCAAAATGTCAAATATTACACCATCCAGGTAACATGAAACAAATTGTTTTAATACAAAATATCAAGTTTCCAAACAACTCCTAGACTAGCCTTCATCTCTCTAAGGCCTCTAAACTTGCTAGGGATTTCTTGCTGCAATATTTCCTGAAAACATGTAACAAACTGTCAACTACATAAAGTAGATGAGTGAATTCATAGGTTTAAAGAAAAAGAGTTTATACACAAACATACTAGTATAGGTTGTAGGGGTTTATATATAGGGTGTACCTGCGGCTAACCCACCACTCCTACAACTTATACTACTATGTTTGGATATAATACCCGGTTTTAAGATGGTTTGTAAGAAAAGGTCTCTTGGTTTTCCCAAAGAGGTTTTTGTAGTAAGTAAAACATGAAATGTTCTCCTGGACTCTCAGCGGGCTTATTATTCTCCCATTAGAGTCGTTTGTGATAAGATTACTCAAAGATTTGTGGTCTCCCAACGGTACATGTAGCACATAGCAGTTAAGCATAAATAAGGACATATAGATTTGAGCATGCTAAGTTTACTAGATAAACCAACACCAAGATCCCACTGTTTACTAGTATCCAAGATGATGGTGAATAAATGATGATGATGATGAATGATGATGAAACTCAATGATCACACAAGACTTGATTGATCCCACGCAAGACTTAAACCAAGACTACCTCGTTCTTGTCATCCAGGACTCAGCTAGGTTCTACCGAGAGTAGGATAGACTCCCCAAAGAATCCTGAGTTCCCTTGGTCCCTACCGAGACTAGTATAGGTCCTCAAGAGTTATGGATTTCACCGAGACTAGTATGAAATCCCAAGAGTTACGAGTGCCACCGAGAATAGAATGCCACTCATGGTCGCGAGTTCTACCGAGAGTAGAATAGACTCTCGCGTCCAATTCAACTCATGATGCTTTGATCTCTAGATTTCCATGCTGACACAATGACTATGATGATATGAATATGATTCCCATTCCCATGATGTCAATGTTCATAGAATTTCCCATACTCATTGATTTCCAATGTTCTTAGATCTCCATAAGTTGATGGGTTTTCCCCATGTTCATAGATTTCCAAAGTTTATAGATTCTTAAAAAGCTTGTGGATTTCCGCACGTGTGTAGAAATCCAAAAGTTTATAGTTTAAAGAGTGTTTGCATAAATGATTTTATCCAAACGTGTAAAGTTACCATGTTTCCACCCCATAGTTTTGAAAAGCTTAAATAGGGGCTATGAACTCACATTGATCTCGGGTTAGGATGGTGCTACAATAGATCTCCTTAGCCTAGAGTTGAACATATATATAAGGTTAACAACGTGCTATAAGTCTAAGAAAACGAGCTTACGCGGCCTCGAGCAAAAACTGGGTTTTAAAGACGAAAACAGCTTGGTTCTGGCTTGATTCGATCGAATAGGAACACGTTCGATCGAATAGACACACATTCGGTCGAATCTGAGGCACACTCGATCGAACTAGAAACACATTTGGTCGAACCAGTTGGAAAAACTCGTTCGGTCGAACATGGAACTTGTTCGATCGAATAGACACTCGTTCGATCGAATACGAAACTCATTCGGTCGAATGAGTTGGAGACCATTCGGTTGCTTTCCTATTCGATCGACTGGACTGATTCGATCGACTGGTTCGATCGAATGAGTCTGATTCGACTCCTTCAAGCTGGGCGACGGAGAAACCTACGGGTTTTTCAGATTTTCCAGATTTTTGACCCAAAATCGAAGTTTTTGACATGGAAATGCTCGGGATTCAAAGGGCTATCGATTCCTAGTGATTTTAAACACAAAAGCCTGCATTTTGACACCAAAACAAGACGGTTTTTGACCCGAAAACTCTAGAAACGAAAATGGGTGTTTTTGCTCGATTTGAGGCCGAAAATGGTTATGAAAATGGATGATTTTCAAGAAGATCTTACCAAGAATAACAACAAACAGATTTGTGGACTCGGATTTGAAGTTTGAAGACTTTCTCTCTCTAGTTTCTCTCTCTAGAATGAGAGTGTTTGGGTGGGAAGTGTTGGTGGAAATGAAAGAGATGGTGTAAGAATACTTGATTTTCCGCTTAAATACTCGGGTGGCTCGGGTTCGGGTTTAGGCTACCGACGGGTCAAGACTAGTCGAGTTCATAAGTTTTTAAACAAACTAAAACTTTTTCAGCAAAACTTTTATAAAACCATTTTCCGAATAATTATTTGAAATCTTTTTAAATAAGAACATTTAATTTTTCGAAAGCATAAAAATTAATATTTTTCAGGCGTAAATGTCGTTTTATAAAATAAACATTTTAAATGATAAAAGCAGATTTTTCCAATGATATGGGTTCCGAACTTATCGTCCAGAATCCCAAAGTCTATAGTTTCCGATGATTTCACGATCCTAGTTTACCAATCGAATTTCAGGGCGTTACACATAATTACTTATTCCGTTACATGGTCCGCATGGTTCGTTCCGTTGGGTGAGTTAAAATCATACATACATGTATAAGAGAAAAAAAAAACTTTTGAAAATTAAGATAAAATGCCTAGAAATAAAAATGGAACAAAACTTAACGACCAAGATAAGGAAACTCTTGAAGTCAAATATCGAGATAATTATTGCAACACCAAAATGATTGAACAAGCTCAAAATAACAAATATCAAGATAGAACATTCAAAAAATGTCACTAGTTGCTAGGTATTGAAATCAAAATAAAATTAACTCTTGTTATAGAAAACGAAAATAATTATCCTAATAGTTAAATCTAATATATGAAACATTGGGGATATGAGAGGCTAAAAATTGTGTAAACATATAACCATAAGAAACTATCAAAATTAGTGAAATAATGACATTGGGTCATTAGTAATGTTATTCTCGGGAAATTTTAACCGTTACGAAAAGAGTTTAAGTTTGAGACACTCACATTGAAATAATGTTGAATGGCAAATGAAAATATAAATCATAAAAAAAATATAAATACATAAGGCCCCAATTAGATAACTATGCCTTAACCAAGTACACAGCCGAGCATATATCGAGTGATGGCAAGAGTGGGGATTGTTGTGTGCTTCGGAAAAAAAAGTGCGTGGGTCGATTTAAATAGGGTAGACAACGCGTAATCTGTAATTGGCAACCTTGTGATATTTGCTCAGTTAAATTGGTGCTAAAAGAAAAACCGAATATAAACTTCCTTAACAATTGCGAGATCCCTACAATAAAATTGAGAATGAAAAGTTTTTGTTATGAGTTGTGTGGTGAATACTAAGGCATGTCCCATATTTTATTATATATTTATAGTCAAATGAGTCAACAAAGTCTTAAGGTTAGAAGCAATTGGCAGCAAAGAAATAAAAAAAAATAATAAATTCAATAAATAAATAAATAAAAATAAAAATTTGAAAGGTTAAACACTTAAAACACATTTAGAAGAAATTACATAAGCTTGGTACAAAGTAAATTGTTTTAAATAACAATACATATTATTTACCACTTATACATCCATTTTTTTTTGTAATAATATAAGACATTCGTGAGAAAGACGATGTTTTATAACCTTTTCGTTTAAGAAATCATACCTGCTAGGTTTTGTATATCAACTTAAAATTATACATGACAAATAACATATGGTGTATTCAAAGAGATTCTATTTTCTAAAAGTTTCAATATATATGTATATATAAACTATTTATGTAGTACTAAGTTATGTTTCTAATTTTTTTTTGACATAAATATAATTGACTAGTAAAAGTTATTTATAAGTTGCTTGCAACAAAATATGACAGTTCCCAAATTCTGTAACGCACCAAAATATGATAATAATAACAATAATTAATTAATTTATATTAATATAATTATTACTTTTCACAAGAAAACAAAATATTAATATGACCACTAAATCTTATTATATAATAACCTAGATAATGCAATTAAATTACTTGAAATAATTAATGAATGTATAAAAAGTTAGTCTAAAATACCAATAAAACCAAGTACAAAAAAAAGTCGGTATCTTCATTCGATTACGTTTGGGGTTACCGGTCATAGGCCGTTAGATTGAGTTGAGCATGAGCAAACAAATATAATTCTATAGATAGTATAAGCGATGCGTGTCGAGTTACATGAGGAGAGTAAAGGAAGATAGATATATCAAATGTAAACATGATTTCATTAATAACTAGGTTAGGTACCCATGTCTTACATGGATTGAACAATTTAAGTTATGCAATATATGGATAGAAAGAAGATTACAGTGAAAAGAAGGCGGGTCATCTTCGGTTGAAGATCCACGTGTTTTTAACAATGAACCCGTTGAATAAGTTTTAGGAGCTAAAATGTTTCATATATTTGCATTAGTTTACTTATATATATATATATATATATATATATATATATATTAACGATATAATTTATATTAGAGTACAAGCTAAATAATGAAAATGTTCAGTTTATAAAAAGGTTTTATAAATAAAAGTAAGCTTTTTAATAATAATAATATGTTTTGTAAAAGCAACTATAGAAATCATTAATAAAAAAAATATATAAAAAGAACTAAAAAAAATATTTATAATAATGTATAATTAATAGGATAGAGAGGCGGGAAGAAAGCATAAGATTGCATAAGAGCATGACATGTGGCAAAAGAAAACCTTTATTTATTATATTTTATAGATAGATATTGAAAGTTGGTGCGAAAAGGAAAAGGAAAAAAAAATGTAGCCTATAGCGCTTGTCTTCTCGTGGTCTTGGGCATAAGGACTATGGTGAGGTGGTGCCATGATTTCTAAGCTGAAATTCATTGGCGTTGATGTAGTATACACATCCTTGCGCACCCTGGCTGGCTCGGGTCATTTGAGTTTGCTCTGATTGGTTTGGTTGAGGTTGAATAACTTGAATGGATTGGACTTGCATTGGTTGGGCTGGATCAGCTTGGGCTTGCGGTTGGAAGGTTTGGGCTTTGTATACTTGGTGTTGGTTGGTTGGTTTGGTTTGGGTAGGTTTGGATTTGGTAAATGAGTTTTGGACATGTTTTGCGAAGATAGTTTGGGCTACAGCAATGATAGCAGGATCGCATAGTTGGGGATGCGGGTGCATAAGGTAGGGCATATGATTGGTGATATGGTTGAATAACAGGTTGCGGGGGAGTAGAGTTGTGTTGATCTTGTACAGATTCTCGGTAAGAGTTGATGAAGTGAGAAAAGCAGTCATCATTGAAACATTTTCAGCAATGTACGGTAGTAGGGTGGTGAAAATTACACATGTCACACAGAGGATATGTTCCAGTGTAGGGCTTTTTGTTAGGTTGACTTTGGATATCTTGGGTTGGTGATGAATCCGAGTTGGTTAGGGCGTAGTTTCGGTGTTTGCGTTGGTGAATCGCTTGACGGAACAAGCAACTAGTTGGTAATTGTGGGTGTGGTGGTGGCACTCATGGCTTGAAGTTAGGCGATGAGGGTTGGAAGAGATTCATTCGATTCCTTTAGCAATGCGGGATGACATACTACGGCCGAAGGTACTAGAGTGACGATTGCGTTTTGAGTTACCGGTGCGACGGTTGCGGTGGATAAGATGAGAAAGCATGCCGCGGAGGAAAGTGTGTGAAATTTCTTAAGTTTTTTTCTTTTCTTTTCTTTTTTTTTGGTGTATGGTTTTTATTAAAAATGTTCGGCTAAGTATTGTAAATATGCGAGGTTGCGTAATGTAAATTGAAACATGCGTAAAATTTGAGAAATCCTTCGATAATTCGATGTTAAGAGTGAAAATTTTATCATTTGTGAAAAGAATTTCAAATATGTAATATTCAAAATTTTGGTTGTATGAAATGAAGCAATATAATTCACTTAGCGGTTTAGGAGTTCATGAAAACACCATGGTTCCTTTTAACAAAAATGAGAAAACAACACTAACATCCATAAACAAAATCAATAATAAACACTTAGTTGTTAAATTATCCATGTATCACCATGGCTTTATTTTAACTAAAATGACTGAAAATCGATTAAAATGGATATATGGGGCGTTGATGCGAACGGTCGGGGTATCCATGAACCACCATGACTTTTATCACCCATTAAAACAACATAGGAAAGAACCGAGTTTAGTCGTGTATCACCGTAAATTAGGTTATAATTGAGGTAGGTGGTCGTCACATGAATCATCATCAATGAGAGGGATTAAAAAGGTGGAATTTCTTAAGGAAATGACGGAAAAGGAAAAATCGTGCTAGAGTTTTGAAAATAATTTTGATAGTCAGACATTGACTCAGAATAAGTGTGTGCTTTTGTGTACAATTGTATATGACAAACAATTTAAATATGCTAAGCTATGTACAAAAATTTAAAAAAAGTAGGGCGCCTTGTATAGGAACAGGTATAGGGACCCTAAGAATGCTACTAAGTCGTTATGTCTAACCACCTATCTTATAGCCTTCGGCTCTGATAACAATCTGTCACACCCCAAGCTAATGACGGAACATGTCGATGCACGACAATATTTGTATCATAGCTCAAAGACACTAGAATCATAAAAAGTGTCAATATCTAAATTACTTATTCACAATAATCGTACACAAATAGTTCAAAAGGAAAACAAATTAATACAACATCTAAACTTTATAATTTTTAGCCTATAGTCCAATCTAAGTTCTTCACTTCAAACCATCTGAAATAACAACCTGCAATATGCGAAAAAATAATTTGTCAACAACACATGTTGAGCGAGTAATTCACAGTTTGGTGTAATAGTAATAGTAATAATGAGAAATAAACAATTCCTTGCGATAATTTGTATTACATCAATTAATATAAACAAGTATAAGTGTCTTTTCGATCATGCCACTAGATTACGGAAATGTCTAAGCAGACGGCGTATGATCATACTATGAGGATGAGGATGAGATACCAACCAACCATAAAAGCAGTAAACACATAATTCATATAGCAATCAACAATTAATCGAGCAACAACACAACCACGCAAATAATGGAATTTGGTTTGAGTATAATAATAATAATAATAATAATAATAATAATAATAATATTGATTTCTAATATGAATAATGCCCCAAAAACAAAAATAGGAAAATGGGGATGTGATTACTCACCTCTGAGATACGATAGACGACGAGACGGCGGTGATGTTAAGACGGACTAGTTAGCTAGTCCTTTGAGGAGTCTTGACAAGTTCTCCTAATTTAAAGTATAATTAAAATAATTATCTAACGACATAAGTGGACAAGACAAGGAAAGTAAGGGTTTCTAACGGATTTGGGTTTGATAAAGCGTTAATATATATATTGCGTTACTTTGTATTAAAGTTAAATTAAAGTATACATGATTTAAATAAAATCACCAATTGGTGCTTTGTTATTTCTATGTTTACGAGATACGATATTGTTGTCAGTTTTCGCTTCAAATAAACTATTGTCAAAATTATTGAATAAACTTTTAGGAGAAATTTGTTCAAAATTTATGATCTAACGAAAATGTTGATGGCCAAAACACATAAGTCATTTAAATAATATATATATATATATATATATATATATATATATATATATATATATATATATATATATATATATATAAAGTACTGGTAAAACGTTTAGGAGGGCTACCACATTAGAATCAAAAGGCAATAAAAACATCCATTATTTAGTAAACTAACAAGTAATAAAATGTATGGAACTTCATATGGGAAAAATATTTGAATGAAAAATTATTAGATTAAATGATGTCGTATGTTCTAGTTGGGAAAAGTATTAATATATATTATTTTATTTTATTAACAAATAAAGAATTAGGTTGGGACGAACATGGTTCTGCAACAAAACTTTGTCCATATCTAAAATCGTACTAATTAGGCTTCAAAATTCGATCTCGTCATACGCTGATTGTAAACGGGCCTTTTACGGCTTTTATTCGGTACATAAAAACGAGCAGAAGAGTGTATTTTTTTACCTCTCACCGATGCCGAAATCAACGGTCACCGGAGTTCTTGATGTAGCGGCGGTTGACGATTAACAGATAGGGAGAACGGATTCCGTGAAAGAGATAAAGGGCTGTCGGTTGCTAATTGTCCGAAAACGAGTATAAAGCAACGATATTTATAGCGTTTAACAAACGCGTATCACATTTTCGGTAAGTCCGTGATTTCTGGACGATAATTGAAGCTTGAAAGGAATGATTGTCGCCAGCCAACTTACATGTATACATGTGGCGTGAATATCGATGTGCGGATACGAGTTCACCGTAAACGTTAGAGCTTTGACTCTTTTTTTTTGTCGTTCAATGCTTGCCGGAATGTATGGATGTAGCCGGAAACATGGTGTTGGAAAATAAAGTACAAGGCAGGGAGACGCAACCATTTAGTTAACTTTCCTCAATTTGACACTTTCGACCCTCCAACTTTATTTTAAATAAAACACGCTTTAGCCGCCCAAGCTTTTCAAAAACCGTTGCAAGGTTAATAAGTTTAAAAAGGGTAGGGTTTTCGGATCCGAAAATCGACGAATGTTACAATATTCACAACTTTTTGGAAATTTCGTCCCGAAATTCGAATGCAAGAAA
Source organism: Bidens hawaiensis (assembly GCF_021521415.1). Taxonomy (NCBI): domain Eukaryota; kingdom Viridiplantae; phylum Streptophyta; class Magnoliopsida; order Asterales; family Asteraceae; genus Bidens; species Bidens hawaiensis. Next base: position 167,904 of record NW_027492413.1, on the reverse strand, counting down.
AATTACAATAAGAATAAACCAAAATACAAAATTATTTCCGTAATAAAAAAATAATAATAACAAAACAAAACAACACAGGTGTTCGATTGACCCGAAAGACGCTACAAATGGATAATATGACAAGTCCATTTATAAATATAATGGATTTTTATATTTGTATCATTATGCATTGTTTGTCCATTTAAACATACCCATTTTCTTGCAAACCATAAAAGAATCTTCATACCCAATCCTTCACTCTTTCCCTATATAAACAAGCTCATCTCTTTCATTTTCACCTTGTTCACCTCTCATCTTTTCTCTCTCAAACAAAGAACACAACTTCATCTCTTCAAGGTTTCTTAATAATCAATCAAGAATCATTCTTTAATTTTTGTTTTGTTACTTAAGCTTGTGGTACAGCATATATATAATACACACCCCTTGTTACCTTTGGTAGTTACTTCTCTGACTCCGGCTGGTTAAGTTTCGGACCTTGTAAGGCAAGGCTTCATGGAGGACTTCGTGTTCTTGATATATACACACACACATAACTTGTTTGCACATATTATTTATGCTTAACTTCTGCTCATTTTCGTTTGTTTGTTATATTACAAGTCTTAGGTATGTGGAGACCATCTATGAACTCGTTGTGAGATGGAAACCGAACCAAACCGAACTTTTGTATAAAAGACTTGTTGTTGACTATTTAGTTGTAAATCTTAAGTATTTTCATTATTATACAAGATCTATGATATTTTGGCATGTGAAAATCATCAAGGAACTCATTGTGAGATGGAAACCGAACCGATATGATTTTTGCTCACTTAAGACACACAAGTTTATTTATAGCTATCAAGACTTGTAATTTTCTTTAAAAATAGTTTACAAACTGATTTTAATTATTATCTTAAGTACTTGGAAATGTTGGATCCAACTTGATCTCATAACATAGTTTGGACCGATAAAACCGAACGTTCGCTTAACGTGCGTTGTTAGTTCTAAAACAATAAGTCTACATACTTGGTTAACTCTTATTAAGTTTTATTGAGTTATCTCATAACATTCATTATTTTGGAAATTTGACTTTGGGTTTGACCAATTATCAAGACCTGAACCATCAACCCGAACACTCGTTAAAGACCTGTTTTAGTATCTTTGTCTCAAAGGAACTTGCATTTTTGCATTTTTCCCACCTTATTACTTTACATTGGTTAAGTAAATATTAATGTTAGATACTTTAACCCGGCTTCGAGCAAACTTACATTTTTAAAGGGTTATTATTATAAATTCTTATATAGTCACATTTTAAACATTGAAATTTAATTGTTTACTTTTTGCAACAATTATTTTATTTAAAGATCTTCAAGACAACCATTCTAAATCCAAGACTTTCTTTTATTTAGGTTTCATACGTTAAACCCGTCGTTCCGGCAAATCTTCAAATTTCCAACCTTTCAAGTTTATTACTTGAATGTGAGTACATTCATCTCCCGTTTTCCATCTTTTGTTTTGGGGGTGACATTTCATACTTATTCAAATTAAATGCTTTATATTCTTAAACCACAAACATTATTCTATACTTTACTTAAATAAATGCTCGATTTGGTGTTCTATGCTTACATGATTATAGGCTTATGTGTTTACCGCTTTTGGAGGGTTGAATCATAAATCCGTGAACTATATGGTATTCTCTTATATCACGGTACCGTTAATGTAGACTTATTAACGACCTCATGAAATCCGAATCTATTTGGTATTCTCTTATAGACGGTGCCGCTAATGTATTCTTATTAGCGACCTCATATTATCCAAATTATTGCTATTTATTTCTTGTTTTGTATACAAGATTGTGGCTTTTCTTACTGTATGCATATTGTTCAAACTTATGAATTGCTCACCAACCTTTGTGTTGACAAACTTTATTTTATGAAATATTACAGGTTTGCATCTAGGTTGATTTGGAATTTGGAGAAGAAAACGTCACAAATACCTCTAGGATATTAGCAAAAATGAGAAATATTTGATTTGCTATGCTTTGTTATATTTTGTTGTATTTGACTTATGAATATTGTTATGTGACATTTTCGATGTTGTGAAATGAAATGAGTTTGTTAAATATTGTCACTTTAAATAGTGTCATGCGCTTACGAGCAATCGTTGCACCCTGGCATGTTCCGCCGCCTTTGGTCGGGGTTTGACATTAGGATTTCTTGAAGAAATGACAGCTGTCAGGAGGCAGGCCTATAAATAGAATGATCTAGGGCACGCCTCCTAACACACCTAACACAGAACACACAACGTACACTCGACATGACATGAAATATTCCTTACATTAAGTGTGACGGCTGATTTGTACGGACAAACATTCCTTACAGAAACCCTAATCGATTTGCATTTGTTTGAAGCTTTCTATAAATGGAAATCTTTTGAGTTAATGTTTGTGTGTGTTACCTTAGCATTTATTGTGCAACATATAGTGTGTTAGTGATTCCGCCGTTAACATAATATTGTTCTTACCTTATATAGTAGGTCGTTAACCTTCTTGTCAACACTTTAATAGTGTGGGTTACGACATATCTATGAGTGATATATCCTATTGTGAGGGACCGAAAATGAACCCTAAATATCAGGCATAACTTGCAATTGGGAAGTAAAAATCACCATCAATGGGAGCAGGATTTGTAGTAAATAGAAGGAAACATGTCTAGGTCCAAATATTGCATGAGAACGAAGACGGGGAAGAACATGGTTGGTCACTCTTTCTCTCTCTTTATTCTTGTAATGCTGGTTTGCATTTGAATTTCAAAATTCTGTAATCTGACGGGTAGGGCGGAAACATGTTATTTCAAAGGAGATAGTAAACATGCCTCAGGAGCTGTAATGTGTGCATAAGGGATTGCAAAACTCTTAATTTTAAGAGTTTTGGTAAAATGATATACTATATATATATATATATATATATATATATATAATTGCCTACCATGAAATTCTACGTGCCGCTCTTTACCCCCCCCCCCCCATTCTCTAGAGCCACCAGATTGATTCAATTCTAAATGGAGGTTTCTCATGCATTTGACCCGAATTTGCGGGTATGGGTTTCACAAAACCCGGATAGTCTTCAAATGGAATATAACATCACATTTATTTGTGAAACTCTTTCATAACCAAACAATAATTTTCACGGGTCGTGGGTCTCACCAAACCCGTATAACCCTTAAACGAGTTATAAATCTCATTTATTTGTGAAATAACCCATTAATTATCGAAGAATAATTTCCACAAGTTATGGGCTTACCAAACCTTAATAGCCCTCAAATGGATTATAAGATCTCATTTATTGTTAAACACTTTCATCATCAAACACAAATTCAGTTTATCTCATTTATATGTTCTCCGTTGCTAGTCTATCATCTCCATCGCCGGTTAACTTCTGATACTACCCACCATCATCAACGTCCCTTTTTCATTAGACAAATATTTGTGTTCATGTTTGTTCATTTAAAAAAATGAACATGCTCGTGTTCGTTTATGTTTGTTCGTTAAGAATCAAAAAAACCTACATATCTCAATTGAAAATACTCAAACGCTAAAAAATATAATAACAACCTAATATATATGTATTAAATTAAAATAAAACTACGTTAAAAAATAAAATAAATCATCACAAAATAGCAAAAAGATTAAAAACAAAAACTTAAATAAACCCTAGTAACACGAAGGGAACAAACTAGTAAAATATAAATGTTTAATTTTATGTTAAATACATAAATAAAGTAAGTTGGTTTTACTCGTCTAAGTAAATCATCACTAAACTTTTAAAAACTAGATTTTTGTTTAATGTAGAAATATATGTAATATTAAACTGAGTATCTATTAAGTAACAAAAATCGATATATAATTTGTAATAATATTTAAATGGATTACATTTTAACTAAACTATTATAAAGTTATTCTAAAATATATTCAACGCTTATTCGGTCCAAGATCCCTAATAAACTCGTCTTAACATGTGTAGTTCGTTTATTTCATTTAGAGATTTATTTTGTTTATACGTTAAAATATATGATCTTTTGTCGATGTATACCGAGGAGCTCGACCGTTTCTATCATTGTTGAGTCAAACAATTGACCTAAGGGGGAGATTGTTGAGTCAAAGATTTGACCAAGAAGAACAAGGTTGCTCGTAAGGGTTTGTCTAGCAAAGTCTGGCAAAGTCAAGAAGACTGAAGTATACCCGGTGAGTATTTTACTTGGTGAAATACTCTTCAAGTAAAGTCTACCCGAAAACTGATTCCGAGCACACTTTTATGTTACCAAGTCTTGAAGGATGGCAGAGTACACAGCGTACTCGGAATGTGAAGTTTGATGCAAAGCCTACCCGGAAGACTTGTTTTACACTTAGACTATTTTCTGATTATGTAATTTGAATATGTATGTACGTTTGGGGTTTCTAGAAGGAATGACAGCTGTCCTAGGGTGGCAGGCCTATAAATAGAATGTTTTAGGGCACGCTGCTAAGAGGGACAAGACGGACAAGGCAGATAGACACATTTACTAAGAATAGAATATTGTGTGTGACGGCTGTCTTAGTACGGATAAACCTTCAAGAAACCCTAAATCGATTATCCACTTTGTATGATTGATATTATATAAATGGAAATCTTTTGAGTGAATCTTGTTCTTGTTGGTTACCTTTGAATACTGATTTTGCAACCGTATGTTTGTTATTGATTCCGCCTTTAACAAACGGTCATCTTTCTAAATATAGCAACCCGTCATTAACTCTCTTGTCGACACATTTATTTGTGTGAGTTATGACATGATTAAGTAAGATCCAGCTGAAATCAAGGGACCAGACAAGTGGTATCGGAGCTTGTTGCTGCTATTTTGGAAAGATTGTTGCTGATTGAAGATTTGAAGAAGAATGACGTCAGCAGACCACTGTTACATTGAAATGTGACGTCAGCAGCTCTGTTCTTCCTTTTTCTTCCAGATCTACAATCATTTGGTGTTTTCTCTTCCTTATTTTAATCAAAGTTTTAATCTTTATATATAAATATTGCACTTATCGCATCAGACACCTCAGATCTGAACAATCGGTTTTCAGATCTGATTATTTTGAACTCTGTTTTTACAAAGAAACTACTTTTGATTTCTCAAAATGTCTGGTTACGAAGAACAAGAAGTCTCTACTAACAAGATTCCTAGACTGTCTGGACAGGAAAATTTCACTGAATGGAAGGTCTTGTTTGAAGCAGCCGTTTGCTATAATGATGTTAATATGTGGAACTCCATCAAGAATGGTCCACAAGGGGAAGTTGTAGAAGGTGCAAATCAAGCAGCAACTGCTGCTGTGAGAGAAAGGATGAGAAAGATAGATGACAAGGCTTTAGCTATGTTGAAGCTAGGTCTGTCTTGGGAAATACTTACAAAGGTTTCACATCATCCCAATGCCAAAGCAATGTATGATGCAATACTTGAAATGTTTGAGGGAAATGTTAAACTCAAAAACATCAAGAAGCAGAGATTGAGGCAGAAGCTAGAAAGATTCAAGTATAAAGAAGGAGAAAGGTTGAAATCAATTTTGGAGAGGTTTTTGGGAATTATGAATGATCTCAGAACCACAGATTATGTCATGACTGACTTTGACCTCAATACCAAGCTGCTCAACTCTATGCCAAAGGAATGGTATACTGCCTGCAAGTTCATCCTTACAAAGCACAACTTCAATGAGCTAAAAGTGGATGATGTAGTGTGCTTTCTTCAAGTTGCAGAAATAGAGATGATAGAGAATGAAATGATTAAGGAGGAAATACCCTGCTTCAATGTTTCAAACACATTGATTGCACCTATCGGTAATTTGACTACCAAGAATCAACAGCAGATTCCTATCATTGAAGAACCTGTTGAACTTAATTCTGATACTCCAAAATCATTTGTTGGTGTTAGCAATCAAGGAAACTAGCAATGATTCAATGTGAAGCTGATTGATGACACTGATTCTGCCTCTATGGAAAGTGGGAATGTTCCTCACACTAGTAGTGGAAATGGTCAAGGCAGTGATACTCAAGCCTTGCTTTCAATGTTCACTGAGTCATATAATGCATTTGTTACAAAGAATCTAATTCACACAAGTGTAGTACAAGATGATCTTGAGCAGATAGATGCTGATGATTTGGATGACATGGATTTGAAGTGGCAAGCAGCCATGTTGGCTCTTAGAAGCAAGAGGCTTTACAGCAGGACTAGTAGGTCACTCCTATCAGGACCAAATGAAAGAATTGGTTTTGACAAGTCAAAAGCCATCTGCTACAACTGCCAACAACCTGGTTATTTTGCAAGAGAATGTAACATGCCAAGAAATTTCCAAGTGAACCAATTTCAAAACCAACCAAGAAATCAGCAGCCTCAGTATCAACAACAGACTCAATATCAGCAGAGACCCAACACCAACAACTTCAACAACAACTTCAACAAAAATCCCAACAACAACTATAATCCCAACTTCAACAACTTTCAACCTCAAATAAACAATCATGATCAAGGAATGCATCAGAATCAAGGTTTTCAGAGAAACAACAATCAAAACCATCAAAATATTCCAAACAACACTGTTCCAGCCAATCAGAACCAGATCAAAAATCAAGGAAATGTTGCTGTAACAACACAGCATGAGGGTAATTTTGATTGGAGCAATCATGAAGAAGACATTGCAGATAATGTCAAGAGGGAAAATGTAGCAATCATGGCCATAATTGAGAAAGAAACTGGATCATCATCTCAGGAACAGTCCACTCCTCTGAATGACATATGATACATGGATAGTGGTTGTTCTAGGCACATGACTTGTGACAATAGGTCTCTTGTCAATTATGAATAAAAGTATGAAGGTCCTGTAGCTTTTGGGAGTGATGAAAATGGTGGAAAGATTGTTGGAAAAGGAATCTTAACAAATGGGAAAGTCTCATTTGATAATGTATTTCATGTTGGAGGTCTTCAATACAATCTACTAAGTATATCAAAAATGTGTGATAAGGGATACCAAGTCAGTTTTGATGACTCCCACTGTTTCATCTTGAAGCCTGAGTTTGTGATTCCACCTGAAATGATTATGATGATGGCACCAAGAAATGGTAACTTGTATGAATTTAATATGAAAGAAGCTATCTCAAGAGGAGGTGCATTTTTGTTTCCAAAGCCACTGAAAATGAATCACAATTGTGGCATAGGAAACTTTGTCATGTGAACTTAAAGAACATGAATAGACTTGTCAAAGGTGAGCATGTCATAGGCTTACATACAAGAGAGTTCAAATTGGAAGATCATTGTAGTTCATGCTAAAAAGGAAAGCAACACAAATCTACTCATAAGCCAAAGCTCATCAACTCAATTGATCAAGTACTAGAATTACTTCACATGGATCTCTTTGGCCCTGTGAGTGTGCCAAGTATAGGGAAGCAAAGATATTGTCTTGTGATCAGTGATGACTATTCAAGATACACTTGGGTTTATTTCCTAAGTACCAAGGATGAGACTGCTAAGTTGATTAAAGGTTGTGTAACAATGATTGAGAACAAATTGAATAAGAAAGTCAAGATGATGAGAAGTGACAATGGCACTGAGTTCAAGAATGGAGTTATGCAAGAATTTTGTGAAGTAAATGGAATACAACAACAATTATCAGCTCCTAGAACTCCTGAACAAAATGGTGTTGCAGAAAGAAGAAATAGAACTTTAATTGAAGCTGCAAGAACCATGTTAGCAGATGCTAATCTGCCTGCCACCTTTTGGGCTGAAGCCATAAATACAGCCTGCTATGTTCAGAACAGGGTACTTTTCAACAAAAGGCATAACAAAACTCCATATGAAATATTTCACAACAGAAAGCCTTACATTAAGTTTTTCAAGCCCTTTGGATGCAAATGTTTTCTTCTGAACACAAGGGACTATTTGAACAAGTTTCAAACAAAATCCCTGGATTGTTTCTTTGTTGGATATTCTACACACTCAAAAGCCTACAGAGTTTATGTGAAAGACCATTTGAGTGTCATAGAATCATCTGACATCATCTTTAATGAGAATCAATTCAATACAGTTGATGGTACAGCATGGCTGTTTGATCATGAAAAGCGAATAAGGTCTTTCAAGATTTATCGTGAAGACTTTGATGACTCATTCTACAAGACCAGTGAAATTGAAGAGAAAAAGAAAAAACCACTGGACTTAGAAGAATTATGGAAGAAGGTTGCTAGAAAAAAAAAGGAGTATACTTTTGTGAAGAGTTCCTCATGTGACATTGGTGAACAAGATCAAGAAAACAATCAAAATCCTGAACATGGTGATCCTGTGAACAATCAAGATGTACAAAATGATCAAGTTCAGAATGAGGATGACACAAGGAACCAAGCAAGTGGAGAAGAAGCTGCATCTACAGCAAGATTTCAAGATCTATTTCAAAGATTAAACTTAGAAAACAATGGTGCGTCTACTTCTGGACAACATAATGATGAAGCACCAGAATTTCATGATGCAGAAATTGATTTGATCATTGAAGAACCAGAGCTCAATGAAACAAATCTTGACACAAATTTGTCTACAAATATGATTATACAAACTCCTTATGTGGAAAAGAATCATCCTTCTGAAAACATCATTGGATGTTTGCATGAAAGAGTTACAAGAAGTCATTCTGAAATTGCAAACATCTGTCTTTACTCCTGCTTTCTATCCCAAATAGAGCCAAAGAACATTGCTCAAGCACTGGAAGACAATAGTTGGGTAGAAGCAATGCGAGAGGAACTGGAACAGTTCAGAGACCTACATATGTGGGATCTTGTTGATAGGCCAATAGACAGATATGCAATAGGAACCTAATGGGTTTTTAGAAACAAAAGAGATGAAAGGGGTTTGGTGATTAAGAACAAAGCTAGAATTGTAGCACTAGGATGTCTTTAAGAAGAAGGAATAGACTTTGAGGAAGTTTTTGATACTGTTGCAAGACTTGAAGCTATCATGATTTTTCTTGCATATGCTGCCTTAAAGAACATTAAAGTCTTCCAGCTTGATGTTAAGTCTGCATTTCTAAATGGAAAGATTGATGAAGAGGTGTATGTAGCTCAATCTTCAGGTTTTGAGGATCCAATGTATCCCAACAGGGTGTATAAGCTAAAAAAAAGCCCTTTATGGATTGCATCAGGCTCCTATAGCATGGTATGATGAGCTGTCAAATCATCTTCTTGAAAATGTTTTACAAGAGGAGCCATTGACAAGACACTCTTCTACAAAAGAAAGGGATCAGACTTACTTCTGTTACAAGTGTATGTGGATGACATCATCTTTGGATCTACAAATGAACAAATGTGCATGGAGTTTGAAGGGGTAATGAAGTCCAAATACAGCATGAGTTCTATGAGTGAAATGAACTTTTTTCTTGGATTGCAAGTTCAACAGAAAGCTGAAGGGATCTTCATTCACCAAAACAAATATGTGCAGGACATCTTGACCAAGTTCAACTGTCATGAGTACAAGACTGCTTCAACTCTAACGGACACTAAAGAAAAGATGATTGCAGATGAAAAGGGGGAGCCTGTTGATGAACATGAATATAGAGCCAAAATTGGATCTCTGATGTATCTAACTGCAACAAGACCAGATATCATGTTGCTGTATGTGTGTGTGCAATATTTCAATCAAATCCAAAAGTCTCCCACATGAATGCTGTTAAGAGAATATTAAGATATTTAAAGGGAAGACCAGACTTAGGAATTTGGTATCAAAAGAACCAATCTTTTGATCTGATTGCATATACAGACAATGATTATGATGGATGTAACATGATTAGAAAGTCAACCTCAGGAGGATGTCAATTTTTGGGTGAAAGGCTAGTGTCATTGCAATGCAAAAAGCAGACTACAATCTCAATTTCTACCCTAGAAGCTGAATATGTTGCTGCATCAGCCTACTGTGCACAAGTTCTATGGATTCAAAATCAGATGCTGGACTATGGTTTGAATTTTCTGAACACCCCTATTCTTATTGATAAATACTGCTGCATATTTTACTGTTAAGAATCCAGTTCAACATTCTAAAACTAAGCACATTGAAATCAGACATCACTTCATCAGGGATTGCAGTGAAAAAGGTTTGATTGAAGTGCAAAGAGTTGATACAAGTGACAATTTGGCTGACCTATTCACCAAACTACTTGATAGAACTAGGTTCAACTTTCTTTTGAAAGCCCTGGGAATGATCAACTCTAATGAAATCTGATTAAGGACGTGTGCCTGGTTGTGTACCTCTATGTGCTAACTGATTATTTTATTTAGAGGTTTCACAAATTGAATGTTATGTGAATATGCTTGAGTATGTTACTGATTATGCTACTGAATATTTAAACTGATATGTGCTTTAACTGATGATGATTGCATAGTTTTGACATGATTGATCTGATTGATATGCTTGTTTGATTATCAGTTGTTGTGTATTTGTGATGTTAGTATAAGTGTCTCTGTTAAGATTTAAATTGTTAGAGTAACCTTATCTGACATCATTGCTTAATTGCTTGAATATGTGCTTTATCTGATCTTCTGATGTTATTAAGATATGTTAGATTTTGAATGACAGTACTGTCTACTTGTCCTGATAATATTAAGTTTGATTAAGATTTGATTATGTTACAACTGTTTATGTCAAAATGTGTTTTATGTCAAAATTAAGTGATAAAATGAATTCTACAATGAATTTTGCATAAATACTTTATTTTGATCAAAACATGAGCATGTTGTTAATGGTGTAGAGATATGATAAGATTATTCAGTTCAAGCTTTAAAGAAGCTTAAAAGAAGGATTTTTAAAGAAAAGTCTCAAGTAGTTGTTTTTGCTAAAAATTATGTCATTTGCCCAATTGGAAGGACATGCACTTGTGTATGTTTGGTCCTTGAATCTTTACAGATTCAAAGGATAGCCATTGACCTGAAAACTGAATGCATTTGGGGCAATTATGACTTTTTTCTTATTCCTTCACTTAAAACTATGTCAATAGCTCTGACTTTGAAAGGACATATATTCACATGTATGTTTGGTCCTGTTGACCACTTTTGGTCAAACATGATAGCCATTTACCTGCCAATGAAGAGATATTGGGGTGATTGAATATTAAACTGTGTTTTAATGGGAAATGATAGTATATTGATTACTTAGCCAATCATATGGAATTAATAGGCTAAAAAGACCATAGTATATTCATTAATATGTATGGTTGCTTTCTCATGATGATGTAAAATCTAAGGTGATATAAACATAATGAATATGCTAATCTTTATGTGGAGATACATAGTTGTCTTTGCATGTCTCAAGATAAATCTCTCCAAATGATAGGCAGAAAAGTGATTACCCAGTCATACACAAGCCTGTTGTTATTTGGTCAACTAATAATAAACATATTTAAATATGACAAAGAACAAGGTTTAAGAAAATTTGAGAAAATATCAAAAACAAGGGGAAGAATGAATAAATTAACCAAAAGTTGATAAGTGTTTTAAATATTTTACCAAACAAGAGGGTTACAACTAATAACTACAAAGATGATGACAAATCTGTCTCAACTTGAATGAAAGGCTTGTTATTTAACAGTAAGTCCAATGTTCAACCTCTATATATGTTTGAATATCAAAAATACAAAAAGATCCAATAAGTTATGTCATACAAAAACAAGTTTTTAACCAAATACAGGAGGTTGGATTCAAATTGGGGTGATCTGGGGAAAGCCAAATAAGCTTTGAGAAGAGATATGAGGCATCATAGAACAGTGTTGACCATTAATGCATTATGCTTCTAATTGAACCTTAAAAGTATCACCAAAGAGATGAAATTCATGCTAAGTTTATACCTGCTGTTAACCTATCTATGTTGTCATAATAATGTTGAGAATGAAGTATTGAGAAAGCTACTTAGTCAATATGATCCCATTCTTGAGATCTTTTCAGAAAATGGAAGAAACTGTTTTGAAGAGAAATATAACTGAAATTTAATCTCTAAATGCACCATTTGCTCTTAAACTATGATCTGTAATGAAAAATATATCTTGACAAATGGTTTAAGTCAAAAAGTGTTGCATTTTTCCTTTAATAGGTTGAATATGTAAGTTCGGGTAAGGTTTGAAGTTTTATAACCTTTCCGAGCACAAAACAGTTGAATATGTTTGAATATGTAAGTTCGGGTAAGGTTTGATGTTTTATAACCTTTCCGGGCACAAAATAGTTGAATATGTTTGAGTATGTATTTTCGGGTAAGGTTTGATGCTTTATGACCTTTCCGGGCAAGCTTAGTCATTATTGACTAAGTTTATGATTTTCGGGCATGCTTTGAAGTGTTTACACTTTCCGGGTAGAGTACACTGGTGTACTCATTTCCCGAGCAAGCTTGAAGTCTTGAGATGATTATGTGTTGTAACTAGATTTTAACAAGAAAGTCTTGTTTCGGGCAAGCTTTGCATTTTATATGCTGATTGTTAGTTCAAGCAAACTTTGTGAACTTGAGTTAGTACCCCTAGTAAGCTTTGTGATTTGTATGAATATGTTGTTAGGAAAGGTTTGTTAACCTTTCCGGGAACACTTAGATATTATTATTTAAGTTTGTCATTTTCGGGTAAGGGCATACCTGATGATTGAATATGTGTATCCTTGTAAGCTTACTGCTAACATAGGATTTTTGGGCAAGCTCTTTGAAATTTTTGACTATAGCACACGTAGATGTTTATGTGTTTTAATTTCATAGCTAGCATGCTCTGTGATATTTGTGTTTATGATCTCTTTGAAATTACAAGTGTTTTCGGGCAAACTTTGTTTTTCAGGCACACTTTGTATTTCGGGTACACTTTTGTTCCTTAAATATACTTGGTAATTTCAAAACTTGACTTTCCGAGTACACTGTATGCTAGAAGTCCTTTCCGGGCATACTTTGTACTATAGGAAGGTTATTCGGGTATACTCTGCGTAAGAATATTGTTCGGGAACACTATACATCAGAAAGGTTGCTCGAGCACACTATGCTTCCAAGTATACTTGATTGAATATGTTTTTAGTATGTTTGATTGATTATGATTCTTATTTAATTAGGGTTTATGCTAGACAAAGTCTTTTAAATTTGAATTCAAGAAATTTACATGGGGATCTTAATTGATTCCTAGTAAGGATGCTTATTTGATATTTCATACTTGATTATATGCCTTGTGATTAATTTCTCAAGAAATCTAGTGTTTCGGGTAAGCTTTCTTCATAGTATCTTGACTTTAAATTACTTAGCTTGACCAAGCAAGGTTTGATGTTTTTATTTTAGTAGGGTAAGCTTTGTGTAAGTGGAAGTATACCGAGTAGACTTTGGATATATTAAAATTTCCGAGTAAGGTTTGCTAAAAGTATAAAGAAATGTTTTAATATATTAAGTGGATAATGTTACTGAGTGATAGCTAATAACTCACTAAACGACAAAAAGTATTTAAAACCCACTTTCAAAAGGTATATAAGAGGGAGTTAGGCAAAATTTTCAACATTACTTTTCCCTCTCTCTCCTTCCACTGCAACTGCTTACTCGCAAAGTAACCTAAACCGACTTATCGCATTCAACTTTAATCCAAACCCTAACTTGAATCAGCCCTCTAATTCTGACTCGGTAAGAAACATTAATGTGTTTTCCGATCACGATTAGACTATAATGGGCTTTGATTATGTATCTGATTACTAATACTCTGTTTCTTTGTTTAGGTTATAAATTTGTCGAAGAACAGGTTCTTGACGATTTTTCTCTCGTTCCTCTTCATTTTTATACCTTGAAATTATTTAAAGTACTGAACTTTATGACTAATTTCACTTTGAATATGTTTGATTGTGATGTTCAGATATGGAAGAAGAGGAACAACCCATATACTTCTTTGAGAAGAAACACAATATGTGTGCACTTTTACAAGTCACACTTGACAACGAGCCGATGGAAAGAATGATTATATGGATGGCTCGGTCAAATGTCAGTTTTGCCTTCACTGAAAATCCTGTAATCTACAGAAATCATTCACTGGATTTCTGGAGATCTGCGGAACTTGTTAAAGATATCAATAGGAAAAGAATTGAAGCATCTGTTGCTGGCCATGAGATACATGTGACAGAAAGGATGATCAGAAGATGTTTACGGTTGAATGATGATGATCATAATCATATTAATTTCAACACTGATCACCTGATGAGGATCTTTGAAGAGACGATGGGTTATCAGAGAACTGTACATGATGGGTAGTTTCCAAAGGGGATGTTTCCAATGCTGTATAGATTCCTCATTCACCATGTGATACAGGGGTTTGCTCCAAGGAAAGGATCATGGACCTTGATGATTCGTGATCTAGCAAATGCCACTGTTGGAATCATTTATGATTTGCCATTTAATTTCTCAAAGATGATCTTTGAGGGATTAATTTCAAATTTGAAAAAGGCTGAGAAGGATAGATTTTTGCAATACCCAAGGTTCCTACAGATAATCTTCAACAGGGAATTACAAGATCTACCCACTATGGGAATTACTCACCTACTGCAGAACCCTGACACATACAAGAGAATTAAGAATCCGGGTGTTGCCAATTGGTTCAATTCTGAAGTTCCATTTGAAATTCTGCCATGGCTGTTAGATCATAACTTGGAGGTGATGCCAGTGCCTGAGTTAAGCTCAGAGGAGGAAGGAGGAGATGATGTTGAGAGTGATGATGATGGTTCTGATGATGGAGATGATAATGTCGATGGAGATGAAGAGGGAGCTGGAGTAGCTATGGATATAGTTGCACCTGATCAGAGGGAGCAATTTGAGCAAATAGAACAACCTATTCCAACACCACCACAGTCACCACCACACATTGACTAACCAATTATACCATCATCAACACATACATCTCCACCACCATAAACACCACCAACAACAAGCCCAATTCATACTGATCCATTCATTTCAAGCCCACCTCATACACAATCACCACCACCAACCATTTTCCAAACTCGCACCACAGAACAACCTGAGTTTGAACCTTTTTCTACATCACCACCTACAACCTCACATACAGACACATTCCAAAGAAATCTGGACTTAATGATAGAAAATGCTGAGTTGAGAAGAAGAAATGAGGAGGTGACTAATGAAAATGTGATGCTGTTAGAGAAGTTGGTACAAGCAAACTTGAGAATTCAAGCCCTGGTGCAGGAGGTTGAGAAGACCTCAGCTGCCCCAAAACAGGGGGAGAATGAATATAGGCCAACTGTCTCTGGTGTGAATGTTGAAGAAACTGTAACAGTTGTGGAGACTGCTGATAGTTTAAAATTGATTTTGAATATGTATGATAGTGAGGAGAGGATAATTGAAGAGATTGATTATGAAGCAGCTATGTCTGATGTTGCAGAACAGGAGTATGATGTGAATGATGAGATTGTAAGAGTAGTATGGAGTGAAGAGAATGTTGAGACAGAGGATGTGATTGAAAAGATAAATGTTGAAGAAAATGTAGCTGCTACTGATATAGCTACTGATGTCTTAATTGTCATTCAAACTGGAGTTGAGACTGAAGTGTTGAATGAAGGGAATACTGCTGCTGAGGAGCCCATCACTCAAACTGAACAACCAGAAAGCTCCAAGAGGGAAGAGTATGATCCTGAGTTAGAGGCACTAGAAAAAGAGATTGATGACTATGTACAGTCTGAGGATGAAGAGGATGTGAGGAGGAGGATTGAGAAAGGAAAAGCAAAACTCAGTGTAGAAGAGCCTGTCAAGGCATATCCTGAAAAGGATGTACTATTTAAAGATGATGCTATTGCTGCTGCTGATGCCCTAAGAGAACAACAGAATATCTTTAGAGAAACAAGGGATAGGGAGATACTGGCTCAATCCCTAACTCCTGAAGAAATGGAAGAACAGGAAATCTTGATTAAACAAGCCAAACTTGCAAAAGAAATTATTGATGCTGTGGCTGATCAAGAAGCAATTGAAACAATGATTATGACGAACAAAGCTGAGGAAGCTGACTATTCCCTGGCTATGGTGGTTAGCATGTTTCAATCCTAGAATCAACAAGAAAGAAAGTCCTCAGAAACTGCTGAACCTTCCAACTTGAATACTGATGTAATGATTGAAGAAGAAATTGGTGAGTCTATTGCTTCAATGGCTACCAAGAAATGGACTGAACAGGTGAGAGAAGATTTGAAGAAGAACCCAACTGACAGCTGGTCAGAAAGGGTGAATGTGACTGAACCTCATGAAACACTTGAGCAGAAAAGAGAAAGACTTTCAAAATTACATGAAGAATTTGCAGAGAAAGTCAATAGGTTTGCTAAAACCTACATGAGAAGAAAGAGGGCATCCGAGCAGACTGGAGCATGAAAGATCTGCCAAGAGAGGAAAGTGGGATGACAAGAACAAGTACTTTGTTGAAACTCCAGAAGATGATGCTAGTCCTATAAGGGCTGTCACACTACAAACCTTGCAACCAGGCGAGAGGGTTCTGGGTGTTCCTGATGTGCCAATAAGAAGTGAACCAGATCATCCACCCTCTGATGAACCAAATATTGATGCTATGAATGATTTAACTGAAGGAGAGGATGAGTCTGAGGATTCTGATGATGATAATGATGATCCTGAGAATGATCAAGGGAAAAATGTCAAAGCTACTAATGTTATGTCCCCACAAGTTGTAATGACTGATGAACAGAGGGTAAACATTGAGTTGAGTATGAGAGAAGCCAAAAAGAATAATCCATTGGTTGTAAAGCTGAAAAGATATGGGATAAGTTTTGAATCTTTGGCTGATCTTGATGATGATCAGTTGCAAAAGAGACTAGATAAAGAGAGAGATTCCTTGAAGAAAAAGATGGAAGAGAAAAACAGGGAAAGTCAAAAATTCAGGGAATATCTTAGAAGGCACAACTATTCAGAGAAAAATCTGTCTCACTTCAACTTTGACCAACTTCAAAATCTTTATAACAGTGAGAGAGAGAAGGTGATTGAAAAATGTGTTAAAGAAAATGAGAAACTTGAAAAGATTGAATCTTTGAAGAAAAAGTTTGGAGGTATGTGTGGATATTTGCTGGAGAGAGGTATGAAGCCTGAGATTGTTGAGAACCTATCCAGAGAATCAGTATTGGACCAGTACAACAAATTGAAAAGAAAAGAAAAATTGAAGAGAGTCCAAACTGAGAGCTCTACCAAACAGGCTGAACCAACTGATGAGCCTCAAGCAAAGAAGAGAAGAATGCAAACTTTAAGGGAAAAACAAAACAAATAGGCTGAAAAGGAAAAATCAGAAGAAGTGCCCACTGTTGAAACATCCATCCCAAAGGAACCAAATTCTGAATTTGAAGATGAAAGAATAATTCCTTGGGAAAATGAAGAAATGATAAATATTTTGAGGAACATTATGATAAATCAAAGGGGAATGAGTGAAGTAGACTTCAATGTCTTGGAAAAGGAAGATTTAAAAGAACTTTTCTACATTCAGAAGGCAGAGTGGATGAAGGCTCTAAGAGAAGGGGAAAACCCCAGAAGCTTTATAGATGGAAGATTTATACCTGCAGGATCGTCTGACAATCCTGGTATAGAAAAGATGATGCTTCTTCTGAGAGACCTGGCAGGACAAGATATTGTTGAATTGGCCAGCCTCCCACCTGAGATGGTAACTTCAATCTACATAAAAACTTTTAATTTGGGGCCAAGCAAACCAAAGAAGTCCATTCCATTCAGGCCACCAATTTCAAGAAGGTATCCACAAGGGGGAAGAGGTGAATCTAGTAGATCTATGAAAGAAAGGACAACAAGACCACAAGCCAATGTGGATCTTCCAAGAGAACTCTACTTTGATTCTGTTACAGAGTCGCTGAAAGTAATTATGGAAATCCGATCGTTGAGAGACATAGTTGTGAGGAGTGACTTCTAAGTAACTTGTATGATTACCGAAACAGAAGTAGGATGGCTGGAAGACAAATGAATAATCTATCAAAGTTCTTACTGGATGAAGCTGAGAAGGGATTCCCATTCCTAAGTCAAAAGAGAAGTTGGAAATTGATTCAGCTACACAAGTTAAAGAGGACAGAAAAATTGAAAAGAACGGACATTGCTGAGGGAGATTTTGTGATGAATGTCAGAGATAGGAATCCACTGTCAAATATGAACACATGCATAAGTCTTGAAAGAAGAATGACACGGCCCAACTACACAGTGAAAAGAATTGTATCATTGCTGAAATAGAATACAAAGAAAATGCTGGTCACTATGTACTAAAAAATTCTGATGGAAAAGTTCTGGCTATAATCAAGAAAGATGCAGATTTGACCTACTTGCACAATGAAGACTTGATGGATATAAGAGATTTGGTGATTCCAGAAGGGCACATTCACTACCAAATTCTCAATATCTTTAGGGAAAGAGCTGCATCTGTAATGGCAATGAGAAGACAAGCTACCTACAATGAATGGAAAAGACAAAATTCCTAGATTAGGCTTTGTGATGTAATGTCTTCGGACAACTTTTTAAATATGTAATTTTTTTTATGTTATTTGAATATGTAAATTTGACTTTGAATTTGATGTGTATTTTTGACTAAGTGTAATAACCTTAGAAATGTTTTGGTTTAGCTGAGGTGTTCCAATCTAGAGGGAGATTGTTGAGTCAAACAATTGACCTAAGGGGGAGATTTTTGAGTCAAAGATTTGACCAAGATGAAGTACATGGAAGATTGGAATCTTCTCAACCTCCTCAGAATTCGCTAAGTATGGATCCGGGCACACCTTAGACATCCGAACAAGCTTGATGATCTAAAGGAAGGTTCAACTCAAGCAAGGCACAGTACTCCCGAGTACACTTTGCTAATAAGTTATTTTATAGCAAAAAGTTGAAATGTACCATTGAAGAACAAGGTTGCTCGTAAGGGTTTGTCTGGCAAAGTCTGGCAAAGTCAAGAAGACTGAAGTCTACCTGGTGAGTATTCTACTAGGTAAAAATACTCTTCAAGTAAAGTCTACCCGGAAACTGATTCCGAGCACACTTCTATGTTACCAAGTCCTGAAGGATGGCAGAGTACACAGCATACTCGGAATGTGAAGTTTGATGCAAAGCCTACCCGGAAGACTTGTTTTACACTTAGACTATTTTCTGATTATGTAATTTGAATATGTATGTACGTTTGGGGTTTCTAGAAGGAATGACAGCTGTCCTAGGGTGGCAGGCCTATAAATAGAATGTTTTAGGGCATGCCGCCAAGGGGGACAAGACGGACAAGGCAGACAGACACATTTATTAAGAATAGAATATTGTGTGTGTGACGGCTGTCTTAGTATGGATAAACCTTCAAGAAACCCTAAATCGATTATCCACTTTGTATGATTGATATTATATAAATGGAAATCTTTTGAGTGAATCTTGTTCTTGTTGGTTACCTTTGAATACTGATTTTGCAACCGTATGTTTGTTATTGATCCCGCCTTTAACAAACGGTCGTCTTTCTAAATATAGCAACCCGTCATTAACTCTCTCGTCGACACATTTATTTGTGTGAGTTATGACATGATTAAGTAAGATCCAGCTGAAATCAAGGGACCAGATAATCTTGACTATTTATCGCAGTCTCATCTTCGTTAATCCACTCGTTAAGGTGAGTTTACGTACCCCTTTTTCCATCTTTTATATTTTGGGGGTAGCATGTATACCTTATCAAATTCTACATATGTTTTATTTCCACATCTATTTAAAACACAATTCAATATATGTTTATGTGTGATTATTACATGCTGTGTGATTATGCTCTATATGCTTAAATGTTTATTTTATGTTTGGTGGTTTGTAACATCCAAAAATTTATGTTTATAAATAAAAGGAATTATGTTTGTTTAGTGAGTGTTAATATTTAATTTAAATTAAATATAAAGAAGAGTATGGACTTGGATGGGGAAAGACGGAATAAGGGATGGGATGGGCCTTAGATCCATGGGCTTAAGAGAGTATAACTACTCCCTTAAACCTCCCTAAAACCCTCATTCTTATCCATCTTATTCTCTACACACTCAAAACACACACACATACTCCCTCTCTTACGGTTACGGTTAAGAAGGAGGTTCAAGACCAAGAACGAACATCGATTATTGATTATTCTTGGATATACAAGCTAGATACAAGATTATTGTTCAAAACCAAAGCTAACCGTAGCCTAAAAACGCATAAAGGTATGCTCTTTATCTTATGTTTTTATGAATAGTTTGCCCTAAAACTTAACCCTATAGTAGATCGGGTCAAGACGAATCATAAAGTTACAAACTTGATGTTTAAAATGGACTTAACGAACTTATGGTTATAAACGACTCATAAATAAACCCTAGGTTTAGCTTTGAACGTTTTAGCCACAAAGGTCCAAGCTTTATGGTTGCACGGGTCAAGTTTTGGCCAAAAACGGTTAGGAAACATTTATGGGTTGATACCGAACCATAATAGGGTGTTAAGGCAATAAAATGTAGTAATCATGGTGATAAACGGACCCTAATGGTTCATCTCGTTCGATTACATGAAGTTCATTTAAATACAAAGGAAAAAGTCGATTACATGCCTTATATTCGAATACATTGGATCCATTCATATACAATCTCAAACTCGATTACATGCCTTATATTCGAATACAATGGACCCATTCGCATAAAATCTCAAACTCGATTACATGCCTTATACTCGAATACATTGGACCCATTCGCATACAATATCAAATTCGATTACAGTGTATCTTTCGATTACATGTGCATAATTCGATTACATGTGCATAATTCGATTACTTATGCATAACTCGATTACAAAGTATCATTCGATTACAATTCATAAATTCGATTACATGGGTCTAATTCGATTATAATGACTCATTCAATTACAATGAATCATTCAATTACAATGACTCATTCAATTATAATGAATCATTCAATTACAATGACTGATTCAATTACAATGAATCATTCAATTACAAAGACTCATTCAATTAAAATAACCCATTCAATTACAATGAATCATTCACTTACGATGGACTCATTAGAATACATTGAAAGATTCGAATACAAAGGGCTCATTAGAATACAATATGATCATTAGAATACAAATGTATTCTAACACAAATGTATTCTAATACCATTCGAATACAAGGTATTAAAATACAATGCTATTAGAATAGACCAGACTTAACCATTTATGGTGCAACCTGAATAATGTGATTAGGACAAGTATTGATACATGTAATTAATGTACATTTAGCCTAGCACAGTTAAAGAGATGAATAACAATTAACGGAGAACGTAACAGAACCCAGGTGAGTTTCTAGACCCATTTCCTTGTTATGTTTTCGGGGCTGTGTGCATACTCGATGTGATATTAATAAACTTACATTAAATGGTAAGTGTATGCCATGAATGATTTATATGTTAATTAATATATGTTTTGAATGTGAATGAAAGCTTGTTGGTACGTGAACGATCTTCGGATATTGCACGTATTGACAAGGAAGGTATGTATATGCGAGATGAATGTGTATGAAAGATATATGTATGACATAGGAGTATGCATTAATGTTAAAGAAAGTATATGTATGTTACGGGTATGTAAAGACATTATGTATGAGTGTGGCGGAAGTAAGGGATCAGACCCTAACAATATCTGAGATAGAGAAGTAAGGGATCAGTCCCTAATAATATCCGAGATAGAAAAAGGAGAGGGATCATACCCTAATTATATATAAGATAGAAAAGGAGAGGGATCAGAACCTAATAATATCAGATATAGAAGGAAGGGATCAGACCCTAATAATACTGAGATAGAAAGGACAGTAAGTATATAGTATAGAAGTAATAAAATGTATGAAATGAAAGTAATAAGTAAAGTACTTAATGTGTATTTTTTGATGCATATATGAAGGTAAGTGTATGTATTTTATTATGTATGATTAAACTAGAACTTACTGAGCGTAGTTGACTTTTAGTATGCACGCAGGTGAGTAGGATGAGGCAGATAGCTTGAGCGGGGCACATGACAGTTAAATAAAGATGCTGGAATCTGAAGCCTCAAGTTGTTTTTATGATATGATGTTTAAATTGAAAGACAAGAATGTTTGATTAAGACCAGTTATAAATTATTATGTAATGTTTATGAAAGTTTTATATTCCGCGAAAAGTTTTAATTAACTCTGATATTTTGAACTGTGTTTATGAGTAAATCCAACGTCCAAAATAGGGCACCGGTGACGGGGCCTTACAAGTTGGTATCTGTGCAAAGTTGAGAGATTTAAGCATCCTACATGCTTAGACTCAAACAGGGAGTGAGATTAAAGTAAGAAAAGAAAGAAGATGCCATTTCAAGTTAGCCGTGTGTCACTCAAGCAAGCTCAGTAAAGGTAAAGTGTATGGTTAAATAATAATGTAAAGTGATGTTAGCTTAATTGCTTAAGAAAGGATATGTGAATGTTAGGGATAGGGATAACGGAATGTTTGATTGATTAACTGTTTAGAGTAGAACCTAGCACAAGTAGACTCATAAGGGGAAGTGTATAGGACACGGAATGTAACGTGATCAACCAATCACAACTGGCCACTGTTATTACCTGTTAGCCTTACAATCCTTGTACTAAATAGTTTCTTGAGTGATGATGATGTTTATGTTTCCTTATAGAATACGAATGGCTGTAGCTAGGAAAGTTGCTGGACAAGGAAGTCGCACTGGACGTCATGTAAGGCCACGTATTGTTCGAGAACCGTCTAGAGGACCAGTTGTTAACTATGTTGAAGGGCTAGTGAGACTCTGCGAAGGCCAAGCCTGAACGAAGTATATCAACTTGACCCTGCTGTTCAAGCTTCCATTGCCAAGGCGGTAGCTGCTGCAGTGAAAATTCTACAACCTAAAAAGTCTGCTGGAAGTCACGCAAGAACGGCTGAAGGGTCACGGGATAATGGTAAGAAAGATGATTATAGAGAGAAGGGTAATTCGAGTGAAGTTAGATCTGTGAAGGTTGATTATAGGAAGCGAGGGCGAGGTGGGTGTAACTGCAAGTCAATTAAAGGTTGCGACCCGCCGAAGCTAACTGGTTTCAGAGACGCAATCTCTACTCTCCAATGGATAAACGCGATGGACAAAGTTATCCGAATTAGCGAGTGCCATCCCGACCAAGCTGTGGGTTATGCTACCCAATCATTCGGTGATGAAGCTATGTACTGGTGGGAGTCAGTTGAGCAGAGGAAGAGTCGGGAAGAGATTAAGACGATGAGGTGGGATGACTTAAAGGAATTGGTAGTGAAGAGGTTCTGTGCTGACGCCGAAGTTGAAAGTGCGGAGATGAAGTTCCTAAACTTGAAGGCAGGAAGGATGACGTATCGTGAGTATACTACTGAATTCAACTGAATGTCTAGGTTGGTGCCTGATATTGTTAACACAAAGGCCAAAAGGATAAAGTGCTATGTGAGAGGATTTCCACAGAATGTCCGAACGCTAGTCAGGGCAAATAAATCGGCTACTTTTGACTCTTTTCTCGAACTCGTAGAGATATGATGACTTGGCAGTAAACATTGTGGTGGTGGAAGAAAAGCAAGATAAGAAATGGGTCGCTCCTGTCAAACGAACCGGTACTCCGGTGTGGAACCCAAAGAACAAGCAGCCGAGAGTTTGGGAGAAGAGATCGTGTAAGACTTGCGGAAAGATGCATGGTGGTGAGTGCAAGTGGAGTAAAGGACCTGATGTTTGTTATAAGTGTGGTAAGGCTCATGGTGGAGAATGCAGGCTTTGGTCGAATGCCTGTTATAAGTGTGGAAAGGTGGGGCATTATACTCCAAATTGTACTGCAAAGCCCGCATGCTATAAGTGCGGTAAGACAGGTCACTTTGCTAAGGAATGCACTGATGGTGGGACTGGGGCGGGAGCGGAAAGAAGGATGCTAAACCATCTAGACCCCAGACCAGAGCCTACATGCTGACTCAAGAACAGGCCAAGCAGATTCCAGATTTCATGACAGGTACGTTTCTTGTAAACGGTATTTCTTCTTTCGTATTATTTGATTCAGGTGCAAACAAAAGTTTCGTAGCCACCCCATTTAGTAAATTAGCTAAAATAAACTGTTGCCAAGTGCCTGAAACATTTATAGTAGAAACCGCTAGTGAAACCACAGTTAAAATAATGAAAATGGTTAAGGATTGTAAGATAGAGTTAGAGGGATGTGAATTCCCTGTTACCTTGTATGTGATGACCGTAGGAGGGTTCGATGTAGTCTTAGGAATGGATTGGTTATCTGAGTTTGAAGCTCAGATAGTGTGTAAGAGTAGAATAATAGTGTTAAAGTCCTTGCAAGGTAGTGCGGTGACGGTTTATGGTGATAAATAAAGTTCAGGGCTTAATTTCATTTCGATGATAAAAGCCGAAGGTTTGTTACGAAGAGGGTGCGGTGCCTACCTGGCGTATGTTGTCAACGCTATGGCCGAGACAAAAGAAATGAAAGATGTTCCTATCGTTAGCGACTACCCAGAAGTATTCCCTGGGGATCTTACGGGGTTGCCACCGGAGCGGGAGATAGAATTTCAGATAGATTTAATACGAGGAGCCCAGCCTGTCACGAAAGCACCTTACCGTCTTGCGCCGTCCGAGTTGAAGGAATTGATGTTCCAGCTGTAAGAACTCCTCAACAAAGGTTTCATAAGACCCAGTGTTCCCCCTTGGCGCGCATCGATGTTACTTGTGAAGAAGAAGGATGGAATTATGAGAATGTGTATTGACTATCATGAGTTGAACAAACTGACGGTGAAGAATATATATATGTTGCCAAGGATTAATGATCTGTTTGACCAACTGCAAGGTTCAAGTTGGTTCTCAGGAATAGATCTCAGATCAGGCTATCATCAGCTGAAAGTGAAAGAGGCAGACATCCCTAAGACAGCATTCCGGACGCGGTATGGACGCTACGGGTTCCTCGTGATGTCATTCGGTCTAACGAATGCTCCTGCAACATTTATGGAAACGATGAATAGGGTGTGTTGGCCGATGTTGGATAAGTCAGTTATCGTTTTCATTGACGACATATTGGTTTATTTAAAGAGCGAATCTTATCATGCTGAGCATCTAAGAGAAGTATTGGAGGTCTTGAAGGAAGAGAAGTTGTATGCTAAGTTTTCGAAATGTGCATTTTGGTTGCGAGAAGTGCAATTTCTAGGTCACGTGATAAATCCTGAAGGGGTTACCGTGGACCCAGCTAAGATTGAGGCGATAACGAATTGAAAGACTCTGCAGCATCCGACTGATGTACAAAGCTTCGTAGGGTTAGCTGGCTATTATAGGAGATTCATCGAAGTCTTCTCTAAGATAGCTGCACCGCTGACCGGTATTACCCGAAAGTCTGTAGTATTCAGTTGGGATAAGTTTCAAGAAGAATCTTTTGAGGAATTAAAGAAAAGACTCACGCAAGCTCCAATCCTTGGTCTACCCGATGGTGTCGAGGATTTGGTTGTTTGTACTGATGTTTCGCATCATGGGTTAGGTTGCATTTTGATGCAACGAGGAAACGTTATAGCTTACGCGTCCAGGCAATTGAAAGTTCACAAAAGTACTTATCCGACGCATGATCTAGAGTTAGCAGCGGTAGTGCATGCTCTCAAGATACGGAGACATTACCTGTATGGTACTAAGTGTACTATTTACACAGATCATAAAAGTTTAAAGTACTTTTTCAAGCGGAAAGAGCTGAACATGAGACAGAAAAGATGGTTAGAATTGATAAAGGACTATGACTGCGATATCAAGTACTATCCTGGTAAAGCCAATGTGGTTGCCGACGCGCTAAGCCGTAAGAATGAGGAAGTTATTGCAACAGTGAAGTCAAACCAGTTGATTATGAACTCGAGTCTTTTCGAAGAAATCATCAAAGTGAAGACGGAAGTGCTAGTAGATGAAGGGCTGGTGAAGAAGGAAAGGATTTTCGGTCAGGCAGGAGAGTTGATGGAAAACACTCATGGTGTTAGGAATAGGTTTGACTGTATGTGGATTCCGCGCCATGGGAATCTCATAGGTCGAATATTAGATGAAGCTTATAAGTCAAGATATACAATCCATCCGGGATCCACTAAGATGTACCAAGATTTGAAAAGAGACTACTGGTGGCCAGGAATGAAGAATGATGTGGTAGAGTATGTTAGTAAGTGTTAACTTGCTTGAAAGTTAAAACTGAACATCAGAAGCCTTATGGAAAGATGCAACCTTTGGAGATACCTGAATGGAAATGGGAACACGTCACCAAGGATTTCATAACTAAGCAACCTCGTACACCTAAGAATCAAGATACAATTTGGGTGATAGTGAACCGTTTGAACAAAATTGCTCACTTTCTTCCTATACGAGAGGCTATCTCGTCAGAAATGTTAGCAAGTTTGTTCATCAAAGAGGTTATGACTAAGCACGGAGTGCCACTGTCGATTGTGTCTGATAGAGATACTCGTTTTACTTCGAGATTTTGGAAGAAGTTCCATGAAGCTATGAGAACGAGATTGAACATCAGTACGGCGTATCATCCTCAAACAGATGGACAGTCTGAAAGGACGATCCAAACCCTTGAGGATATGCTACGTGCTTGTGTTTTAGACTTTGGAGGAAGTTGGGATGATCATCTGCATCCGGCAGAGTTCTCTTATAACAACAGCTACCATTCAAGTATTGCTATGCCACCATTTGAAATGTTGTATGGAGATGTAGAACTCTGGTATGTTGGGGAGAGAATGGCCAGAAAGAGATGGGGAGTTTGGAAGTTTTTCAAGAAACCTCTTCTAGGTTTGGTCAGATCAAGGCAAGGATGAAAGCTGCTCAAGACCATCAGAAGTCGTATGCTGATAAGCGGCGACGACCGATTGAGTTTAACGTTGGTAACAATGTGATGCTCAAGGTCTAGCCTTGGAAAGGAATTATTCGTTTTAGGAAGATAGGAAAGCTAAGTCCAAGGTACATTGGACCGTTTAAGATTATGGATCGTGTGGGTGAAGTGGCTTATAAGCTAGATTTACCCGAGGAGTTAGAAGGAATTCATCCAACCTTCCATGTTTCTCATCTGAGAAAATGTCTAGCTGATGACACGTCTCATGTGCCATTGGTGGATATTGAGGTTGATGAACATCTGAACTACATTGAACAGCTAGTAGAGATGGTGGACCGCAAGGAAAAGCAACTTCGTCACAAGATTATACCTTCAGTGAAAGTGATATGGAAGCATCGCAAGGGATCAGACGCCACTTGAGAAGTTGAGGAAGAGATGCGCAAGTTTAACCCAGATTTGTTTTAGTAATAGTTAGATTTCAGGGACGAACCCTCTTTAAGAAAAAACTTGTAACATCCAAAAATTTATATTAATAAATAAAAGGAATTATGTTTGTTTACTGAATGTTAATATTTAATTAAAATTAAATATAGAGAAGAGTATGGACTTGGGTGGGAAAAGATGGAATAAGGGATGGGATGGGCCTTAGATTTATGGGCTTAAGAGAGTATAAATACTCCCTAAAACCCTCATTGTTATCCATCTTATTCTGTACATACTCAAAACACACACACATACTCCCTCTCTTACGGCCGTGGATAAGAAGGAGGTCCAAGACCAAGAACGAACATCGATTATTGATAGATCTTGGATATACAAGCTAGATACAATATTATTGTTCATAGCCGAAGCTAACCGTAGCCTATAAACGCATAAATGTATGTTCATTTATCTTTAAATGTTATGTTTTTATGAACGGTTTGCCCTAAAACTTAACCCTAGAGTAGATCGGGTCTAGACGAATCATAAAGTTACAAACTTGATTTAAAATGGACTTAACAAACTCATGGTTATAAATGGCTCATAAATAAACCCTAGATTTAGCTTTGAACGTTTTAGCCACAAAGGTCCAAGCTTTATGGTTGCACGGGTCAAGTTTTGGCCAAAAACGGTTAGGGAAACATTTATGGGTTGATAACGAACAATAATAGGGTGTTAAGGCAATAAAATGTAGTAATAATGGTGACAAACGGACCCTAATGGTTCAGCTCGTTCGATTACTTGAAGATCATTCGAATACAAAGGACAAACTTGATTACATGCCTTATATTCGAATACATTGGACCCATTCGCATACAATCTCAAACTCGATTACATGCCTTATATTTGAATACATTGGACCCATTCGCATACAATCTCAAACTCGATTACATGCCTTATATTCGAATACATTGGACCCATTCGTATACAATCTCAAACTCGATTACAATGTATCTTTCAATTACATATGCATAATTCGATTACATGTGCGTAATTCGATTACCTGTGCATAACTAGATTACTTGAAATGAACTCGATTACAAAGTATCATTTTATTACAATTCATAAATTCGATTACATGGGTCTAGTTCGATTACAATGACTCATTCAATTACAATGAATCATTCCATTACAATGACTCATTCAATTACAATGAATCATTCAATTACAATGAATCATTTAATTACAATGACTCATTCAATTACAATGAATCATTCAATTACAAAGACTCATTCAAGTACAATGATCCATTCAATTACAATGAATCATTTAATTACAATGGACTCATTAGAATACAATGAAAGATTCGAATACAAAGGGCTCATTAGAATACAATACGATCATTAGAATACAAATGTATTCTAACACAAATGTATTCTAATACCATTCGAATACAAGGTATTCAAATACAATGCTATTAGAATAGACCAGACTTAACCATTTCTGGTGAAACCTGAATAATGTGATTAGTACAAGTATTGATACATGTAATTAATGTACAGTTAGCCGAGGCCAGTTAAAGAGAGGAATAACAATTAATGGAGAACGTAACAGAACCCAGGTGAGTTTCTAGTCCCATTTCCTTGTTATGTTTACGGGGTTGTGTGCATACTCGTTATGATAGTTAATACACTTACCTTAAATGGTAAGTGTATGCCATGAATGATTTATATGTTAATTAATATATGTTTTGAATGTGAATGAAAGCTTGTCGGTACGTGAGCGATCTCCGGATATTGCACGTATTGACAAGGAAGATATGTATATGAAATATGAATGTGTATGAAAGATATATGTATAACATAGGAGTATGTATGAATGTTAAATAAAGTATATATATGTTGTGAGTATGTAAAGACAGTATGTATGAGTGTGGAGGAAATAAGGGATCAGACCCTAACAATATCTAAGATAGAGAAGTAAGGGATCAGACCCTAATAATATTTGAGATAGGCAAGGAAAGAGGGATCAGAACCTAACAATATCTGAGATAGTAAGAGAAGAGGGTTCATACCCTAATAATATCTGAGATAGAAAAGGAGAGGTATCAGAACCTAATAATATCTGAGATAGAAAAGGATGGGATCCGAACCTAATAATATCTTAGATAGAAAGGACAGTAAGTATATAGTATAGAAGTAATAAAGTATGAACGTATGTATGAATGTATGAAATGAAAGTAAACGAAAGTACTTAACGTGTATCTTCGGATGCATATATGAATTGTATGTATTGTATTATGTATGATTAACTAGAACTCACTCAGGATAGTTGACTTTTAGTATGCACGCAGGTGAGTAGGATGAGGCAGCTAGCTTGAGCGGGGCACATGGCATTTGAATAAAGAAGCTGACATCTGAAGACTTAATTTGTTTTTATGATTTGATGTTTAAATTGAAAGACAAGAATCTTTGATTAAGACAAGTTATGAATTATTATGTAATGTTTATGAAAGTTTTATATTCCGCGTAAAGTTTTAATAAACTCTGATATTTAGAACTTTGTTTATGAGTAAATCCAACGTCCAAAGTAGGGCACCGGTGACGGGGCCTTACATGGTTAGTATCTCATCATCATATATTCTCATCTAGTATGATCATACATTTACACAAGTACATTCATTTTGTATCAATAGGAATGGGTCCACATCTATTTAGCTGTTTACATTTTCATAGGAATTTTAATACTCAGCATTAACATATGAATTGTGGTTTTTATCTATATGTATCTCAACTAAAACTTATGTATTCTCACCAACATCTGTGTTGACAAACTCTGTTTTTAAACATGCTACAGGTAAAAGTAAATGATATTGTTCAAGAGCGAAGAAATTAGTTTTTACCTTAGGGTATTATTCAAAATACAAAAACATGATGTATTTGTTCTGTTTATTATATCTGTGTACTTGTTTTAATGTTAATGAAATTAAATAATTATTGTCACTTTAATTAGTGTCTTTTGAGATACTGTTAAATCAATACGTTACGCCCCGGCATGTTCCGCCGCCTTTGTTCGGTGTGACATGTCGTGACCTTGCCATGGGATGACCTCAAGAAACTCATGCTCAAAAAGTTTTGCCCGAAACATGAACTCCGGAAGTTGGAAGAAGAGTTCTGGAACTTGAACCAATAAGGTGGTATTACAATGATCAATTCCATGAATTGATCATTCTCGTCCTGCATATGATCACTCCCTTTGAGCGTGCCATCGATAAGTACATCTCGGGTTTGCCGATGCACATCCAAAATTTCGTCCTAAGCCATGATCCGAAAATCCTTCATGATGCCATCACTCTAGCCGGTACCCTCACTGAGAACCACGTTAAGGTCGACTCCTTGACGCGGAAGACTTCCAAGGAGCCCAATGATAAGCCTTCACCCGAGCCTAATAAATAATCAAAGTCCGAAGCCTCTAATACTGAAGCCTCTATGCCCGAATCCAGGGATCGACCAGAGGGGAGGGCATGGAAGGCTCAGGACCCAGGCCCATCTCTCAAAGAGGCCCCATGGTTTTCCTAAATTATATATATATATATATATGTGTGTGTGTGTGTGTGTGTGTGTTTTCTTGGCTTATAC
Organism: Bidens hawaiensis; assembly: GCF_021521415.1. Classification (NCBI taxonomy): domain Eukaryota; kingdom Viridiplantae; phylum Streptophyta; class Magnoliopsida; order Asterales; family Asteraceae; genus Bidens; species Bidens hawaiensis. The sequence goes on along the minus strand of NW_027492413.1, from coordinate 136,993 downwards.
AAGTCCCTTATTGATTATGTTAGATGAGAGAGAACACAATTTGAGTTTCTGGATTTTTTTCCAGTGAGGACGAGCACTGTAGAGGCAGCGGTTGTGGTATGGCACCTAGATAAACAAAGAAGATGACCTAAAGGCTAAAAATTAAAGTACAACTTCTATTTTGGCATTTTATTTAATTTTTTGTTTGACCAGTGGGAATTACAAAACATTGTTATGTTATATTAGTTAATAGTTATCGTAAGACAAACTTTTTTATTCTTTTTCCCTTTTTTAGTTAATAAATTTAGTAAGACTTTTTTTTTTTTTTTACTTTTCATTTAACTTTATCCATCGTTCAATATAAAACGTTTTGTCTATATTTATTTATTCATCATTGTAAAGTTCTTAGCTAGAGCTGCTTCATATTTTTTAGATTTAGATAGAGTAATAGTACTCTATTCCAAATCACGCGAGCAGACATTAGCTATTATTATAAATTTTGATATATTCACAGTGATTCGAAGCCTTTTTGATTAGCTTTAATAGTCTTTTTTTAATAGAAAAAAAGAACAACAAGAAAAAATATATTTTGTAAGTTATCCATGTATCATTTAGTCCTACAAAATACCTTACAAAATAGAACGCTTAGAAGGGATATAAATAAATTCTTTTATTGATTCTTCCCAAAGGAACGATCTATTTTATTTGACTGATGAGGCTAAAAAAAATTCATTATAACAAATACAAAAATATCTAAAACAATCTATATCATAACTAAAATAAAGAAAAAGTCCGATCTTCTATTTGAAACGTCTAGTGATCTTCAACCAATTATGAGCTTCAATATAATTACCAGGAGTAAGTGCTATAACCTGTTTCCAATATATATTTATCTAATTTTATAAAAGAAAACTAAAATATTGTTTACCATATCTTTTAAATACCGATGAAAGCAAAATTATACGAAGAAGGAAACTGTTCTCACGTATAATACACCTATTGTTAAAAAACGTAACTGTAAAGCCCCTTTACCGGTGCCTCACATTTGGACGTTAGATTTACTCATTCACATAGTTCTAAATATCAGAGTTAATAAAATCATTCGCGGAATATAAAAACTTTCATAAAACGTTACATATCAATCCATAATTGTCTTAATAAACATTTGTCTTTCAAATTAAAACATAAACTAATAAACGTCTTGAGTCTTCCGATGCCAGCCTCTTATTCAATTTCCACGTATTCCCCTCAAGCGAGCTGTTTCATCCTACTCACCTGCGTGCATACTAAAAGTCAGCTACGCTGAGTGAGTTCTAGTTAATCATACAACATACAATACATTCATACTTACATACTTTCATTCATACTTTCATACTTTTATCTTATACTTACTTACCTTCATATCTTACGTTATAAAGAGCATTACGCCCTACTTTCCTTGAGTATTATTAGGGCCCGGTTCCCTCTTGCCTCGAATATTATTAGGGTTTGGTTCCCTCTTGCCTCGAGCATTAATAGGGCCCAGTTCCCTCTTGCCTCGAATATTATTAGGTTTCAGTTCCTTCTTCGTTACCATACAACCATACATCATTTTACATTCATACATATATACATACACATCATGACTTCTTTATATATAGCATTATAACTTGACAGTACGTGCAATATCCGAAGATCGTTCACGTATTGACAAGCAATCATTCATACCTTTCACATAATCACATAAGGCATACACTTATCACTTAGGGTAAATGTATTAACAAACACATCGAGTATGCACCCAGCCCCGAAAACATAACAAGGAATGGGGCTAGAAACTCACCTGGATCCTTTTCCTTTCTCCATTAATCGTTCTCGCTAACTGTATACAAGTTATATGTGTTAAAACTCGTCCTATTTGTAAGTCAATAAAAAAATTCTAAGTATTGTATAATCCATTGGCCTTGTTATTGATTACTTTATTCTTAGGATATTTCACTCCTTTATCCCTAATGTATAAGACTCTGATCATTTTAATAATTCTTTTCTTTCTTTTCATTTTTATTAGCATACAATCATGTAACCGGGTTAGGATATTTCATACGAAGCATACAATGTAATCGAAGCCGTACTTTTATCCGAGTCTTAGTATGTATTCTAGTCACAATGTAAATGAATTCCATCACTACCTTAATGTATTAGTATGTAGGGTTTTTCATTAGTTTGTTATTTCTAGTTATCATATTTAGTGAACATGCTTTCATATATATATACACACACACACACACACACACAATTGAGGATCGTGTAAGCGGGTTACACACATGCATACAAGTAATTGAATTACAAAGGGGGTGTATTCGAGTATGGTATATGTATACGAGTGCCATTGCAATCGGGTTACAATGTAAGCTATCCAATGTAATCCATACATGTTAGGTAATCGAGTCCCCTTATGTCATAAGCCATGATTGTGATCGGCGTTGTTCTTGTATGCGAGTTATAAAGGAAGTGATTTCCTCATAATATTGTGTTCGAGCCCTCAATGTATGCGACTAAGTATTGTATGTGACCCTATCATAATTGGCTAAGTATTGTATGCGACTCTATGCATGAAAATACGACTGTCATCGAGTTTAGGTGTAATCGAGCTATAGTATGCGAGTTTCATGTAGCTGTTATTGTATTCGAGCCATTGTATTCGAACTTGAGCCGCGTAATTGAACCCATTTCAATGTGATCGAGTCTTGTTGTATGCGTGTATAGAGTTGTAATATGGATACTTGTAATCAATCTAGCTTGTATGAGAGTTATATAACTTGTATGCGAGTTTGGGTGTATCGAACACTTTATAATCGAACTCCTTGTGTGCGAATACCAACAGTGTAATCGGGTTTCCATTGTAAGCGACTATGAGCTCATGTAAGCGGATATAACATTGTATGCGAGTATTCATGGTGTTATCGAGTCTAAGTTAGCTAAGGCATGTGTATACGGGTGCATAGTGTAATAAACGAGTCTACCCACAGTGATCGAGTCCTTGTGTATACACATCATTGTAATCGAGTTGGAGTATGCGACTCTAGTGTATTCGATGGGCTGATGGTCCTTGGAAAGCCGTGGGTTACGGGTTTGGGGTCTTTAGAACCATATAATTAATCTGTTTTAAACCCTAACATCTTATGATTAGTTCGTTATCAACTCGTATTCATTTTTGTGACCGATCTTGGCTCAAACTTGGTCCGGAAGATCATAAAGTTTGGACCTTTAAGTGTAAAACGTCCAAAACTCGATTTAGGATTTTTTAACGAGCCGTACATGTTTATGGGTTCGTTAGGTTCGTTTTAACATCCACTTCTATACTTTATATTTCGTTTAGACCCGATCTACTTTATGTTTAAGTTTCAAGGCCAACCGTTAACAAAAACGTAAGATTTAAGATCACCAACGTACCTTTTCGAGTTCGTTTGGTCTTGTTTGGCTTGGTTATGAACTTTAAACCTTGGATATATCTTTTATGTGGAAGATCTAAAAATAATTGGCGTTCGATCTTGCTTCTCCTATCTTTCTTTCTCTCGGCCGTTTATAGTAAGGTGTATGTGTGTGTTTTTGAGTGTGTGTAGAGATTATGGAAAGATGGAATGAGGAGTTAAGGTTTTAGGGTGGTTTAAGGGGATATTTATACTCCTCAAAGCCCATGGACCTAAGGCCCTTCTCACCCATTATTCCATCTTAATTAATCCAAGTCCATCTTTCTTTCTTTATCTAATACTAATTAAATATTAACACACGATAACTAACACAACTTTCTTTATTGAATATAATAATATATAGGATGTTACAGTAACCGATAAAGACTTGTGAGTCCAAAATTAAAGTTTAATTTTTTGCTTCACCTCGGCAAAAAAAGAGCGGATGATGATGAAATGATTATAAATAACCCTATTTGCTTGTTATACGCACCAAAGTATGTGTTATCAAAACCCCTAAACATCTAACACATGCCATCCATTACTGAAGAAACGAATATGTATTATCAGATTTATTGAAATGTAATTTGTTTAGTAAATTTCCGCATTAGCATGTTAGTAAATTATTGATGTTTAATGACTTTAGATATATCAAAAACTACAAAATAGAAGAAATTAAAGAAAGACACAAATCGTTTAAGTATTTTAGTTAGATTCATTTGCTAAAAAAAACATTTGTTTTGTTTATCATTATCATATTTTTCTAAGTTAAATAAGATTTTGAGTTTATATTTTAGGGCCTCGCGTCTTTCATGCCTAAGCCCTGAGTTTTTTTTTTTGTATTTTCAGAGACGGACCTTCCCGAATCCACCAAGTTTTTTTGTTACATCTAAAAAACAATGTAACAAATAATATTTTAATATCAATTATGTATTTTAGTTATTTCATATATATATATATATATATATATATATATATATAACTTTCAATTATGTGTGTTTTTCACCCTAAACTAAGTTAATCTCATTTTGTTTCCATCATTTAAGCTCAGGGACTCATTTCCAATTTCTACTATAATAATCATATTATACTATAATCCAAACCCAAGCCCGCAACCCGTTTACGATTCTTGCAGCCTAATCTTCGTTTATTATTAGAATTGATCTAAGATTTTATTTCTTTACATCTAAACGAACATACCGACATTATGAATTTGGAAACAAAGATCAATAGGATACACATTAGTATATTTAATGAGCCATCCTAATCTAAATCCCTAATATACCATTAACAGTTCGTCATAATTCAATTAATCTTACCTGCATATCCCTTTACACCTGACAAGTCAAACCCTCATGGTTAATTAGATTATCGTGGCATGCAAGGATCTTTACCGGCCGACGTTATGGGTGCGTCTATATCTTCGCCGTTCTTGATCAATTGATCATTATGTATGGTAATTAATTCATTCAGTAATGTCGCCTTAATCTATTTGTTGATAACCCTATCATTAATTAAGAAATCATATAACGTATAAACTAATTGCAGATTCTAGGGCTTATTTTTCAATTTGGGGATTATCATTATTTGTTAATAAATTATCACTTACACAGTTTAAATAGCTGACACACCAGCCTAGTTGGCTGGTGTGTGTGTGTGTGTGCTTCGGTCACGAACCGGCTGTGGGCGCAGGTTCGAACCTCCCCAGTCCAGTTCTTTTCTTTTTGTGTTTTATGGTTTTAATTCTTTAAAGGACATTTAAATCATTTATAACTATTATTAAATTTTAAATAAACATTTTTTTTATTAAGACTGACATCATTTAGTTATATCTTTTGTCAAAATCTCATTAAAAGCTCGGTTACATATATATATATATACATATATATATATATATGTATGTATGCATTATAAGTGTATTTTAATAATATTAAACCTTATTTTTCGTATTTAAAACACGACACTTTGATTCACATTTCGTCATCAGTGAACATCTTTATAAATTTACTTATATTTATATATATTATATAAACTAAACGTAATATATAGATTTCTTTAAAAGATTCAAACAAAATATTTATTTATATCTTAATACATGTTATATGTATTTCTTTACACATAATTAATTATTTGTTTGTTCGAATAATTATAAGTATATCTCAAGTTATATTTAATCAAATTATTTTATTTAATTTGTATGTTTAATTATATATTTGTTTAGATATTATTATTGCAAGCATATCTTATATCTTAATTCTTTAAAATTATTTAACCAATTAATTTTGTATTCTATCAAGTATAATAATGTATTGTATTTAACTCATATTTATTTACTTGAGTTAATAATAATGTATCCGCAATATCCATCACAATATAAATCTATCGATCAATTAATAAACATCCTAATCTCAAACATAACTCAATTACATCGAAACTTTAATTTATTATACGCGTTGTCTCATTAATACTTTGTATTATTATATTTAACTAGGATTCCTTGTCGGTGTATCCCGAAGGGTTCATCATTCTCACATCATCATTCTTATATTTCGTTCATCCGATCAGGTGAGTAATCACTCCCATTTTTACTTATTTTAATCCATTTTGGGGACATATGCGTATTTACAGTCTTTATCTATTATCTAGTATTCAAAACCGCAACTGTTTAATCATTGTGTGTATATCAGTTTAAGCCTAACTTGCTACTTGCTTACTTGCTTTATTTGAATACAATTTCGGAGAGGTCCAACATATTCTCAGTCTAGTATGATCATACGACCGTCGTAGTGGCCGGCGTCAGACGCATTGACAATGGTATCACCGACATCTCATTTTTTATGACCAATGCCCATTCGCATGGCAAAGGTTTAGCCATTGATTTATATATGTGTGATTTGTTGATATGCTATGGTTTAACTGTTTATTCTCACGGGAACAGTTTGCATCTTTCTTTATTTATTATATATTATTACTGTTGTGTCTTAGAATGGTGTTTTACTCACTCAACATGTGTTGATGAAAAAAATATATTTTATACGCATTTGCAGGTTATCAGTTTAGTTGTTTAGCAAGATGAAGATCACGTAGAGATGCCCTTTTAGGATAGAAACTTAATTGATCATTGTTGTATTTTCTTTATACTTGATGTACATAACTGTAATTGTTTTATTTAAATAAATTAAATAGATATTGTCATTTATCAATTTGCATGATAGTACCTTGAGAGCTGTGAGCAATCAGCTCACGCCCGGCATTTCCGCCGTGGGTTAGTGGTGCCTTAGTAACATGCTTAGGAGCCTCATACGTGCTTATTTGTTTACATGATGTGTTTTATTTGATTGTTTACAGCTTACGTAAATATTTGCTAGAATAGGTACTTATTTACCTACTTAGTTAATCGTTTATTTTTATTGTTATGCACACACAACTCTGAAGCTATTCTTCACTCTCAATATATTTTATTACTCTAAGACTATGTCTCATTCTCAAAATATTTTTATAACTCTAAGGCTATGCCTCACTCTTAAAATATTTCTATTTAAATTTATTAGATTGCATTTTATTGTCGGAAATCTCCTTGAGAATTTCCAAGCTTTATTTTTGCTCTTCTCACTTAAAACTAGGGAGTGGGACAAGATTCCCCGCCATAGTGGAAATTATCATGTGACTGACACTTTAAGCGTTTAACGTAATATGCTAAACAGTTACACCCTTTATTGTGTTTTATTGTTTTTAAAATGTCTAGTTGGGTGTAAAACCCATGGGACGCCATAGACACGCCAACTGTAGATTTGCACAATTCGTTATACTTGCGATATTTTGTTGGAACATTATCATATGTGGTGATACACGAGATGTTTCAACTACTCATGCTTGAGTTCGTGATTGTTATTTAGTTTGGTTGGTTAAATCGCCATGTAACGCTCATGGGCCGACAAACTTAATTGATTCGTTAATTAAGTTGGGCCATTAAAATTGCCATGTAACGCTCATGGGAGACCAAATCACACGTTTGTTTTAGTATGCTAATAAGTTGGGGAAACAAAATGCCATGGAAAGCTCATGGGAAACCCAACACCTCGAAAAACATTTGTTAATTGTTTTATTTGTTTGATTTTATACAGAACAATTTATGATTTGATTAAGTATTCTATTATTCTATTATTAAATTATTCAAATACTTACTTACTAAATCATTTTTGAATCAAGATCTATTGATTCGATCGATTCATACACTCAAAACATTTTTACTCTCTTGATTGAATACAAATTCTTCATTCCTCAACACTCTGTTATCACGAGCCAATCAAAACAAGTTACACTTTATCAGTTTTTACCTATTCATCTTATCATGTTGTTGGTACATGATGTCAGTAGTTCAGTATATAGTGTCTGTAATCGAGTCGTTTGGATTAGTATTGTGTATTAAGCGAAGTTAGCTAACAAGTTCGCTGATATAGGCGAACTTGTTAGATAAGCGAAGTTAGTGACAACTTCGCCTGAACATGCCAGGCGAAGTTGTCGTGGTTATATAGCATTAGGTTACGGCTGAGTTGAAGAAGAAGTTTTCAGTTTACATGTAACGAGTTGTGTAATCAGTGATTGATATCACGTGTTTCCAGTTGCAATATACAACGTGTCTTTGCTTATTGTAACGTGTGTTCGATCGTGTTAGCTCGTATCGTCTTCTACGCTCGTAACATCTTACGTAGGGATTCCGCACCTACGTAGAACGAGATATTCCGTGTAGATCCGGCTGGGAACCTACAATTGGTATCAGAGCTTTTGCTCGTGATTGTGTGGTTCGGGATTATCACGCGGGTGTAGAAATCGTTCCGTTCGACCATTCGCAGGACGAGTTTACCGAGTTTTTGTGTCCTACTCACCTCCCACCATCATAAACAACCCATTACACCTTCACATACCTCGCAAAATCCAGAAATCAAACCTGCAAAATCATCGTGTTCATCAGGCGAAGTTGCCGTCACTGTTAGTAGGGTTTAGGCGAAGATATAAGGTTAAGCGAAGTTATCCACAACTTCGCCTACCTCACAAGTTCGCTTATCTCAAGCGAAGTTACCCACAACTTCGCCTACTTCACAAGTTCGCTTAACTCAAGCGAAGTTATCTACAACTTCGCCGAATCAGGCGAATTTAAAAAGGGGAGCGAAGTTCGGAATCAGCGAAGTTCAGACTTAAGCGAAGTTATCCTTAACTTCGCCTACAGTACTGTTAAGAATAAAATTTTTATTTTTTTCGGGTTTCTTTGTGTTTCGTGAAAGATGACTTCAATAAATATTACGGAACTGGTGAAGATGGAAGTGGAAGCGGGTTCAGCTACAGAGGCACCGAAGATGCTTAAGGGAACCGATTTTGTAGCATGGAAGGATCGGTTTGAACAATATGTCAAGTACCAAGATGCTAAAATGTGGGTGTGCATACAAGATGGATACATTCCACCAACTGCTGAGTATGAGGGTCGTGATCAGATTAAGAAATACAACAAGATGGAAGAAGAAGAAAAGAAAATGTATGAGGCTGAAAGCAAAGCTCATGCAGCGATAACAATGGCTCTTCCACAAGAGATTCTTCACACCTTCAGGAAGTATAAAACTGCTAGAGAGCTATGAGAAGCACTTGAAAACCGATTTTGAGGGTAATGTGGGGATTCGCGCATCAAAGATTAAACTACTTAAAACCCAATTCTCGGTGTTCAAGTACTTGAAGAATGAATCACATGATGATATCATCACTAGATATTATCATCTGATGACCGAACTCAGCAATTAATCCATTGCTTACAAAGAAGATGAGATCGTGGAAAAGCTTCTTGATGCTCTCCCACCGAAATGGGAGATGTACACTGTCTTGATGAGAGAAGACAAAGAGTTTGCCGACTATGACTTGGAAACAGCAGTCAACAAACTAAGAACTTTTGAACTTAACATGGTTCGTAAAGAGACACCAACTGATCAGGTTCAGGATCTAGGTATGTATGGTGCAAAGGTTAATTCAAGTTCAAGTTCGAAGTCTGAATCGTTTGCTTACTACTCAAAGGGAGACTCGGGCGCTAACTCAACACATGAAGGTCATGTATCTCTCAACATGAATGGTGATGTGTGTTTTGTAGCTGGTGGATCAAATGCTTCTAAACCTCAAGCAACCAAGAGTAGTTTTTCCCCAAGTGTTTCGAACAACAACTACTCAAAGATGCCCATGAGTATTAAATCTGCTGAACAGCAGTTTGCTCTCTATGCATCTTTCGTTGCTTCGTATGAAAATTACATTCAAGGTAAGATTGTTGATCCTGCAACGTTAGACGAAGACTATGATCAGATCGATGCTGATGATCTGGAAGAGATGGATCTGCAGTGGCAGATGGCGATGATTGTGAGAAGGGTTAAACGGTTTATGAAGAAGACTGGTAGGAAGTTTGTTGGTGAAAGACCAGGTTTTGACAAGTCAAAGGTGCGATGTTATAACTGTCAACAAAATGGACACTTTGCGAAGGAGTGCACAAATGAACGTGTAGATCGCAGTCAAAACAGGTCTACACAATAGAGTGGGGGTGGTAATGAGAATAGAGCCATGATATCCAGACAGAACGGGGAGTACAACTGGAATCTGCATGTTGAAGAAGTGTTCGAACAGGCCAATTTGGCGAACATCGTAACTGCAGGAAGTGAGAAAGTGACTGGCGAAAATGAAGCTTACATGGCAGAAGTGACATACCAGCTCACCGAGGTAAGTACTAAACTCCCTTGTACTAAATGTGAAAATCTGTCTGAACAATTGACAACTATAACTGATCAGTTTGTTAGTTTGGATGCTCAATTTAAAACATTAAAAGAAGATCATCATTTCACTAAAGCTAGAGAAAACAGTTATAAAGTAAAAATAAAAGCTAGCGAAAAAGATATTAGGAGTCTTAAAGCAAATCTAGCTGAAAAAATTCAAGTAATTGATCTTAGCTATGAAGTGTTAGAAGAGAAAACCAAACTAATAGCTGAAAGGGATAAACAGATAGCTGATCACCAGGTGAAAGTGGTGGAACTAAACAGGAAACTTGAGCAATTCAGAAATTCCTCCGCTATACTTGATCACCTCGTTAGTGATCAAGGTTCCCCAGTTAAAAGGGGAGGAATTGGATACCATGAAGTTCCACCACCGTACAATCATAATTACACTTATGATCCTAGTAATCAGAAATCTGTTGATGTTGATTTTGGTCAGACAGTTCCGGTTAAGGTTACTATTAAAGAACCAGAAGTTAGTAAAAGCGAAACAAGTAAGCCTGTTTCGAGTGTTAAGATTTCTGTTCCTTGTCCTGTCTCATCAAACTCGGACAAGTCATCCGAGTCGAGTGAGACAAAAGAAAAGGCAGTGTTACCAAAAAGTGGAGAAAAACATAAAACAACTGAAAAGAAATCTCCACTAAACCCGTATGTCCCACCATATGTGAGACAAACGGGCAGTAATGCAGCCTCAACATCTAAAACAACTATTGAAAAGAAAGTTGAATACAGGAGTTGTTTCAGATGTAATCAATTAGGACACCTAATTGCTGATTGCCCTCTGAAGCAGAGATTCAGAGGTGTGAGGCCTTCGAAAGCTGAGAGTAGAACTAACGGTAATCACAATAATGGTAAAAATGAAAACTCATCAAAGTTCAGACATTGGACTAATCCAGGTTTTCAAAGAAATTGATCTCAGTTTTTCACTGCTAACAACCAAACAATGAGTAATAATTCATTTAATTCACGAAGGTTTGGATGGCCTCATAGACAATCTACAAGAAGGTATCCTTTTAGGACTTACAGAAATTATTCTGATACTAACTTTGGACAGCCAAAGTACGGGATGTATCGACCCAAGACCAATAGGTCTTGGGTCCCCAGATTTTAATCATCTGCTTTAATCGTGCAGGAACAGTTGAACAGGGCTGCAAACAATCTATGGGTTGTGGATAGCGGCTGTTCCCGGCACATGACGGGTAACAAGAATTTGTTACACGAATGGAAACCTGTTCAAGGAGGAAGAGTGAGTTTCGCTGGAGAGAGCGGTGGAAGGATCACAGGAATTGGGACGGTGACAAATGGAAAAATGACGTTAGAGAAAGTGAATTTCGTTGAAGAACTGAAGCATAATCTGCTGAGTGTGTCGCAGATCTGTGACAAAGATTACACCGTGCACTTTACCAAGAATGAAGCGATCGTGCTATATCCTGGTTTCAAGATACCAGAGGATTGGATAGTTATGAAGGCTCCAAGAGAAAAGAATACGTATATTATGGACATGAGGTCGACTGAGATGGCAACAGAAGAATCGTGTCTTCTGTCAAAAGCAACTGAATCGGAGTCCGAATTATGGCATAGAAGAATGGGGCATATTCATATTCGGAAAATGAACTACATTGTCAAGAATGGGTTGGTGCTGGGTGTTCCCTTGAAGAATTTCAACTTTGAAGACCAATGCTTATCGTGCAAAAAGGGAAAGCAACACAAGAAATCCCATCACACCAAGAAGGTTAATTCAGTAGTCAGTACCCTAGACCTACTTCACATGGATCTCTTCGGTCCCGTGAATGTAAAAGCCTAGGAGGAACATCTTACTGCTTGGTGACCACTGATGATTTCTCTCGATACTCTTGGGTATATTTCCTGAAGTCAAAGGATGAAACGGTTCAGATGGTAATAAATTTGATTACCAAAGTTGAGAATATTATGGGGAAAAGAGTTAAATACATCAGGAGTGACAATGGGACTGAGTTCAAGAACTATCAGATGGAGCTCTTCTGCTTACAAAAAGGGATAGAACACCAGTACAGCGCTCCGTATACTCCGCAACAAAATGGAGTGGCTGAGAGGAAGAACAGAACGTTAATTGAAGGAGCCAGAACCATGCTGGCTGATTCGAAACTTCCTGTGGTGTTCTGGGCTGAAGCTGTTGCAACAGCCTGTTATATCCTTAATAGAGTGTTAACTGTTAAAAGACTGAATAAAACATGTTATGAACTTATGCATGGGAGAAAGCCCAACTTGAGTGGTCTCGAACCATTCGGGTCCCCGTGTTCGATATTAAAGACAAATTCTAAATTTGGTGAAGTAGCCGACGAAGGAATTTTAGTCGGATATGTTGTTGGGACTCCCAACAGACGAGTCTTTAATACATCGACTAGCAAGGTTGAGGTGGTGTGTAACACTGATATCACAAGTTACAAATCACCAAAACCAAGCACGGGACCCGCTGGGGTTTTCGACTATGATAGACTTTTTAAATCTTTTAACATACCTTACTTGGATTGTGCAGAAATTGATGAAAGAATAGCTACTAAGATGATTTACGATGAGGAAGACAATGTTGTGCAAAGACCGCTGTACGATGAATGTCAGCCTTCCTCGTCAAATGCTGTCGATACCCCTGCTGCCTCTACAGAAGAGGAATTCTTTAATCCGTTTCACTCTCAACAACAATCACCCATTGATGAGCTACCTTCGAACCTGGAAGACAATCTGGATGTCTGTTCGGTTCCGACTACGAGAGTTCACAAAAATCACCCTTTGGAGAACGTGATAGGTGATCTGTCCGACGGTGTACAAACAAGACAAAGCTTGAATGAGCACACCTGTGTTTACACAAGCATTAAAGATACGGGCATAATTAACGAATGCTTGTACACCTGCTTCATCAGCCAGATTGAACCAAAGAACTATCAAATGGCTCTCAAGGACAGCTCGTGGGTCGAAGCCATGCAAGAAGAGTTAGCCCAGTTCAAGAAGATGGAGGTATGGAATTTGGTTGCAAAACCGAAGAATGTGCATGCGATTGGCACCAAATGGGTTTTCAAATGCAAGAGAGATGAGAAAGGGATTATTATCAGGAACAAGGCAAGGCTGGTTGTAAAAGGTTTTAATCAGCAAGAGGGGATCGATTACAATGAGGTGTTTGCTCCTGTGGCGAGATTGGAAGCCGTTCGATTGTTTTTGGCATTTGCTGCACACAAGGAGATGAAGGTATTTCAGTTAGACGTGAAGAGTGCGTTCCTTAACGGTAAGGTCGATGAGGTTGTGTACGTTGAGCAACCTCCGGGTTTTCCTGACCCAGACTTTCTTGATCACGTATACAAGCTAAGTAAAGCACTGTATGGGCTACATCAGGCCCCTCGTGCCTGGTACTCAACACTATCCGACTACTTGCTTAAGAATGAGTTTGAAAGGGGAAAGATTGATAGCACACTGTTCTTTAAGAGAAAAGGGAGCGACTTTCTTCTGGTGCAAGTCTACGTGGACGACATCATCTTTGCTGCATCAAAAGTCGCCATGTGTCAGGAGTTTGAGGCTGTCATGAAAAAGAGGTTTGAAATGAGTGCTATGGGTGAACTAACTTTCTTTTTAGGAATGCAGGTTGATCAGAAGAAAGATGGGATGTTCATTCATCAGACTAAGTATGTCCATGATGTTCTCAAACGCTTCAAGATGGAGGACAGCACTCCATTTGATACTCCAGTCTGCGTCAACCATAAATTGGGTGCTGATTCAGACAATGATGCAGACGTGGACCCAACCCAATATCGGGCAATAATAGGTTCTTTAATGTACTTAACTGCTTCTAGACCTGATATTATGTTTGCAGTTTGTCTTTGTGCACGCTTTCAGGCAAACCCAAAGGAATCTCACTTGAAGGGTGCGAAGAGAATATTGCGCTATCTCAAAGGCAAACCTAAGCTGGGGTTGTGGTACACGAAAGGAGGAGACTTAGAGTTGGTCGCCTACAAGGATTCTGATTATGGAGGGTGCAATCAGAATCGGAAGTCAACAACAGGTGGATGTCAGTTTCTTGGAGGCAGATTAGTGTCATGGCAATGCAAAAAGCAGACCTCAGTCGCCATTTCAACCTGTGAAGCAGAATACATAGCAGCATCCAACTGCTGCTCCCAGGTTCTTTGGATTCAACAGCAATTGCGCGATTATGGTCTGAATTTCACTCATACTCCTATTTGCATTGATAACACTGCTGCTATCTCAGTAACTAACAATCCCTTAAAGCATAGCAAAACTAAACATATTGACATCCGTCATCATTTTATACGGGATTGTGCTGAGAAGAAACTGATTGTGCTCGAAAAGGTTGATACGTTAGATAATTTCGCTGACTTATTTACTAAAGCTTTTGACAAAAATCGTTTTCAAAACCTTGTTGAGCTGAATGGGATGATCAATCCCGAGTAACCGTGTTTTTGTTTTTGTTTTGAAAAAAAAAAAACGTCACTATCGCTTAGAATTATGTCGGTTGCCTCAGTTTGAAGGACATACCTTCGGATATGTTTGGTCCTCATTTCTACTTGTAGAATATAAGGATAGCCATTAACCAGATGACTGAGAGTGACCGGGGCGGTTTATGATGTGTCTTTATTCTTTCGCTGAAAATTAGTCGTTCAAACTTAGTTAGAAGGACACATACTCGTATGTGGTCGGTCCAGCTGATCCATTGGATCTTCAGGATAGCCGTTTACCTGAAGACTTTGACTTGATCGGGGCGATAGAAGTTAAAAATTTTTTCGGGAGATGAAATTATTTTTCAAGTCTACTACTTCGTAAGAAGTTCCTTTACTATGTTTAATAGAAAATTGATCCAACCTTGGAAAGTGATAGATATACTGATTCTGTGTGCTTAACTAGTGAAGTTATTAGGCCTAAAAGACTTTAGAACAGTCATTGTATGTCATGGTAGCTTTTTATGGTGCGTAAAAGTAGAAGTGATACTAACTAAATCTACTCGATTTTACGTGGAAACTCCTTGAGAGTTGTGCATGTCTCCATATATATCTTTCCGTATGATAGGCAGAAAAGCGATTACCCAGTCATACACGAGCCCGTGAGTGTTCTGATTCCCGTGAAGATAGCGTGTCAAGATACTGCAGTGATCCAGATTCGGGACTTGCAGTTGTTTACTACTCTGAAGTTTGAGTAAATACTTAAAAAATAATAATAATAATAATAATAATAATAAAATGTGTGTTATTGAGACATTCTAGAGTTCATAATGTTAAGACTTCTCAATCAAGATGTTAGAAAGAGAACGGGAAGAAGAGTCTAAAGATCGAAGAGTACTTACTATTTAATCAGACACTACGGGTCGAGGTCAACTCGGGGTGACTTGGGGAAAGCCAAATACGCTTTGACAATAGATAGAAGGCATCATAATCTCTGAGTTGTTGGACACTTAAGTTTTGAGCTTAATTGAACCTAACCCGTATCACAGAAACGATGAAAACCATTCTAAGTCATTTACCTGCTTACAACCAGTTTCTTTATGTCATAATACAGCTGAACACGGATCTGTGTGACAGTCACTTAATTAGTATGATTCCTGTTCGGATCTTTTCTAAAACATGGTAGTCCCTGTCGAGACTGAAATTTGATCCCGTATACTTTAATTTTTAAAAGTTTTTCCGACTTATGTAGTTGTATGATTTTATACCTGGTTACTTGGTCTTGATCGTATCATTTAATTCTTGAAAGGATGTTTTAAAACTTAATGGCAAATTGTTCAAATTATAGGGGTTTGTTTTGAAAATTCTAATATCGGCGAAGTTGTGCATAACTTCGCCTGCAATAGGCGAAGTTATCCATAACTTCGCCTGTATAACTCTGACCCTATATAAAGAAGTTTTAAGGTCAAACTGTTCATTATTTTTTAAACCAGCGAACTTATCTTCCACCCACCCGGCGAACTTATTATCAGAACCCTAAGCGAACTTATCGTTCGAATCCGATCTGTGTTGTTTTCATTCTCGATTTCAATCCGATTAAAGGTGTGTAGGGTTATTGTGTCGAATATTCACCGTAATTGATGTTATTCAAAGGTCATATCGACCCGTTTCCTGACTTCAGACTTTCGATACCTTACATTCGATTTTTAAACTTGTCATTACGTGTTCATAATCAACTTAAACGTCTAGATCATCATAAAATCAAGTTTTACGGAGTCCGCAATCTCGAAATTGACCCAATTCACCTCGTTCGAAAAACCTAACTGTTGCCGTTTCATATTCGGCGAAGTTACAGTTTAGGCGAAGTTATCCGTAACTTCGCCTGAGATTTAACTTCGCCTGATAATTAATTATGTAACAGTATTTGAGGTGATGTTGTGGTTAGGCGAAGTTATCATTAACTTCGCCTGGACCTTTTTTTCTTAACTGTTATCCGGCGAAGTTCAAGTTGAGGCGAAGTTGTTCCCAACTTCGCCCCACCTCTAATTTCGCCTATACAGAATAAATCACAACTTCGCTCATGGTAACAGGCGAACTTGTTATTTGCCTTGACGTTTATCTAACTTAGTCTGTTTGATGCAGATATGGCTGCTGTAGCTGGAGCAGGTGGTGCTGGCGGTGATGATGGAGGAGACAACCAACGACAGTTCTTCCCGGGTCATAACATGTATATAACATTAGACCCGGATGCGAGAGGTGTTGATGATTTCCGCGAGATCATCACATTCTTACTCCGCTCGCGTATATTCCACGCGATTACAACAACACTGCCGATATCCTTGCCAAACATTGAGTATTTTTGGCAGACCATGGAGTATGACTGTCGCGTCGAGCCCCCGGTGATGCTAGCAACGGTCAACAATCAGATTGTTCAGTTCTCATCTGAACAGATCCGGGCGGCTTTGCGGTTTGGAGACGAGACGACAGATGATCCGAAAGATTTCGTAGCTCCTTTCCGAGATGGTGCGTTTCGGAGGATGGGATACTCTGGTCCCTTGGGAGATACTCAGAGAAGGAAAGGGTTCTTACTAGACCAGTGGCGCTTTCTCATGCATATCATGATCGTGTGCATGTCAGGGAGAAAGGCTGGTACTGATGGGATGGGCGCGACCATGCATTCGGCGATGACTGCTCTGACTTACAATAAGCGTTACAGCTTTAGTCAGATGGTCTTCTATGAGATAGATCGACAGAGAAGAGCGGTGGCGCGTGAGAGATTTATTATGTATCCAAGATTCATTCAGATGATCTTGAATCATGTTGCTCCAACGCTACCTCAGCACCGCCCAATCAGATATGTAGAAAGTGTGAGTAAAAGGATCTTCGCCCAGTGCAGATCTTCCAGTGCGAGGAGCAAACCTGAGCTCCGTCCTCGACATACTCCATTATTCGGGTACTTGATCAACCCGGAGTATGTGCCAGCTCGTGGGGACGAGTTTAGGGACCCGGCACCACAACAGGCAGGAGCACCTCAAGCTATACCTGCTGCTCCTGTTGTGTCACCGGAGGAGAATGTTGACCTTGATGCAGAGTTTGGCGGTCAAGGCTTATTTGATATGGAGAGGGTGGATCCAGAGGAAAATGTACAAGTCTCGATTGCACAGGTTTCGAGTGTCAATGTGACTAGGGCAGCTACAACGGTGGCTGACTCTGATTCTGATGATGAGTTGGCTGAAGCGAGACGAATTTTGGTAACACAAGAATGAACTCATGGGAAAAGAAAGAGAACTGATGATGACAGCGAGTCAGATTATGAAGAAGAAGTACATCAGTTGATTCGGAGATCAAGAAGGGAACGGATAGGTGCAGGATCGGGAGCTGGTGAGAGCTCAAGGGTGGTACGTTTCACTCCACCCGCACTGTCCGGTATGACCATGATTCCTTCATCATTACAAGTTACAAGGCCAAACGCCACGGATGTTCCCGTGGTGGCTACCTCATCTGCATTCGGCCTCCCACCCACTACATTCCAGCTATCGACTCCGGAGATTGTATCGTTGCCACCTCCAACTCTTACTCCAACGGAGGTCGTGGCACGATTTATTGAGTCGACGGTTGTAGCAACTGCAGATTGTCAGTAACGTTGCCACCTGCGGTTACGTTTACGCCTACTTCTGAGGTCCCGGTTACTTTAGAAATCCCTCCTCAGTACACTCAAGATATGTCACATCTGAGGTTTGATTTCTATGCAACCCTATCAGACTCAGAACGAATAGCAGCACTTGAACGGGTCGTGGCAGAACAATCAAAGGTGAATCTTATCCAGACCCATGCTATTCAACGCCTCGTTGCAGAGAATCAGATACAGTCGTCCCTGGTGGTAGAACATGGCAAAATCATTGATGCTTTGAAGGAGTTCTTGGCATCTCAGGGGGAGACGAGCTGTAAAGGCGATGAGCTGAGGACTAAGAAGCGAAATGACAGAGACGATGATCCCAATGCATCGAAAGGTGCAGGTGGAGAGTTGCCAAGAACTGAACAAGCTCTTGGGACTTCCGCAACTCAGGGGGAGTCAACAAGTGCAGCTGGCGGTACAGGTGATGAGGTGGTGGTCGTGGTTGAGGAGATGGATGATGAGTATATAGGTGATGATGATATATTACCAATTGATGAGATAGAGAAGATTGGTGCAGATATTGTTATTGATAATGAGATAGAAGAGGGAGAGATAGTAGAGGAGAATGTGAAGCATGAGATTCCGGATGTTGATAAGCCGAATATGGGTAAAGATATCGGAAATTATGAGACAGAATGGGAAGAGCAGCCAAGATGGAAAAAAGGCTACGCTCAATGGTTCGTAAAAACGAAGAAACCGGCGGTCCCTACTATGTTTAAGAAGAGTTACAACATTAGAGGCTATGCTGAATCGAGAAAGAGGATTATATGCTGGATATATGATGAGCAATTGAGGCTCTTTGTGATTAAAAGGTATGATGGTGTTCAATACTTCAAGAGGATGTTGAGATCATTGAATACATTGCCGGAATGTGAAGTGA
Source organism: Bidens hawaiensis (assembly GCF_021521415.1). NCBI lineage: Eukaryota > Viridiplantae > Streptophyta > Magnoliopsida > Asterales > Asteraceae > Bidens > Bidens hawaiensis. The sequence goes on along the minus strand of NW_027492413.1, from coordinate 117,797 downwards.
AAGACTTAGCCAGATTGGGGTTAATAAACAGAAGTGATGATAACATGGCTAGAGTCATTGGGAAGATTGTTTGGAAGGAAAGTATAAAAGAGAAGAAGTTCGAGCTGTTGAAACCACAAAAGGGAAAACTCATTGAAGACAAAGATAGAGGGATGAGAGCAGATGGCAAGCCTTGGATGATTATGAAGTATAAGCAGATCCGGTGTCTAAAAGAAGTGCCGATGAAACAAATGGCCAAGGATGTGCTGAAAGATCTGAAGTGGTGGTATGTAGATTGTGAAACAGCTGAAGCAGTAATGGAGGACGAAGATGAACAAGAGCTGCTGAGAGTCTATGATCCGATGCATCTAGTGAACTTGTCTCAAGCTGATCTGCAGGTGCTGAATGAGAAGAAGATATTTTATATTCCTGCTTGGAAAGACGAAGCGAAGAAATATCAAAGAGTCGTATCAGTTTGTGTACGTGAAGGAGTTCATGCTTAAAGATGAAGATACAAGATTGTTGAAGATTACAAGACACATGTTTGAAGATAAAGATTGAAGCTACTGCCAAGGGAGAGTCTGTTGGTACATGATGTCAGTAGTTCAGTATATAGTGTCTGTAATCGAGTCGTTTGGATTAGTATTGTGTATTAAGCGAAGTTAGCTAACAAGTTCGCTGATATAGGCGAACTTGTTAGATAAGCGAAGTTAGTGACAACTTCGCCTGAACATGCCAGGCGAAGTTGTCGTGGTTATATAGCATTAGGTTACGGCTGAGTTGAAGAAGAAGTTTTCAGTTTACATGTAACGAGTTGTGTAATCAGTGATTGATATCACGTGTTTCCAGTTGCAATATACAACGTGTCTTTGCTTATTGTAACGTGTGTTCGATCGTGTTAGCTCGTATCGTCTTCTACGCTCGTAACATCTTACGTAGGGAGTCCGCACCTACGTAGAACGAGATATTCCGTGTAGATCCGGCTGGGAACCTACACATGTTATTAAATTATCAAAATATCAAGTAATATTATTGCACGAATAATCTAATGGCTATCTTATACTTATGGTATCATATACATAGACTATTAAACATATTTGAAGTATTCAACCTCAAACTTTAATTTGTTAAAACATATCAAACTTTGATAAAACTCATTCACTCATCAAATTAACTCATTGATTTTCAATTTAGATTCTAACTTATCCTTAAGTTATAAATAAGCATCAACATAACACATTTAAGTTTCGTTTTACACAATAACTCATATGAAATCTACACAACTACCCAATCTTCTCATTAAACCACATCTTTATTAATCATAGAATGTTTTCCCAACATCAAACAACATCAATCATTTATTTTCTATAACGGTCTCATGGCCACATGTTTAGTCAAGGAGATAGCTCCTGCAATCTCTAAAATATAAACTCAATTTCCAAAACGTAAATACAATCAATTCAATATTGTTCATTAACTTCTTCGCTATAAATTCAATTCACTTACACCTACTTATTCTCATAAGAACAACAATTACAAACGCAAGTCTAAACATAAACTATATGTGGTTAATCAAATTAACAATCAGTCTCAACAAAATCATAGCGCCTCAAACAAGAAACTTTACGTCGAAAATCCACCCATTATGCTATACTTTCCACGTACCACAACGGTTTATGTTGTTAATTTTAAAACTCATGCTATGGCGTTTGCTCTAATTTTATACCCTGCTACTTGTAACTGCTACAACTATTGAAATCCTAATCACCTACGCCATGTGTGTTCTTAATTCAATCACGTGCAACAAACTCGAAATTTCCAAAATTTTTATATTAAACCCTACTTTGCAATCTAATCAAAATATTTCTACTCAATCAACTTTAAACATGTGGTCTCATGGCCACATGTTTAGTCAAGGAGATAGCTCCTGCAATCTCTAAAATATAAACTCAATTTCCAAAACGTAAATACAATCAATTCAATATTGTTCATTAACTTCTTCGCTATAAATTCAATTCACTTACACCTACTTATTCTCATAAGAACAACAATTACAAACGCAAGTCTAAACATAAACTATATGCGGTTAATCAAATTAACAATCAGTCTCAACAAAATCATAGCGCCTCAAACAAGAAACTTTACGTCGAAAATCCACCCATTATGCTATACTTTCCACGTACCACAACGGTTTATGTTGTTAATTTTAAAACTCATGCTACGGCGTTTGCTCTAATTTTATACCCTGCTACTTGTAACTGCTACAACTATTGAAATCCTAATCACCTATGCCATGTGTGTTCTTAATTCAATCACGTGCAACAAACTCGAAATTTCCAAAATTTTTATATTAAACCCTACTTTGCAATCTAATCAAAATATTTCTACTCAATCAACTTTAATTATTCAAATTTTTATAGATCTAATTAATCAAGTTATTTTAAATTGGATAAATCAAATCAATCATAACTAAGTTTATCAAAGAAGATGTTTATTTATCATTTTTGTGACAATTGCAAATTTCAGGTTAACTCTGTTAACTAAACCCAGTTAAATCCTGTTGACTGTGTTAGTAAACTCAGTTAGTTCTGTTAACTATGAGTATGAACTCTTGTACATGTGATGTCATGTATGCGTATATTTAAGTCAACGTGTCATTGGTGACTTAAACAAGGATAAGTGATTAATTATAACTAGGATAATAAACTCGTCTTGCATGTTATAATAAACATGTCATATAACATGTATGATAAGTATAATGTGCTATGTGATTAATATGTTATATTATGGTTATTACATGATGATGTGATTGTAAGTAAGCTAAATGATTAAATAGGTTATATTGTATGTCATGTAACATGTTTATTATTTAAATGGAACCTTAGTTTATGTTACATAGGAAATGTTTATTAAATTATGTACCATGTCACAAATAAATAAATAAAAGATAACCTAAGTATCATATTCATTAAATCAATCATAAAGGGGTTGTTAATAACAAATAGGTTATAACTATTGGATGCCAACACCTTTTCCTTTCCCTTTTCCTCTCTCTTTGGCCGTGATACTCACACACACACACATACTCTCATTTTCTTTCATACAAACAATCATCTTCAAGTATCATCTTCAAAACAAACAAGTTGGTGATTATTAGTAAACAAGGGTTTAAGCATTTGATCAAGCAAAGTGAGTAGATTATTATGTTTATGTGTTTCTTTTACTTTTAATTCATATGAACCTTGTATCCAAATGGTTGGATCATGAAAGGGGATGATCAAAGTTTGACAAGTCAAAAAGATTAGTATGTGTCTTGGTTAGTATTGTTGAGTCTTTTATAAATACATGTGTTTTTACTTTTCTTAGGAAATCAAATGGATAAAAATAAGACATGAAATTTGATTTAGCAAGAATGTTTCTTGATGATTTTGGAATCATAAGGATATAAAAGTTTTGTTTTGTAGTGGATTGTGCCTAAAACTGCTTGCTGACAGACTTGGTGTCTCGGATTGTATTGTGAATAAATTGATGATATATTTGAGTGTTTGATCGATTTTTGATTCTATGAACATGTACTTTGAATCTAGTTTTCAGAAAGTCCAAAATCTTAGTTTATGGACACTGTTTGAATACTTTTTATTAATTTACAAAATCAGGATGCAAATCTAAATTAGAGAAAATAATTCTGATTTGAGTTGTAAATTTCATAACTTGATGTTAAAAATAGATATGGATATAATTCTACTTCTAGGATGTTGTAAATTGAATTAGGAATCTAGTCCAATTGGTCTTGCATCAATTGGACATATATGGAATTTTTGACAAATTTTTGATTACTGCTGTGTTGTTGTAGAAATATAAATCATGTTGTTGTAGTATATGAATATTCTGAACGAATTGGTAAATCCAAAAATTGTGAGAAAAATATATGTTGAACCTAATACTGATATGTACATGTGTGATTTATTTGGTAATTTAATTGTGAGTTTTGATTGATGAGAAAAATCGGTTTAGGTGGTATAAATTGTTAAAGGTGATAAAGGTGTTGGTTGAATTGAGATAATTGCAAATTGTGGTATGTTAGTTGTGGTAAATTAGAACTTTGACTTTTTAAGTCAACTTAGAACTAGTTGACTAAATAGTTAGTCTTGCTTGTGATGTTGTGAAAGTGTGTTGATCATAGAATTTCAAAAAATATGGCTAAGTGTGTATACTTGATGATTGATGAAGTGTGACTAGAATTATAAGGTAAACATTCTAAGTACAACCTTTTAGTCAAAGGTCAAAACTTTAGTCAAAGTCAACAAAAGTCAAACTTTGGTCAAAAGTCTTTTTAAAAACAATGGGAGATTGTTGGATACTAGTGGTTCTAGGAACCATCCCACAAGTTACTTACGTACTTGCATTTTAGGGTCTTAGCACGTGACGCATTTACTTCGGTCGGATTTGTGTAATACCCGAAGCACCAACAAGGTGAGTTTACGGCCCCACTTTTATACCTTTCCTTTGGGGGAGGAAACATGCAAAACTGTTTTACTTTACTTGCTCTAAATCTTTACACAACCGTTTGGTTGCTTATAACGTAGTGTTTCTTTGCCATGGAAAGTCCTCACGAACATCGGACCGTTAACTAAGGTTAACTGGCGTGGTAAATATAAATAGTACTATTGGGTTTGACAAACCCCACCCTGCATTATTCTCGACTGGAGGTCGAACGGGGTGTAACTTTGACCAAACATTGTTAAGTTTTGGCAATACTTGACTTGAGGCAATAACTAGTCAGCTTCGGTCGTGATGGAAACATAACACTATGCGGCAACGAGTTAACTAAGTGTAGTTAACCATGGGCCACTTTTATTTATAAATGTTTATGAACTGATAGAGCATAACTTACTTTGAAAACCTGTGAACTCACCAACCATATGTGTTGACTCTTTTTAGCATGTTTTCCTCAGGTCACTAGCAAGCACTTGGATTAGGATAACATTGCATGCATGGACTTGCATTGGTTTAAGTTTGAAAACATTTATTTGATATTGGTTTTGCGCTTGTAGCGCCATGAATTATTTAAACTTGTTTAGGAGATGGCTCCCGCACTTTGTTTAGTATCCGCACTAGCACTTAAGTACTCTGAACATTTTATTTTGATTTGTTAAAACTTTTAAGACCATGTAGATGTCGTTTGGTGTGATTAATGTGTTCGGATCCTGGTTTGTCACCCGCCTTACGGTAAAACTCCGTTAGTGGAAATTTGGGGGTGTGACAGATTGGTATCAGAGACATTGGTTATAGCGAACCAGGTTGCATACCATTTCATATAGGTTGCAGTCCGGTCTATAGCTTTTCATGATACATTAGTTACACTGCACATATATACATGAGATACCACTCACTCATCCCAACCCCAACCCTTGTGTCACAGTATGTCTTCGTCGTCAGCTGATCACGCCCGTGAGAAAGCACCTATCATCGCTGAAGAGAGCACACCACCTGCGTCCCCGAGACTGAAGAGGCAGCGGACCATCCCTGATGCTGGCACATCTACTGCTGAGGAGTATTCACCCGAGCACACGTTCTTGCCTAAGCCCCAGTGCGACTGGGAATGGTACCCAGAGGTGGTGACCATAATGATTGAGAAGGAGGAGGTTCCACCCCTAGCTGTTGTAGATCCTTCTTGCCCTAATCTACCCGCCTTGCCATGCCCTCCTGAGCGGGTGATAGCTGCACTTGTTTCTGGCCTGGATAAGGCGCAGTGTGGGAAACAGGGTATGAAGTCGGACATTGCTAAGCTAGCGCAGAAACAGAGTGGAGCCAAGCATAAGATGGATTTCTTTAGGGAGCTCTGCGATCGGAGGTCAGAGATGCACTACAAGTTAACCTTTGAAGTTGAGAGGCTAGGTGAGAAGATGCAGATGCTTGCAGACAGGGTGATAGATCTGACTAACGAACTGAACATTGCTCGTAACCGTATTCGGGATCTGGAGGACCGGCTGGCACTTCCAGAGGACCCAGTGGAGGACCCTGAAGAAGACCCAGAGGAGGACCCCGAGGAGGATCCGGAGGAAGACCCCGAGGAGGAGCCCGAGGTGAGCGGGTCATCGGGAGTATCTGACGAGTGATATCGTCAGTTGGTATTCGTTTGGATTTCTTTCTTTTATGAACCTAGGTGGGAGGGTTGTTCCCATCCAACAGAGGATATTTTTGAACTATGATGTTTGGATTGAATGATTGTAATCGGATTACAAGTTATCTTTTCAAGTATTGTTTTCTTAAATTGTGTTGTGATGTTCATAAATTAGTTGTTTGATTGTTATTGATGTACTAGAATTAAGGCATTAATCCGGTCTATGTTCACGACTGCGTAGGATTATGTCGGGACGTGGACGTGGCCATGGCAGGGGCAGCATCAACCTCATTCCAGCAGAACCGGCGGCACTCATCAACGAGCATGTGACCGCAGCGATTGCAGCAACCCAGATTCCAGGGCAGGCGGCAGGGGGTAAGTATACACTTTGCTGTCATTATAACCTATCGAAACTCAGGCACTAACACTTACTTTGTGAACCAAAAATCTAGGAGCCGCATGGTGCACCTTTAAGAACTACATGGATTGTAAACCCCATGCGTTTAAAGGCACCGAGGGGGCTGTCGGTTTGCTGCGCTGGATAGAGAAGGCAGAATCAGTGTTTGCTATGTGTAATTGCCCGGCTGCGAGCCAGGTGAAGTTTGCTACAGGGACTCTCGAGGAGTCAGCACTTACTTGGTGGAATACCCAAGTTCAGTTGTTGGGTCTAAATGCGGCCAATGCTATGTCATGGGAGGAATTCAAAAATCTGATCAAGACCGAGTATAGCCCGCGTGGTGAAGTGCAGAAATTAGAGCATGAGTTTTGGAATTTGCGGATGGAGGGTTCCGACATTGAGGCTTATACGACACGATCCCATGAGTTAGCGATACTGTGCCCTCAAATGGTCGATCCTGCTTATAAGAGGGTCGAAATGTATATTGACGGTTTACCTCCGCAGATCCAGAGTATGGTGACATCGGCAAATCCCGCCAACATTCACGATGCCGTCCGGTTAGCTCATAAGTTAACTGATCAAGCCATCAAACAAGGCACTCTCCCGTCCAAGAAGTCTGCTACTGGCACATCCGATAATAAACGCAAGTGGGAGAGTAGTGGCAACAACAACTCCAACAACAAGAGCACCTCTTCAGGCCACAATCAACAGAGACGGTTTGAGTCTCCTCGCAGGAACAACTACCCGAGCCAGAACCAACAACAGGGAGGATATCGGGGGAAACTCCCAAAGTGTAACAAGTGTAACTTCCATCATGTGGGGAAATGTGATAAGTACCGTTGCAACAAGTGTGGCAGACATGGCCACGAAACCAAGTTTTGCCGAGCAGACAACCCCCAGAAACAAGCCCCACCTCAAGAGGCCCCGAAAGGGTGTTTTGAGTGTGGACAGGAGGGTCACTTTAAGAGAAACTGCCCCAAACTGAAGAATGCTAGTAACGGAGGGGCAAATGGCAACGGGAAGAATGGTAACAATGGGAATGGTAACAACGGAGGTGAAGGCAGGGGAAGAGCCTTCGTTATTGGTGGTGGTTTAGGTGAGACTTCTAACGACTCCGTAACTATTACCGGTAAATATAAAATGATTGGTTGTTATGCGCTAACTTTATTTGATACCGGGGCCGATCGAAGTTTCGTGTCAACTAAATTTTGTGAAATGGTTAATAGCACCCCATCTGCCCTAGAGTCTAAGCACACTATCGAGTTAGCAGATGGTAAAACCATCCAAGTGTCCCATATTTTGAAGGGTTGTACCGTAGAATTGTCTAGTCATTTGTTTCCCATAGATCTTATGCCGATTGAACTTGGTAGCTTCGACTTAGTTATTGGGATAGATTGGTTGTCTGAGCACCGAGCCGAGGTTGTCTGTCACGAGAAGATCGTCCGCGTACCTCTCCCTGGGGGAGAAACTCTCATTGTTCATGGTGAGAAAGAGAGTGCGACAGTTGGGATCATTTCCCTTATGAAGGCACGGAAGTTACTGCGTAAATGCCATACTGCGATCTTAGCCCTAATCACCGACAAAGGTACTGACGAGGCTGTGGAGGAGGAGGTCTCAATCGACCAGATCCCTATTGTTAGAGACTTTCCTGAGGTTTTCCCCGAAGACCTACCTGGCCTTCCGCCTCACAGACAAGTGGAGTTCCAAATCGACCTGACACAAGGAGCTGTTCCTGTAGCTCGTGCACCGTATCGCCTTGCTCCGAAGGAGTTAGAGGAACTGTCTAAGCAGTTGCAAGAACTGCTAGATAAGGGTTTCATACGCCCCAGTTCATCCCCGTGTGGAGCCCCAGTCCTATTCGTGAAGAAGAAGGATGGAACTCTACGCATGTGTATCGACTATCGGGAACTTAATAAGGTGACGACCAAGAACTGGTATCCCTTGCCACGTATTGATGATCTGTTCGATCAGCTGCAAGGATCCAGTTACTACTCGAAGGTCGACCTTAGGTCGGGTTATCACCAACTCCGAGTTCGGGAAGAAGACATTGCGAAAACAGCGTTCCGCACTCGTTATGGACACTATGAGTTCGCCGTTATGCCATTTGGGTTAACAAACGCCCCAGCCGTATTCATGGACCTCATGAATCGTGTTTGTAAGCCTTGTTTGGATAAATTCGTCATTGTGTTCATAGACGACATCTTGATATATTCGAAGACAAGGGAGGAACATGAAGAGCACTTGCGATTAATGATAGAGCTACTCATGAAGGAACAATTGTATGCCAAATTATCGAAGTGCGAGTTCTGGATGCGTGAAGTAAAATTTTTGGGCCACGTGGTAAGTGGGGAGGGAATCCAAGTAGACCAGTCCAAGATTGAAGCAATCAAGGATTGGCCAAACCCGAAAACTCCCACCGAGATCCGTCAATTTCTGGGATTAGCTGGTTATTATCGCAGATTTATTGGAGGATTTTCCAAGATTGCTCAACCACTCACATCCTTAACCCGCAAGGGCATTGTGTATAAGTGGACCGAGGCACATGACACAGCATTTCAAACTCTGAAAGACAAGCTGTGTAGTGCGCCAATCCTATCACTGCCCAAAGGAGTAGAAGACTTTGTTGTTTACTGCGATGCTTCACTGCAAGGAATTGGATGTGTGCTTATGCAACAGGAAAAGGTCATCGCATATGCTTCTTGACAACTGAAGACCGCTGAAAAGAACTACACGATCCATGACTTAGAACTTGGAGCCGTCATCTTTGCACTAAAAATCTGGAGGCATTACCTCTATGGAACCCAGTGTACGATCTACACTGACCATAAGAGCCTCCAGCACATATTCGAGCAGAAAGAACTGAACATGAGGCAGAGACGATGGGTCGAGTTGCTTAACGATTATGAATGTGCTATTAAGTATCATCCGGGTAAAGCCAACGTGGTGGCTGACGCCTTAAGCCGAAAAGAAACTTTAAAGCCCAAGAGGGTTAGGGCTTTACAACTAACGATTCACTCTGGTCTACCCGAAAAGATCAGGGATGCCCAGTTAGAAGCTCTGAAAGCCGAGAATTTCGATACCGAATCTTTGCGCGGTGTAGACGGGAACTCAGAGGTTAAGTCGGATGGCATTCGGTATTACCATGATCGAATTTGGGTACCGCGTTATGGGGATCTAAGAACACTGGTCATGGACGAAGTACACAAATCCCGATACTCAGTACATTCGGGATCAGATAAGATGTACCATGACTTAAAAGAGCTATACTGGTGGCCGAGTATGAAAGAGGAAATTGCTGGGTACGTGGCTAAGTGTCTGACATGTGCCAAAGTGAAAGCAGAACATAGGAAACCGCCGGGATTACTTCAACAACCCGAAATTCCTATGGGGAAATGGGAACAGATATCCATGGATTTCATATCCAAACTACCCAAGACACCCAGCGGTTGCGACATGATTTGGGTCATAGTGGATCGATTGACCAAATCCGCACATTTTCTAGCCATCCGGGAAGCGGACAAGACAGATAGGCTGGCTCGCATTTACATTAAAGAAATCGTTTCCCGTCATGGTGTGCCGATATCGATTATTTCGGACCGTGATGCTAGGTTTACCTCAAACTTTTGGAAATCGTTGCAAAAGTCGTTGGGTACACGACTGGATATGAGCACGGCTTATCATCCACAAACAGACGGTCAGAGCGAGCAAACAATACAAACATTGGAGGATATGTTAAGGGCGTGCATCATCGATTTTGGGAGCAGTTGGGAGACGCACTTGCCTTTGGTTGAGTTCTCTTACAATAACAGTTACCATACGAGCATACAAGCAGCCCCTTTTGAAGCTCTGTATGGGCGTAAATGCCGATCACCACTCTGCTGGGCGGAGGTGGGTGAGAGTCAACTAACTGGCCCTGAAATAGTTCATGAAACGACGGAGAGGATAGTTCAGATCCGAAACCGTATGGCAGCAGCACGTGATCGTCAGAAAAGTTATGCTGATAAGCGTAGAAGGCCTTTGGAATTTGAAGTCGGGGACAAAGTTTTATTAAAAGTGGCACCGTGGAAGGGTGTCATTCGTTTCGGAAAACGGGGAAAGTTGAGCCCGCGTTACGTAGGGCCATTCGAAATCGTGGAACGAATTGGTCCAGTGGCTTATAGGTTGGACTTACCGGAACAACTCCGCGGGGTACATAACGTCTTCAACGTATCAAATCTTAAAAAGTGTTTGGCTGATGAAAACTTGATAGTTCCTTTGGAGGAACTAGAAGTGGATGAACAGTTACGTTTCAACGAAGAGCCGGTGGAAATCATGGATCAGGACGTAAAGACCCGTAGGCACAGTAAAACTCCTATCGTTCGCGTTCGTTGGAACTCTAAGCGTGGACCAGAGTTCACATGGGAGCGCAAAGACCAGATGAAAGAAAAGTATCCGCACCTATTCAAACCTGAAGCCAAACCATAGGTACGATTTAAATTTTCGAGACGAAAATTCTTTTAACAAGGGGATGATGTGACAAACCTAAAATTTTTCTTTTCTATCCCTTTCATGTCCCAGTCTAGTGGTGACATCACATTAATTTTCGGGACGAAAATTCTTTTAACAAGGGGATGATGTGACAATTGCAAGTTTTAGGTTAACTCTGTTAACTAAACCAAGTTAAATCCTGTTGACTGTGTCAGTAAACTCAGTTAGTTCTGTTAACTATGAGTATGAAGTCTTGTACATGTGATGTCATGTATGCGTATATTTAAGTCAACGTGTCATTGGTGACTTAAACAAGGATAAGTGACTAATTATAACTAGGATAATAAACTCGTCTTGCATGTTATAATAAACATGTCATATAACATGTATGATAAGTATAATGTGCTATGTGATTAATATGTTATATTATGGTTATTACATGATGATGTGATTGTAAGTCAGCTAAATGATTAAATAGGTTATATTGTATGTCATGTAGCATGTTTATTATTTAAATGGAACCTTAGTTTATGTTACATAGGAAATGTTTATTAAATTATGTACCATGTCACAAATAAATAAATAAAAGATAACCTAAGTATCATATTCATTAAATCAATCATAAAGGGTTGTTAATAACAAATAGGTTACAAATCTTGGATGGCAACACCTTTTCCTTTCCCTTTTCCTCTCTCTTTGGCCGTGATACTCACACACACACACATACTCTCATTTTCTTTCATACAAACAATCATCTTCAAGTATCATCTTCAAAACAAACAAGTTGGTGATTATTAGTAAAAAAGGGTTTAAGCATTTGATCAAGCAAAGTGAGTAGATTATTATGTTTATATGTTTCTTTTTCTTTTAATTCATATGAACCTTGTATCCAAATGGTTGGATCATGAAAGGGGATGATCAAAGTTTGACAAGTCAAAAAGATTAGTATGTGTCTTGGTTAGTATTGTTGAGTCTTTTATAAATACATGTGTTTTTACTTTTCTTAGGAAATCAAATGGATAAAAATAAGACATGAACTTTGATTTAGCAAGAATGTTTCTTGATGATTTTGGAATCATAAGGATATAAAAGTTGTGTTTTGTAGTGGATTGTGCCTAAGACTGCTTGCTGACAGACTTGGTGTCTCGGATTGTATTGTGAATAAATTGATGATATGTTTGAGTTTTTGATCGATTTTTGATTCTATGAACATGTACTTTGAATCTAGTTTTCAGAAAGTCCGAAATCTTAATGTTTGGACACTGTTTGAATACTTTTTATTAATTTACAAATCAGGATGCAAATCTAAATTAGAGAAAATAATTCTGAGTTGAGTTGTAAATATCATAACTTAATGATAAAAATAGATATGGATATAATTCTACTTCTAGGATGTTGTAAATTGAATTAGGAATCTAGTCCAATTGGTCTTGCATCAATTGGACAAATATGGAATTTTTGACAAATTTTTGATTACTGCTATGTTGTTGTAGAAATATAAATCATGTTGTTGTAGTATATGAATATTCTGAACGAATTGGTAAATCCAAAAATTGTGAGAAAAATATATGTTGTACCTAATATTGATGTGTACATGTGTGATTTATTTGGTAATTTAATTGTGAGTTTTGATTGATGAGAAAAATCGGTTTAGGTGGTATAAATTGTTAAAGGTGATAAAGGTGTTGGTTGAATTGAGATAATTGCAAATTGTGGTATGTTAGTTGTGGTAAATTAGAACTTTGACTTTTTAAGTCAACTTAGAACTAGTTGACTAAATAGTTAGTCTTGCTTGTGATGTTGTGAAAGTGTGTTGATCATAGAATTTCAAGGAATATGGCTAAGTGTGTATACTTGATGATTGATTGTGTGACTAGAATTATAAGGTCAACATTCTAAGTACAACCTTTTAGTCAAAGGTCAATATTTTAGTCAAAGGTCAAAACTTTAGTCAAAGTAAACAAAAGTCAAACTTTGGTCAAAAGTCTTTTTAAAAACAATGGGAGATTGTTGGATACTAGTGGTTCTAGGAACCATCCCACAAGTTACTTACGTACTTGCATTTTTAGGGTCTTAGCACGTGACGCATTTACTTCGGTCGGATTTGTGTAATACCCGAAGCACCAACAAGGTGAGTTTACGGCCCCACTTTTATACCTTTCCTTTGGGGGAGGAAACATGCAAAACTGTTTTACTTTACTTGCTCTAAATCTTTACACAACCGTTTGGTTGCTTATAACGTAGTGTTTCTTTGCCATGGAAAGTCCTCACGAACATCGGACCGTTAACTAAGGTTAGCTGGCGTGGTAAATATAAATAGTACTATTGGGTTTGACAAACCCCACCCTGCATTATTCTCGACTGGAGGTCGAACGGGGTGTAACTTTGACCAAACATTGTTAAGTTTTGGCAATACTTGACTTGAGGCAATAACTAGTCAGCTTCGGTCGTGATGGAAACATAACACTATGCGGCAACGAGTTAACTAAGTGTAGTTAACCATGGGCCACTTTTATTTATAAATGTTTATGAACTGATAGAGCATAACTTACTTTGAAAACCTGTGAACTCACCAACCATATGTGTTGACTCTTTTTAGCATGTTTTCCTCAGGTCACAAGCAAGCACTTGGATTAGGATAACATTGCATGCATGGACTCGCATTGGTTTAAGTTTGAAAATATTTATTTGATATTGGTTTTGCGTTTGTAGCGCCATGAATTATTTAAACTTGTTTGGGAGATGGCTCCCGCACTTTGTTTAGCTTCCGCACTAGCACTTAAGTACTCTGAACAATTTATTTTGATTTGTTAAAACTTTTAAGACCATGTAGATGTCGTTTGGTGTGATTAATGTGTTCGGATCCTGGTTTGTCACCCGCCTTACGGTAAAACTCCGTTAGTGGAAATTTGGGGGTGTGACAATTTTTATCTAAATCGTACATTATAACAAATCTTTATTCGTTTTTTTGGATTTAAACAATTTCAAAACTAATAATTTATAAATTTTAAGTGATTATGCTCATACAATAAAAATCTATATTTTCAAATACAACTGGTTGCGATGCTATATTTTCAAAAGACGTTTTAAAAATTTTAATATTTTATTAAAAAAACTCTAAACAATTAATTCATTTTAGCAATATTTTACACATTAACTATCCCTTATTTATAACCAAAACTTATTAATATTCTTGTTTTCTCTAAAAATCATGTTTATCAAATGTTTGCAACCCAAACGATGGGACAAGTTATGTGAATCATACGACGATCTAAGTAATTATGGAGGCCTACATAATTATCAAAGTCCTCGCATGGAAATCATAATGCGTGCAATTGTGAGTCATAATGTAGAATCAAAAGTAGTTGGAATAACGGTGCAAATGTAGATATGATAAGGACATGGTGGATACGCTGCTGGTACATCCTATATATAATTGTCCTTATCGGATTTTCATTTAGAGCGTTGTTTTGACTATTCAAAGTTCCGTGTTACGATAAACTTATAAAATTTATATTTAAAACTTTCTATTCCTTAAAAATTAATGGTGTTGTTATAGTATTCTTTAATTTCGGGACGAAATTCCCTAAAGTAGGGGAGACTGTAACAACTCAGGTTTTCGTTTAACTTATTAACATCTAAATACCCGACTCGCTTTCAATTTCGAATAATTTAATCCATTTACACCCCGCATTTATCGAACTAATTATATATTATTATCAATTATGTATTTTAGTTATTTCATATATATATATATATATATATATATATATATATATATATATATATATATATATAACTTACAATTATGTGCGTTTTTCACCCTAAACTAAGTTTAATCTCATTTTGTTTCCATCTCTTAAGCTCAGGGACCCATTTGCAATTTCTGTTATAATAATTATATTATACTACAATCCCAAAACAAACCCGGATTCCTTAAAAACCCAAACCCGTAACCCGTTTACGTTTCTTGTAGCCTAATCTTTGTTTATTATTAGAATTGATCTAAGCTTTTATTTCTTTACATCTAAACTAACATACCGACGTTATGAATTTGGAAACAAAGATCAATAGGATACACATTAGTCTATTTAACGAATCGTCCTAATCTAAATCCCTAATATACCATTTACAGTTCATCATAATTCAATTAATCTTACATGCATGTCCCTTTACATCTCGTAAGTCAAACCCCATGGTTAATTTGATTATCGTGGCCTGCAAGAATCTTTAACAGCCGCGTTATGGTCGCGGCTTCATCTTCGCCGTTCTTGATCAATTGATCGTCGTGTATGGTAATTAATTCATTCAGTAAAGTCGCCTTAATCTATTTGTTGATAACCCTAACATTGATTAAGAAATCATATAACGTATAAACGAATTGCAGATCTAGGGCTTATTGTTCAATGTGGGGGTTATCAGTATTTGTTTATAAATTATCACTTACATAGTTTAAATAGCTGACACACCAGCCTAGTTGGCTGGTGTGTGTGTGCTCCGGTCACGAACCGGCTGGGGGCACAGGTTCAAACCTCCCCCAGCCCAGTTCTTTTTTTTTGTTCTATGGTTTTAACTGTTTAAATGAATTTTAAATCATTTATAATTATTATTAAATTTTGAATGAACTTTATTTTATTAAGACCGACATCATTTAGTTTTGTCTTTTGTCAAAATCTCAATAAAATCTCGAATACGTGTGTGTGTGTGTATATATATGTATATATATATATGTATGCGTGCATTATAAGTGTATTTTAATAATATTAAACCTTATTTTTCTCATTTAAAACCCGACACTTTGATTCACGTTTCGTCATCATTAAACGTCTTTATAAACTTACTTATATATATATATATATTAAACTAAATGTAATATATAGATTTCAAATAATTATAAGTATATCTCAAGTTATATTCAATCAGATTATTTTATTTTATTTGTATATATAATTATATATTTGTTTAGATATTATTATTGCAAGCATATCTTATATCTTAATTCTTTAAAATCATTTAACCAATTAATTTTGTATTCTATCAAGTATAATTAATGGTATTGAATTTAACTCATATTTATTTACTTAAGTTAATAATAATGTTTTCGCAATATCCATCACAATAGAAATCTATCAATCAATTAATAAACATCCTAATCTCAAACATAACTCAATCACATCGAAACTTTAATTTATTATACGCGTTGTCTCATTATTAATTTGTATTATTATATTTAACTAGGAATCCTTGTCGATGTATCCCTAATGGTTCATCATTCTCACATGATCATTCTTATATTTCGTTCATCCAATCAGGTGAGTAATCATTCCCCTTTTTACTTATTCTAAATCCTTTTGGCGACATATGCGTATTTATAGTATTTATCTATTATCTAGTATTCAAAACCGCAACTGTTTAATCATGGTGTGTGTATCAGTTTATGCCTAACTTGCTATTTGCTTACTTGCTTTATTTGAATACATTTCGGAGTGGTCCAGCATATTCTTAGTCTAGTATGATCATACGACCGTCGTAGAGGCCGGCGTCCGACACATTGACAATGATCTCACCGACATCTCATTTTTAGTGACCAATGCCCATTCGCATGGCAACGGTTTATCCCTTTCTTTATATTTGTGTGATTTGTTGATATGCTATGGTTTAATTGTTTATTCTCAAGGGAACATTTTGCGTCTTTCTCTATTTATTATATATTATTATTTTTGTTTCTTAAACTGGTGTTTTACTCACTCAACATGTGTTGTTGACAAAAATATTTTTTGATACGCATTTACAGGTTATCAGCTTGATTGTTTAGCAAGATGAAGATCACGTAGAGATGCCTTTTTAGGATACAAATTAAATTGATCATTGTTGTAATTTCTTTATACTTGATGTACTTAATTGTAACTGTTTTTATTTAAATAAATTAAATAGATATTGTTATTTATCAATTTTCATGATAGTTCCTTGATAGTTGTTAGCAATCAGCTCATGTCCCGGCATTTCCATCGTAGGTTGGGGTGTGACAAACAACTCTTCCCACTATCACAACATAAAAGAAAATTCGATTCCCATAACAGAGTCCTGGCCCAATCGCAAGCCCAACCCACCAAGAAGCCCTACATATGACCCCACCCTTTATGTGGTACGTGTAAATTCCACCATTCGCATAACCTCAAGTATCGTCAATGCGCCCGTTGAGGTCGTTTTGGTAACCTCATTTCCACATGTCGTAAAATCAACCAACCCATGGTTCAACCGTTTACCTCACCTCTTATCCAACCCCAGGCTATTCACTCAAGCACCCTCAACTATTAGAGCTTGTTACAATTGTAGAGATCCTAGCCATTGTTGTAATGCATTTGCCAAGACTCGCACACACGAACCAAATTCCATCCTACCCAACCCAAGCCACTCAATATCAAGCTTGCCAAGCCCAAGTCTACCCAACCCAAGTCACACAAGCCCTATTCAACCAAGCCCAAGTGAACCAGCTTCAGTCCTTCAGCCAATCCAAGCTCAACCCATTCAAGCAGTTCAAGCCCAACCTAATCAAGCTATCCAAGCCAACCAAAACCCATCCAACCAAGCCCAAGTTAACCAAGTAACTCAAGGTACTCAAGGAAAAGTGTGTTACATTAACGATTTCCAAGTCTAAACCTCACCCTTCAAGAAGACATACTACGCAAGAGACGTTTATTTTATCTAGTTCCTTTCATTTAAATCTAATGTATTGACTTTAGTAAATCTCAAGCTTTGTTATGAATAAGAATCATGGTTATTTTTAATTGAATTCAATCTCTCATCTATTTCCACTACGCCGTTTATTGCACTATTTATTGTTATGCAATTTATAATCCCATTGTAAGTGGTCTATGATTGGTTATTTACCGGGACTATGTACATCGTGATGTGATTGGTTATCTTATAGTACCATATCTGTATCATGAATTACCTATGACCAATTTCCTACAAACGTTTTGTTTTAGACATTTGAACTATGAACATATGTTTTACATAGTTACCTAATAGGAGTCACATGAAAAAATTTTATTCGATATTTTGATACATGGCTACCCAACTTCCCCAAAACTCACCTCAACCCCATAGTACTCTTTCCTTATCTTATCAGATTTATAATCTTGATTTCAAGCCTCATCTATTATTATATCTTTAATCAGGTGAATTTTTTGTTGTGTAAACCTATATATGTAGATATTTGTTCGTAAATTCCTTATTTATATACGTCGAATGTGTATTTTAATCATTTAATTTTAGGATTTTATCCGTCTATTTAGTTTGTTATGGTTAATATTGTTGTCGATGGTTAACTTCAACAATTTTGTTATGTTTATAAAGTTTATGTTTATTTACTAGTTATTTACGGTCATCAAATTTTATTTATTTATTCAAGTTTCATTTTATTGGTCTTGGTCAATTAATTTCGATTTAAAAAGTTTTCTTTTATCTTGTTTTCAAATCCGCACAACTGGACGAATTACTATGTGCATCATGCGACGATCTAAATAATTATGAGTGCACAGATAATTATGAAAGTCCTCTCATGAGACTCATAGTGTTGGAATCGATCTTCCCAAGACACATATTAGAGTTGATGTGGCTAGTACGTATTGATCCAAGTCGGGTCAATAACAAGCTAGACAAACACCACGATAATTATTATTAGATATGATCTAAGTAATGATTATCAACACTTATAATATTTGGAAATTGGGTTTTCTAAATATTTGCATATGTGTCTTAAATAAATTATATGGATAATTTATATTTTGAGAGATGTTATTTAAATTGGTTAAATAACATATTGCATGTTACTTATGATATGTTTTATGAAATAAATATTATAAGTAAATAAATTATAAGTAATAAAAGGGGATTTGAATTTTGGGTGGGAAAACATTTTTCCCTCTTCTCTCTCCTCCTTTTGTTTCTTCAAATACATGCAAGAGGTACCATTGGAAGATCAATTATTCTTGGGTGAATAATAATTTACACCTTCTCTCACACTGTCACACCCGGTCCATAGGCGGAAACAACCGGTGTGCGACTCATGAAAGGTTTTCGAGAGCGCGGTTAAGCAACAACTATAAGATTAAATACATGAGGATTTCATTCATAATATAAGTTTTACAAAAATATCCATAAAAAGGTTTACATATAACATATTGAGATTTCACAGTTATGTCCTGCCGAAGGGAGATATAACCGTGAAAACTCCAAAATATAAAATCCTCATACATGAAATTTCCATAGTTAAACATAAAACCGTAGTGAGACACCGTGACCTCTCCACGTGGCTAAATACCTGAATGACACGTAAAATAATTTAATCAGTATAAACTGAGTGAGTTCACAAGTTTTGTGACTCGATAAAATGCTTTCTAATATAATTCTCATAACGTCATGAATGCAATATCCATGACTTGCAGTGTAACGTGAATACATGAGTTCGTAACCATTCCTTGACTATATATATACACCATAAAGCCCCACATAACATCCCACGAGTCCACGAGGGAATAAATAAATCGGAAAACTAAGCACCCGTCTTATAAAGTGGCGCGACCACTTACGAGTGGGTTGGTCAGACCAGTAGTACTACCCGTAGAGTTCCTCGGCTATAGTTGCCTATAGTTTATGGTTACAATATATACCGGGGAGTTTATGTACCATGAGCGCGCCAAATATCTCATGTACACGCACATTGTAAATCAACATATACACCATGACAAAACATATTTAAACACGTGTCCCTCGCCCCAAAAACAGTTAAAACATAGTGAAAATAGTGAAAATAGGGGCTGTGAGACTCACCTTAAATCGAGGAATAATGTTCCGTTATACTTGGTGAGTTTCCTGTATTATATCGTATACGTACATTCTTCAGTACATAATACTTATACTACTATTAATACTTAGCCCGATACATACTTATGAGGTGACGGTATATATGTATTTTTATACCTTAGCGATATGGACGTTAGACAACGTCTTATACTTGTTATATATATGCCCGTTATATTCTCTTTATATATATATCCTCCGAGCATTAGGGAATGCTCGATACAAATTATTAGTCGGTAATCATGACGTTCGTGACATGCTTTGGCCTAATAGGTTTTGGAGCTCTCATCGTTAGTCCCCAGGTAGGTAACGGGCCCATCTATGATATATTCAGTTACCAGCCTAGACAGGACGTCCCGACTACCGGCACCTCCACCCTTCCAGTTACTCGCAATGTCCATCACAAAAACCCGTATTTTATATTTATTGCACATATATAGGAATATATGTGTATGACTTGTATACTTATTTTGTTATGTATATATTATAAGTATTATTAATATCCTTTTTAAATCTTATAAGCATATATTATATATATCTTACTAGTACTCATATTTTATCATTATTATTATTATTATTACTATTATTATTACTATTATTATTTTTACTTTTATGACAAACCTGATACGGTTTTTAATACGTTAGTTATATCCTTTGTAAAGTTTAACATAACCAAAATTCCATTTTTACATTTAGATCATCTTGTTTATTCATAAATGGGTTTTACTACTGAAGATCATTTTTACCTTAACCTTCCTTAAACACCCCTTTAAATCCTTTATATCTTTTACTTAACATGATTTATCCTTACTTATATGTCACACTTCAAGTTTATATTCATGATTTATCACCTCATTAAATATATGTATCTTAGGCTTAATCCATGTTTTTCTATTAAACATAATATGATTTTATTACCTTGGAAATGTCGGTTTTTCGAGACGTTCTTGAGCGTGTTTAGGCTCTTGGATGATGGTCTTGTAGTGTAGGCTCTAGAATATGTTTATTAAACATGAACACAAGTGTTAAAATCAAAGGAAACGAGTGTGTGTTGGCTGGACAGAAAAGAACCATTTTTCCAGCAAGTATTTTATGAAGAACAATTAGACTTTTAGGCTTACCAAGTGCTGAAATTAAGCCGGAAATGGATATTCGAAAGATGGTTCGTGATCCTTACGAGTTTCCTTGGATTTCTAAACAAGAATCACCGAAAAATACCAAGTAGTTTGTGAGATATGAACAAAAGAAGAGAGGTGGGTACTGCTGGAAAATGCAGTTTCCCAGCAGTGACCTTCGAAGGTTCAAAGCTTCTTACCGAGTTTTCCGGGCAGAGATCCGTTCAAGGCTTTCCACTACGGTTTAAGGATTTCTTCTAGCTTTCCAACGATATATAGGGTTCAGAGGGCTCAGGGCAGAATTATAGAGAAATTGGGTTGCAAAGAGGCGGTTGCTTGGTGTTGCGCTGCTGCTGTTCTTCAGCCATGAAAAGAGAGAAATTTGGAGTGTGTTTAAGGGTTTGTATGAGTTTGTGTGTGGTGTTTTTCATCAAAATAATTGGTCTTATTTATAGGCAAACCCAAGGGAACACATCCCTTGATTTGGGGGATCCAAAAGATTACAATCCCTTGATTTAAGGGTGTCAAATCTTACACCATAAAGTGAAATAGTTAGTCAAAGCATTGTTTTTATTGTTGTTTATTTGATGGAATGAGGGTAGGCGGCCATAGGGAATGGTTAGGAAGATTTTGCTTGATCTTGCAGTACTTTCAATATTGTGCCCATACCTTGGCAGGTAAAAGATAAGATCTTCCAGAAGCAGACTGGCTCATTTTGGGCGGAAGTATTCCCTTCCCGCAGGTCTTCCCGCAGGTCTTCCCGCAGGGTCTGAGCACAGGGTCTTTGAGCACTTTGAGCACAGGGTCTTTGAAAAGGATTTTTGGTTTTTAGGGTTTTTCGCAAGGATTCTTCCCACGGGTTTCCCAATGTCACGCAGAGTTTTTCCACTCTTCTGTTTGAACTTTGGGTATATTATAGATGATATGGAACCCGTATTTATTTTGGTTCCCGGTATGATGTATATTTAAATTTAGCCCAGAGTTATATTTGGTTAAATAGTGCTCCATATTGTAATCCTTTATGGATTGTTTAAATTATTAACTTCATATTATTTTTGACTAGTATACCTTTAATTCCTTCATAGTTTCATATCTTGGTCGTCTCACTGTATAATGTATCATTGGTTTGGCCGGTTCGGCGACTATATTCCATTATTTAAACGTTTATGGCGTTTTGGTCCTAATTAGAGTATTAGAACATTACTGGGCATGGTCTTACCATTACCCCTTATATTGGATCATAGGTATATATTTAGCTTGATATGTTTGTCACCTCTGACTATTACTGGGCTGTCTTTATCATATAGTCGTTCTCATCAGCACTTTATACAATCCTATAGGCATTACGACTGTTCTCGTTCACATTTCAAGTATACTATGGTTTATACGTCATATAACTTATATAATCAACACATAATTTAAATCAAGTATATAGATTAGAGTGTGAAATAATTACCGGGTGTCACATTCTCCCCCTGTTGGAAGAATTTCGTCCCGAAATTTGTTGTTAGTTATCCGATATAGTTGGGTCCGGGAAAAGGTGTGGGTACTTCTTTCGAATTTGATCTTCTCTTTCCCAGGTAAACTCGGGTCCTCTTTTAGATTTCCACTGTACCTTCACTAACTTAATCCGACTTCTTCGTAGTTTTTGTTCTTTCCAGTCGGTAACGGCTATCGGTTCTTCAACAAAATGTAACCGATCGTCAATATGTACTTCATCTAAAGGTATAATTAAAGATTCATCGGATAGACACTTTTTAAGGTTCGACACATGGAATGTGTCATGTACCCCGTTAAGTTCTTCCGGTAGCTTCAACTTATAGGCCACTGGACCTATCCTTTCCAGGATCTCGAACGGTCCGGTATATCTTGGGCTGAGCTTGCCCCGCTTTCCAAACCTCGGAACTCCTTTCCATGGCGAGACCTTTAAAAGAACTTTATCTCCCACTTGGAATTCCAAAGGCTTGCGTCTCACATCCGCATAACTTTTCTGTCGATCGCGGGCCGTTTTCAGTCGTTCTTTTATTTGAAATATCTTGTCAGTAGTTTCTTGAATTAGTTCGGGACCCGTCATTTGTCTATCGCCTATTTCCGCCCAGCACAAGGGCGACCTACACTTACGACCATACAAAGCTTCGAACGGTGCAGCCTTTATGCTCGTGTGGTAGCTATTATTATATGAAAATTCCACCAAAGGAAGGTGAACATCCCAGCTACCACCAAAATCAATTGCACACGCTCTTAGCATATCCTCCAATGTTTGTATAGTTCATTCGCTTTGGCCGTCAGTCTGGGGATGGTAGGCGGTACTCATATCTAATCGCGTGCCCAAAGCTTTTTGTAACGACTTCCAAAAATGAGACGTAAATCGACTGTCGCGGTCGGAAATAATTGAGACTGGGACTCCATGTCTTGACACGATCTCTTTTATATATAGTCTAGCTAACCGCTCCATCTTATCCGTTTCTTTGATAGCTAAGAAATGCACGGATTTGGTTAGCCGGTCGACTATCACCCATATGGTGTCATAACCTCCTGGAGTCCTAGGTAACTTCGTAATGAAATCCATCGAGATTTGTTCCCATTTCCACATGGGAATCTCGGGCTGTTGTAATAATCCGGATGGTTTCTGATATTCCGCCTTGACTTTTGCGCAAGTTAAACATTTTCCCACATAATTTGCTATATCACCCTTAAGATTAGGCCACCAATAGTATCCCTTTACATCTTTATACATTTTATCTGCACCGGGGTGCACGGAATACTTCGTCTTGTGGGCTTCATCAAGTATTCTTTCACGTAATCCTCCCTTGAGAGGAACCCATATTCGGTTGACAAAGTACAGGGTACCGTCTTCTTTGGATTCTAAGTTGTCAACCATACCACGGAGACCCTCGTCTTTGATATTATCAGGTTTCAAAGCTTCTCGTTGGGCTTCGTGGATAAGGGTGGTGAGGTTCGTACTTATAGTTAGCCCTAAAACTTTAACACGTGATGTTTTCACCTTTTCTTTCCTGCTTAAAGCGTCTGCTACAACGTTCGCCTTTCCAGGGTGGTACTTGATTACACAATCATAATCATTCAATAATTCAACCCACCGTCGTTGCCTCATGTTTAATTCTTTTTGATCAAATATATGTTGTAGGCTTTTATGATCGGTGTAGATTGTGCAACGGGTGCCGTATAAGTAATGACGCCATATCTTAAGTGCAAACACCACTGCGCCCAATTCTAAATCGTGAGTGGTGTAATTTTTCTCGTGCACTTTGAGTTGTCGTGACGCGTACGCGATGACTTGATTTCTTTGCATAAGGACACAACCAAGTCCTTGATGCGAAGCATCGCAATAAACTACGAAGTCATCCGTCCCTTCAGGTAGAGCTAGGATAGGCGCACTACAAAGCTTCTGTTTTAGCAACTGGAACGCCTTTTCTTGTTTATCTCCCCAATTAAAAGGTTTATCCTTCTGTGTGAGCGCAGTAAGGGGTTGTGCTATCTTCGAGAAATTTTCAATAAATCGCCGATAGTAGCCTGCTAGCCCTAGAAATTGTCGTATTTCCGTCGGCGTCTTCGGCACTTCCCAGTTTTTAATGGCCTCTACTTTTGAAGGGTCAACATGAATTCCCTTCTCGTTGACGACATGGCCTAAAAAGTGTACTTCTCTTAGCCAAAAATCACACTTTGAAAACTTTGCATACAACTTCTCATTTCTCAACAATTCTAAAATCAATCGAAGGTGTTGCTCGTGCTCTTTTTCGGTTCTGGAATAGATTAATATGTCATCTATAAACACTATCACGAACTTGTCAAGGTAAGGTTTGCACACTCGATTCATTAAGTCCATGAACACGGCAGGTGCGTTTGTTAGCCCAAAAGGCATGACTAGAAATTCATAATGACCATACCTCGTTCGGAACGCAGTCTTTGGTACATCGTCCTCGTGTATCTTCAGCTGATGGTACCCGGATCGTAGATCTATGTTGGAATAGAAACTAGATCCCTGTAATTGGTCAAACAAATCATCAATCCTCGGTAAAGGGTACCGATTTTTGATGGTCAGTTTGTTAAGTTCCCTGTAATCAATACACATACGGAACGAACCGTCTTTCTTCTTGACAAATAGTACCGGGGCTCCCCAAGGTGAGTAGCTCGGGCGTATGAAACCCTTGTCTAGTAGCTCCTGTAATTGATTCGATAGTTCTCGCATTTCCGAGGGAGCTAATCGATAAGGTGCTCGCGCTACTGGTGCAGCTCCTGGTACTAGATCGATTCGAAACTCCACTTGTCTTTGAGGTGGTAACCCTGGTAGATCTTCTGGAAAGACTTCGGGGAAATCTCTCACTATAGGTATACTTCCTATCTTCCTTTCTTCATCCTTCTTCTCCACCACGTGGGCTAAGAAAGCTTGACACTTCTTTCGCAAGCACTTTCGTGCTTTCATACACGAAATTAACTTCATCACAGTGCCAGGTCTTTCTCCTTGAATAGTCAGCGTTTCACCACTTGCCAAGGGTATGCGGATTTGCTTGTCATAACAATTAACTTCAGCATGGTTCTTTGCTAACCAATCCATGCCTAAAACGACATCAAAACTTCCTAAATCTATCGGCAACAGATCTACGTTAAATTCATGTTCTCCCATCACTAGTACGCAACTTTCCACTATATCGTCTGATCGTAACTGTTTGCCATTAGCTAATTCTATAGTATAGGGTGCTGCTAATTTACTAGGTGCTAAACCAAGTAGGTCCTTAAATTCAGTGGATATAAAACTTAAATCCGCACCAGTATCAAATAACACAGACGCATAGTGGTTGTTAAGTAGGAACGTACCAGTGACGACATTTGGGTCTTCCTTAGCTTCACCCGCCCCGATAACAAAAGCCCTAGCTTGAGCTGTATTCTTCATCTGTGGACACTCCTTGATAAAATGACCCGTATTTCCGCACCCATAACAAGCTCGTGGTGTCGTTTTCCCCGGTTCTTGCTTCACAACTACTGCACCATTCTTAATTCTACACTTAGCTTCCACATGCCCTCTCTTGTGACAATGCTTACACACAATACTTGAGCAGTCACCAACATGATAATACTTGCATTTGTCACACCACGGGTTTGACCCGCTATACGTCTTCCGTGGTTGATCCGTGGTCTGGGCGGCATACACTTTCACAGTTTCTTGTTTCTTGACAGGGGGTTCTTTGGAACTTGACCCTTGATTACGAGAGGCCCAGCTCCTCTTGTGATTGTTATGGCGGCTGTTGCTGCGTTGGGAGAATGGTTGGCTTGCTTCCTTCTGAGTTGGCTTTCCTAGGGTGCCAGCTCGTACTGCATCTTCTGTCAGACTTAGACCTAGTTCAACAGCCTCGGCCATGGTCGCAGGCCTAGTGGCCGTGATTGGTCCCCTGATAACTGTTGCTAATCCCCAGATGTACCTTTCAACTCTCTTTTCTTTAGTGGTGGCCATATGAGGAACTATTCGGCATAGCTCGTGAAATCGCTTGTTATATGCTGTGATGTCGGCTCCCTTCATGGTGAGCGTCCAGAACTCATTTTCCAACTTCTGCATCTCAGTCCTTGGGCAATATTTCTTTTCCATCATCTCCTTTAACTCTTTCCAGGTCTTACCATAGGCCACGTCTCGGCCTAGGGTTTGTACTTGTAAATTCCACCACGATAGGGCTTCATCTTGAAACATACATGTTACGTACAACACTTTCTGTTTTTCTGTGCATCCACTGATTGCTATCACAGATTCTGTCTTCTCGATCCAACGGATAACTCCTATGGCTCCTTCCGTTCCCTTAAAGGACCACGGTTTGCATGTCATGAAAGTTTTGTAGGAACATCCTCGTTCCTCACCGCTAGTCTCTGGAGCTACATTTTCAGTGTTTGCGGAATTCCTTCGTTCTTGACTTGAGTCGCCCCTACTGGCTTCGTAGGCGGCTATCGCTTGCGCTATGACTTCTTGTAATTGCGCAGGTGTATTAGGTAAACTGTCGTTCCTTCTCCTTGGCATTTTCCTTCAAGTTGAGAATAAGAAGGATCGGTTAGTATTGGCATCACGCTTGTATGTAAGTAGTTGTAGGGTTCGATACTTATTACATTCACACCCATATATTTGCTTATAGTCATACTTATCAATCATATACTCGCATACATAGATTTTATTATTACATCTCATTATACCACATCGTATACTCATACTCATATATCATAAACATAACTTCATTACATCAAAAGATTTGATTACATAAGTTTATGTTTAAGTCTACTACACACTCCTACAACATACAAGCGTTTTGCCAAAAGATCGGGTCGTAGCCCGTAATATATTACTTCCCATACATATGATTACTACCCGCTAATACTAGTCTATAGTCGCTTCATGGCATCGGTGGTGGCGGTGGTGGAAACATGTCTCCCAAAAAGGCTTGAATCGTCTTAACCTCATTTTCCAATCTCATCACTCTTTGTTCGGCGGCAGCGGCCCGCCTCGCTCCCACATCAGCTAAGTGCAATGCATCCCCTACCATATGCTCCAACTTCAGTATCCTCATCCTTGCATCGGAGATCAAGTCATAGTGATTATCAAGGCGGAGACTGGTCTCACAGGCCTTGCCTTTCACGCTCTCCATAAACACCTCGACCCTCTGCTCCCAATCCATGAGCCATTCCTCAAGGGCCTTTCTCTCAGCCTCGGCGGCTGCTGCGGTCGGTGGTACGGGGACCTCTGTATCATCGGAGGTAGCGCGCCCTTGGAGGCGTGAGGACTCGCCTACCTCATGTATAGTCCGGGGCACCTCGTCGTCGGAGTCCGTGGCATACCTTTTCAGCCCGGCGGCTCGTATCTCCTCGGAGGGCACTGCAGCCAGCTCCTCCATCTCCTCAAGGTCGTCGTCGTCATAAGTTACCTTGTCGTCCTCATCGAGCCTGATTACCTCGGTAGGCTCGTCATCGGAGATCTCTATAGGATCATCAGGAATTGGAACAACGTCGCTCATATGGACACTACTGCTATCAGTGTTAGAGTCAGAGCCGAAGTTGGAGTCAGTGATGGCTAGGCCATGATATGGATCATTGTTCGGGAAGGCCATCGCTGAAAGAATTAAGGTTTAATTAGTGATAATATCGCTTTTTTTTTTTTTTTTTTTTTTTTTTTTTTCCTATCCCTTATTTTGGTCATTCCTATACTAGACCATTAGTTGCGATAAAGGTGTCGTGAAGACACGTGCACTCTCGTGTAATGCAAGTTTTGAAAACATGTCATGCATGAAAAACGTTTTCATGAGGGAATCTAAGGGGTTATAGTCTAGACTCAGGGTTGAATCCTAGTTCGCTATAACCTTGGCTCTGATACCAGTCTGTCACACCCGGTCCATACGCGGAAACAACCGGTGTGCGACTCATGAAAGGTTTTCGAGAGCGCGGTTAAGCAACAACTATAAGATTAAATACATGAGGATTTCATTCATAATATAAGTTTTACAAAAATATCTATAAAAAGGTTTACATATAACATATTGAGATTTCACAGTTATGTCCTGCCGAAGGGAGATATAACCGTGAAAACTCCAAAATATAAAATCCTCATACATGAAATTTCCATAGTTAAACATAAAACCGTAGTGAGACACCGTGACCTCTCCACGTGGCTAAATACCTGAAAGACACGTAAAATAATTTAATCAGTATAAACTGAGTGAGTTCACAAGTTTTGTGACTCGATAAAATGCTTTCTAATATAATTCTCATAACGTCATGAATGCAATATCCATGACTTGCAGTGTAACGTGAATACATGAGTTCGTAACCATTCCTTGACTATATATATACACCATAAAGCCCCACATAACATCCCACGAGTCCACGAGGGAATAAATAAATCGGAAAACTAAGCACCCGTCTTATAAAGTGGCGCGACCACTTACGAGTGGGTTGGTCAGACCAGTAGTACTACCCGTAGAGTTCCTCGGCTATAGTTGCCTATAGTTTATGGTTACAATATATACCGGGGACTTTATGTACCATGAGCGCGCCAAATATCTCATGTACACGCACATTGTAAATCAAGATATACACCATGATAAAACATATTTAAACACGTGTCCCTCGCCCCGAAAACAGTTAAAACATAGTGAAAATAGGGGCTGTGAGACTCACCTTAAATCGAGGAATAATGTTCCGTTGTACTTGGTGAGTTTCCTGTATTATATCGTATACGTACATTCTTCAGTACATAATACTTATACTACTATTAATACTTAGCCCGATACATACTTATGAGGTGACGGTATATATGTATTTTTATACCTTAGCGATATGGACGTTAGACAACGTCTTATACTTGTTATATATATGCCCGTTATATTCTCTTTATATATATATCCTCCGAGCATTAGGGAATGCTCGATACAAATTATTAGTCGGTAATCATGACGTTCGTGACATGCTTTGGCCTAATAGGTTTTGGAGCTCTCATCGTTAGTCCCCAGGTAGGTAACGGGCCCATCTATGATATATTCAGTTACCAGCCTAGACAGGACGTCCCGACTACCGGCACCTCCACCCTTCCAGTTACTCGCAATGTCCATCACAAAAACCCGTATTTTATATTTATTGCACATATATAGGAATATATGTGTATGACTTGTATACTTATTTTGTTATGTATATATTATAAGTATTATTAATATCCTTTTTAAATCTTATAAGCATATATTATATATATCTTACTAGTACTCATATTTTATCATTATTATTATTATTACTATTATTATTACTATTATTATTTTTACTTTTATGACAAACCCGATACGGTTTTTAATACGTTAGTTATATCCTTTGTAAAGTTTAACATAACCAAAATTCCATTTTTACATTTAGATCATCTTGTTTATTCATAAATGGGTTTTACTACTGAAGATCATTTTTACCTTAACCTTCCTTAAACACCCCTTTAAATCCTTTATATCTTTTACTTAACATGATTTATCCTTACTTATATGTCACACTTCAAGTTTATATTCATGATTTATCACCTCATTAAATATATGTATCTTAGGTTTAATCCATGTTTTTCTATTAAACATAATATGATTTTATTACCTTGGAAATGTCGGTTTTTCGAGACGTTCTTGAGCGTGTTTAGGCTCTTGGATGATGGTCTTGTAGTGTAGGCTCTAGAATATGTTTATTAAACATGAACACAAGTGTTAAAATCAAAGGAAACGAGTGTGTGTTGGCTGGACAGAAAAGAACCATTTTTCCAGCAAGTATTTTATGAAGAACAATTAGACTTTTAGGCTTACCAAGTGCTGAAATTAAGCCGGAAATGGATATTCGAAAGATGGTTCGTGATCCTTACGAGTTTCCTTGGATTTCTAAACAAGAATCACCGAAAAATACCAAGTAGTTTGTGAGATATGAACAAAAGAAGAGAGGTGGGTACTGCTGGAAAATGCAGTTTCCCAGCAGTGACCTTCGAAGGTTCAAAGCTTCTTACCGAGTTTTCCGGGCAGAGATCCGTTCAAGGCTTTCCACTACGGTTTAAGGATTTCTTCTAGCTTTCCAACGATATATAGGGTTCAGAGGGCTCAGGGCAGAATTATAGAGAAATTGGGTTGCAAAGAGGCGGTTGCTTGGTGTTGCGCTGCTGCTGTTCTTCAGCCATGAAAAGAGAGAAATTTGGAGTGTGTTTAAGGGTTTGTATGAGTTTGTGTGTGGTGTTTTGCATCAAAATAATTGGTCTTATTTATAGGCAAACCCAAGGGAACACATCCCTTGATTTGGGGGATCCAAAAGATTACAATCCCTTGATTTAAGGGTGTCAAATCTTACACCATAAAGTGAAATAGTTAGTCAAAGCATGGTTTTTATTGTTGTTTATTTGTTGGAATGGGGGTAGGCGGCCATAGGGAATGGTTAGGAAGATTTTGCTTGATCTTGCAGTACTTTCAATATTGTGCCCATACCTTGGCAGGTAAAAGATAAGATCTTCCAGAAGCAGACTGGCTCATTTTGGGCGGAAGTATTCCCTTCCCGCAGGTCTTCCCGCAGGTCTTCCCGCAGGGTCTTCCAGCAGGTCTTCCCGCAGGTCTTCCCGCAGGGTCTTCCCGCAGGTCTTC
Source organism: Bidens hawaiensis (assembly GCF_021521415.1). Lineage (NCBI taxonomy): Eukaryota > Viridiplantae > Streptophyta > Magnoliopsida > Asterales > Asteraceae > Bidens > Bidens hawaiensis. The sequence continues at coordinate 86,723 of NW_027492413.1, read as the reverse complement.
CCGCAGGTCTTCCCGCAGGTCTTCCCGCAGGGTCTTCCCGCAGGTCTTCCCGCAGGGTCTGAGCACAGGGTCTTTGAGCACTTTGAGGACAGGGTCTTTGAAAAGGATTTTTGGTTTTTAGGGTTTTTCGCAAGGATTCTTCCCACGGGTTTCCCAATGTCACGCAGAGTTTTTCCACTCTTCTGTTTGAACTTTGGGTATATTATAGATGATATGGAACCCGTATTTATTTTGGTTCCCGGTATGATGTATATTTAAATTTAGCCCAGAGTTATATTTGGTTAAATAGTGCTCCATATTGTAATCCTTTATGGATTGTTTAAATTATTAACTTCATATTATTTTTGACTAGTATAACTTTAATTCCTTCATAGTTTCATATCTTGGTCGTCTCACTGTATAATGTATCATTGGTTTGGCCGGTTCGGTGACTATATTCCATTATTTAAACGTTTATGGCGTTTTGGTCCTAATTAGAGTATTAGAACATTACTGGGCATGGTCTTACCATTACCCCTTATATTGGATCATAGGTATATATTTAGCTTGATATGTTTGTCACCTCTGACTATTACTGGGCTGTCTTTATCATATAGTCGTTCTCATCAGCACTTTATACAATCCTATAGGCATTACGACTGTTCTCGTTCACATTTCAAGTATACTATGGTTTATACGTCATATAACTTATATAATCAACACATAATTTAAATCAAGTATATAGATTAGAGTGTGAAATAATTACCGGGTGTCACACACACACACATCTCTCTCTCTCTTTTCTCCCTTTGAGGCCGAGAACAAGAAGAAGAAAAGGAACAAAGGTTGTTCTTGCATCAAGTGTTAGGACCCTAGCAACCAAGGTGTTTGTTGGAGCTCGTTGGGTATACAAGCTTGAGGTTTCCTCCATTGGAAGCTAGCCGTTCATATCCTTCATCCTCTTTATCTTTCGGACTTAAAGGTATGCTTCATGCAACACCCTATGGTTGTTTTGATAGCATGTATTTTGCATATGGTTCCGGGCATTGGGTTTTATATAAAACGGGTTTTATATGTATTGGTAAACAAGATTTAAAACTAATTATTTCCGCTGCGTTTTCCATATAATGGGTTATATGGACTTTGATAATCTTGTTAAAACCCAACAATGGCATCAAGAGCCGCTTATACGGATACATGCTTCATAGATCTAAAATTTTCGGGTTTTATGGTGTGGTTCACCATATGGCCGAAAGTTTTTTTGGGTTTTTGGTTACCCCTTGGTTCCTCAAGATTATACTTTACATGCATGTGATAATCTTGAAGAATTAAGTCATATGGATGATTAATTATTTTGTTTGGACAAAACCCGAAACTTTCGGTTTTGTTCCTCTTGGCCGAAAGTCTTATGGGTACGAGGGGAACCATTTTGGTCTTCTAAGACCTTGCCTATTTTGATGTGCATTTGGATGTTCATAACCTAGCCATGACCTTTGGATGTGTGTTTGTGTTTTGATTTATTCGGTTTATTCAATTTGGTTGTAATATTCATTTATTTGGGTTTGTAATCTATTTATTCATTCATTTTGGTTTGTAATAATAAGGAGATTAGTTGTGTTTCTTTTACTAGAGAAAAAAATGTATTAGGATATATTTTATGTAAAAGAAGAAACAACAAAGTTACGGTTTTGGTTTTGGGCCTTAATGGACTTTATAGTCCAAGATGGGATTTTAGCCCAAAGGCCAAAGCCCAAACTTGGAGGCCCAAGATAGCTAGGAGCTGAAGTTGGAGCCCATATGGAAGCCCAAATAAAGTGGAAGAGTCACAACACAAGGTGGACACTTGAAGCATATAAATGCGGGATCAAGTGGGAGTTCACCGACACATGCCTTGTGTCATTCTCGTCCCTTAGGAGAGACCTTTTGGCACACTTGTTTCGGTCAACAAGTGTTGTCATTCTAGGTGGTTATGGTTATGGACTTGTGTTTGTTTTTATGCTTGTGTGGTTGATTTATGTTTATTGTTTTATCATGTTTGGATGTTAACAATTAAAATCGACAACTAGCATAAAAGTGATTCCTTTGAAATTATTAAGTGATAAAATTAGTTTTATTAACTATTAATGATTTCATAATAAAATGGGTTTTATTAAAAGGAATTTGAAAATTGGTTTTCAAAGGTACCATACATTTGAATGCATGCAAATGGAAGGTACATTAAATAGTTTTCCAATCTAGAATTTTGAAAACTAAAATCCCTTTTAAAACAAGTTGAACACCATCCTTTTATACGACACTTAAGTCACTTGTAGACTTGAATCGTGGAATAGGGTCACCTAACCCCTTTCAAGAAAACTTGTGATCTTAAGGTGGTTTTACAATACTTTTGGGATGAGGGTCACCTAACCATTTGTATGTGTAAACTCACACGTGTGTGTAAGTAGGAAGACTTGATTTGAAACCATGTGAATAGGGTCACCAGCACATGGCGTTCAAAGGTGTTGATGGGATTAAACATGCCAACTAAACATATGATGTTTAACCGATCCCATAAAACTAGAAGTTGCAAAGGGTTGCAATTGTCAAACGTTGACTACCTTGTTAATTTGAATTGTAGGATAAGGGTCACCTAACTACTATTTGAATGAAACGTTGGATTCTAGATTTTAATCATTAATTGTCTTGGAGACATTAAAGGGTATTAAAGATTAAAATTTATTGATATCGAAAATACTAAATGGACTTTGTTAAATTCTTTTATAGATGGCCGCAACCAACAATTCAGAGAACGCTATTATCCCTCATGTGCATAATCTATCACTTAGATCCATTCTGGACAAGGATCGTCTAAACTTTAAAAACTTTATGGACTGATATCGAAACTTGAGAATTGTTCTCAAGCAAGAGAAGAAGTCCTACATATTAGACTATCCTATTCCCGATGAACCCGGTGTCAACAACTTGGATGCCTATGTGGATTGGCTAAAATACACCGAGGTTTCGGTGCAAGTTTCTTGCCTCATGTTGGGAACAATGATTCCCGAGATCCAAAAGGATTTCAAGAATCATGGGGCGTATGACATGATAACCCAGCTTAAGGAAATGTTCCTTACTCAAGCTACGGTAGAGCTCTTCGAAACGGTTCGAGCAATTCATGCATTTCATATGGAAGAAACCCAATCTGTCTCATCTTATGTACTTAAGATGAAGAGCCACATTGATTGGCTTGAAAAGCTTAACTGTCCTGTCTCAAAAGAGTTAGCCACGGATTTGATTCTGAACGGCCTAACTAAAAGGTTTGAGACATTCGTCATGAACTACAACATGAACGGATGGGACAAAAGTGTCGGTGAGCTTCACGCAATGCTTAAGACAGCCGAAGCCGGCATGGGTAAAAAGGTTTTACCCGTTCTTGCGATCAATGAGGGTGGTTTGAAGAAGAGGCATCACCCGGAACCAAAGGCAAAGGTTGTCGTTGGTAAGGGGCAAGTCAAGAAGGGGTTCAAGGGGAAGGCAAAGGCGGAACCCAAACTCAAGAAGCTAAAGGTTAGCGCTGAGGATCCGTGCTTTGGTTGTGGGGAGATAGGTCACTGGATGAGAAACTGTCTGACCTATCTCAAAGAGTTGAAAGCTAAGAGGGATGCGGGGCAAACCTCAGGTACAACTTTCATGATCCACATTGATCTTAATATTGTTTCTTCTAACACATGGGTATTGGATACCGGATGTGGAACTCATATCTGCAATTCATTGCAGGGGTTCAAAAGAAGAAATGATGTGAAGAAAGGAGATATAAGTCTCTTCATGGGAAATGGAGCAAAGGTTGACGTCCAAGCCCGAGGAGATTATGTTTTGAAGCTTCCAAATGGTTTGGAAGTTATTTTGAAAAACATTTTGTATGCTCCTAGTTTGACTAGAAACATTATCTTCGTTTCTCTTTTAAGACAATTTGGTTATGATTTCAAGTTTGTAGACAATGGTTTTTATGTATTCATGAATGAAGTCTTTTATTTTAAAGCGATGCCGTTTAATGGCATTTATGAATTGGTTCATGATGATACATCCGTTGATAACTCGTTGTACCAAGCAAGCACCAAAAGACTCAAATTGGATTTGAGTAAACCTTTTCTTTGGCATTGTCACCTTGGTCACATAAACAAAGATCGCATTCATACACTTCAAAAGAATGGTCTTTTGAAATCAAGTGATGATTCATTTGATGAATGTGAATCTTGTTTATTGGGAAATATGACCAAGGAGCCCTTTAATGGAACTAATGAAAGGGCGAAATACTTATTAGGTATCATACATTCGGATGTATGTGGTCCTTTTAGGACAATGACAAGGAATGGTGAAAGATACTTCATTACTTTTGTCGACGATTATAGTCGATATGGGTATGTGTTTTTGTTAAGACACAAAAATGAAGCCTTTGAAATGTTCAAAGTCTTCCAAAATGAAGTACAAAATCAACTCAACAAAACAATCAAGGTACTACGTTCCGATAGAGGAGGTGAATACCTCAATGATGCGTTTCTAGAACATATTAGGAGTTGTGGGATTGTCTCACAACTTACTCCACCTGGAACACCACAACATAATGGTGTGTCTGAAAGGAGGAATCAAACTTTATTGGATATGGTTCGATCCATGATGGCTAGAAGCACATTACCTCTATCATTTTAGGGTTTCGCTTTGATCTCTGCTGCCCGTATTTTAAATATGGCACCAACCAAGAAAGTGGAAAGGACACCTTTTGAAATATGGCATGGAAAGGTTCCATCGTTATCATATTTAAGGGTATGGGGTTGTGAGGCTTATGTTAAGATCTACACCCTAGAAAAACTTGAAAGCCGATCCACTAAGTGTATCTTTGTAGGATATCCCGAAGATTCGATGAGATATTACTTCTACAATCCAAACGAGCATAAAGTGTTTATAGCTCGCAAGGCTAAGTTCTTGGAAAGAAGGTTCCTTATGGAAGGAACTGATAGAACTATGGAACTCGAGGAGGATCAAGAACCACAAGCAGATACACGTTTGGTTGACACTAGCAATCAACAAGAGGTTGTTGATAATGATCAATTGGTTGATCAACCCACACAAAACGTTCGCAAATCTAGTAGAATTAGCACCCCACCTGAAAGATATGGATTTTTCATGGATGGATGCTATGTGGTGGATTCCGACGAACCAACCACATACCGAGATGCATTGTCACAATCTGATTGTGATAAATGGCTGGAAGCCATGAACGTTGAGATGCAATCCATGCATGATAACCAAGTATGGGACTTGGTTGCTCCACCTCTTAATTCCAAACTGGTTGGAAGTAAGTGGGTTTGTTGGTGCATAATGTCAGTAGTTCAGTATCTAGTATTTTGTATGTGTCTGTAATCTTGTTAGATTGCTTGTTTTGGTTTTAGATATGGTGTCACACAAGTTCTCCTGATGTAAGAGAACTTGTGGACAAGCGAAGTTAAGAAAACTTCGCCTAGTCTGTTAGGCGAAGTTGTCGAGGCCTATATATGCCTAACTTCGGCTTGTTTAGATAAGGTTTTTTTTGGGCAGTACGTGTAAGTGATATTCGAGATCACGTGTTGAAGAGTTGCAACACAACGTGTTTATTAGTATTGTAACGTGTGTTTGTGTATCGTCTCAACGTATTATATATCTTACGCTCGTATCGTATTACGTGGGGATTCCGCACCCTCGTGTTACGAGATACTCCTGTGTAGATCCGGCTGGGAACCTACAATTGGTATCAGAGCTTTTGCTCCTCGTGATTGTGTGGTTCGGGATTATCACACGGGTGTCAAGATCGTTCCGTTTGACTATTCACGGAATGAGTTTACGTTGAAATACCTAGTTTTTGTGTCTTACCCATCTCCCACCATCAAATATAACCCATTACACCTTCACATACCTCGCAATACGCCAAATTAAAACCTGCAAAAACCTTGTGTTCATCAGGCGAAGTTGCCGTCATCGTTTGTAGGGTTTAAGCGAACTTATAAGGTTTAAGCGAAGTTATAGAGAAAGCGAAGTTGGGAAGTTAAGCGAAGTTAAGTTGTTAAGCGAAGTTATAGTGCAAGCGAAGTTAAGGACAAGCGAAGATAGGAAGAAGCAGCGAAGTTAAGCAGGCGAAGTTAAGCTCAAGCGAAGTTAAGCACAACTTCGCCATCTGATCACTGTTCAAAATAAAGAAAAATTAAATACTTTCTTTGTATTTCGAGACGTGTTTCTTTCAACTATGACTTCGATAAACATTACAGAACTGGTAAAAATGGAGGTTGAAGCCGGTTCAGCAACTAAAGCTCCAAAAATGATTAAGGGTACCGATTTCGTTGCATGGAAATATCGGTTTGAACAGTACGTGAAGTATCAAGACGCTAAGATGTGGGTTTGCATTCAAGATGGATACATTCCACCAACATCCTTGTTTGAAGGTCGTGATCAAATTAAGAAGTACAGTAAGATGGAAGAGGAGGAAAAGAAAATGTATGAGGCCGAGAGTAAAGCTCATGCAGCAATAACCATGGCTCTTCCACAAGAGATTCTTCATACCTTCAAGAAGTATAGAACTGCTAGAGAGCTATGGGAAGCACTAGAAAATCGTTATGAAGGTAATGTGGGGATACGTGCTTCCAAGACAAAGCTGCTAAAAACCCAATTCTTTGTATTCAAGTACTTGAAAAATGAATCACTTGACGATATCATCACCAGATATTATCACTTGATGACCGAACTCAGTAATTACTCCATTGAATACAAAGAAGAAGAAATAGTAGAGAAACTTCTTGATGCTCTTCCACCGAAATGGGAAATGTATACGGTTTTGATGAGAGAGGATAAAGAATTTGCCAAAATTGATTTGGAAACAGCAGTCAATAAGTTACGAAATTTTGAACTTAACATGGTTCGGAAGGAGACACCAACTGATCCGGTTCAGTATTCGGGAATGTATGGTGCGAAAGTCACTTCAAGTTCAAGTTCAAAGTCAGAATCCTCTGCCTACTACTCAAAGGGAGAATCAAATTCAAACTCAACTCGTGATGGTCTTGTGATTCTCGATATGGATGGCGACGTATGTTTCGTAGCTGGAGGTAGTAATCCTTCAAAACCTCAAGCCACAACTGGAAATTTCTCGTCAAATGTTCTGAGCTACAACTACTCACAGATGCCCATGAGTGTTAAAACAGCTGAACAACAGTTTGCTCTTTATGCATCCTTCATTGCATCTTATGAGAACTACATCAAAGGTAAAATAGTCGACCCTGCAACTTTGGATGAAGACTATGATCAGATCGATGCTGATGATTTGGAGGAGATGGATCTGCAGTGGCAGATGGCTATGATAGTAAGAAGGGTAAAGAGATTCATGAAGAAAACGGGTAGAGAGTTCGTTGGAGAAAGACCAGGGTTTGATAAATCAAAGGTTCGATGTTACAACTGTCAACAGAATGGTCACTTTGCTAAGGAATGTACAAATGAGAGAGTCGAACGAAGTCAGAACAGGCCTGCATAACAGAATGGGGGTGGTAGTGAGAATAGAGCTATGGTATCTAGACAGAATGGTGGATACAACTGGAATATACAAATTGAGGAAGTGTTTGAACAGGCTAATTTGGTAAACATCGAAACTGGAGGAAGTGAGTGGGAGACGGGAGAAAATCAAGCATATATGGCAGAAGTGAATGATCAGCTCTCTGAGGTAAGTTCTGAACCTCATTGTATACAATGTGAAAATCTGTCTGAACAATTGAAAACAGTAACTGGTCAGTTTATTAGTTTGGATGCACAATTTAAAACGTTAAAAGAAGATCATCACTACACTAAAACTAGAGAAAACAGTTACTCGGTAAAAATAAAAGCTAGTGAAAAGGATATCAGAAGTCTTAAGGAAAGTCTAGCTGATAAAATACAAGTAATTGATCTTAGTTATGAAGTGTTAGAAGAAAAAACCAAACTGATTGCTGAAAGAGAAAAACAGATAGCTGATTACCAGGTAAAAGGGGTGGAACTTAACAGAAAAATTGAACAATTTAGAAACTCTTCAGCAATGCTTGATCACATCATAAGTGTTCAACGTTCCCCATTTAACAAAGGGGGAATTGGATTTTCTGAAGTTCCACCACCGTATAACAATAACTATACCTATAATCCTAGTAATCAGAAATCTGCTGATGTTGAGATTAGTCAGACAGTTCCAGTCAAAATTTCGACTAAAGAACCTGAAGTTAATAAGAGCGAAACGAGTAAGCCAATTTCCAATGTTGAGATTTCTGTTCCTAGCTCTGTCTCATCAAATTCGGACAAGTCATCCGAATCGGGTGAGATAAAAGAAGAGGTAGTGTTACTAAAACGTGGGGAGGAATATAAGCCTGATGAAAAGAATTCTTCCCTAAACCCCTTTCGTCCCACCATATGTTAGACAAACGGGTAGTAATGCAACCTCAACATCTGCAACAACTGTTGAGACGAAAGTTGAACACATAAGTTGTTTCAGATGCAATCAAATAGGACACCTTATTGCTGATTGTCCTCTAAACCAGAGAATATTTAGAGGTATGAGGCCCTCGAAAACTGAGAATTAAATGAATTTTAATTATAATACGGGTAAGATTGCGAACTCATCAAATTTCAGATATTGGACTAATCCAAGATTTCAAAGAAATCGGTCTCAGTTTTTCCCAGTTAACAACCAAACCAACAATTATAACTCAGTTAATTCACTAAGGTTTGGATGGCCTCATAGTCAATCCTCGAGAAGGTTTCCTTTCAAAACTTACAGAAATTATTCTCAAACTGACTTTGGGCAACCAAAGTGCTGGATGCCGGTCAACAGATTTAATCGACCCAAGACCAGTAGGTCTTGGGTCCCCAGATTTTAATCTTTTTCTCTAATTGTGCAGGAACAGTCGAACAGGGCTGTAAACAATCTGTGGGTTGTGGATAGTGGCTGTTCCCGGCACATGACTGGTAACAAGAATTTGTTACGTGATTGGAAACCTGTTCAAGGTGGTAAGGTTAGTTTCGCTGGAGAGAGTGGAGATAGAATCAATGGTATTGGAACTGTGACGAATGGAAAAATGAAGTTAGAGAAGGTGAATTTTGTAGAAGAATTGAAGCATAACTTGCTGAGTGTATCTCAGATTTGTGACAAAGAATACACGGTGCATTTTACTAAAAACGAGGCAATCGTCCTTTATCCTGGTTTCAAGATACCAGAGGCATGGGTGGTAATGAGAGTTCCAAGAGAAAAGAATACGCATGTAATGGATATGAGGTCAACTGAGATGACAACAGGAGAATCATGTCTTCTGTCAAAGGCAACTGAGTCTGAGTCAGAGTTATGGCATCGAAGAATGGGACATATACATCTTCGCAAGATGAATTACATTGTCAAGAATGGGCTGGTGCTTGGTGTTCCCTTAAAGAATTTTAACTTTGAAGATCAATGCTTATCGTGCAAGAAGGGAAAACAACACATAAAACCTCATCACTCCAAGAAGGTTAACTCAATTGTCAGTACCCTAGACCTACTTCACATGGATCTCTTTGGTCCCGTGAATGTAAAGAGTCTAGGTGGAACGTCATACTTCTTGGTTGTAACCGATGACTACTCTCGATACTCTTGGGTATACTTTCTGAAGGCAAAAGATGAGACAGTTCAGTTGGTAATTAACTTGATTACCAAGGTTGAAAATATTGTTGGGCGAAAGGTTAAGTACATCAGGAGTGATAATGGTACAGAGTTCAAGAACTACCAGATGGAGATGTTCTGCTTACAGAAAGGGATAGACCATCAATACAGCGCCCCGTATACTCCACAACAAAATGGGGTAGCTGAGAGGAAGAATAGAACGCTAATTGAAGGAGCCAGAACCATGCTGGCAGATGCTAAACTTCCCGTGGTGTTCTGGGCTGAAGCTGTTGCCACAGCCTGTTATATCCTTAATCGTGTTTTAACTGTTAAAAGTTTAAATAAAACTTGTTATGAACTCATGCATGGTAGAAAGCCAAACCTGAATGGTCTTGAACCTTTCGGGTCCCCATGTACGATATTAAAGACAAACTCAAAATTTGGTGAAAAAGCCAACGAAGGTATTTTAGTCGGATATGTTGTTGGGACACCCAACAGAAGAGTCTTTAATTTATCGAATAGCAAGGTTGAGGTGGTATGTAACACTGACATTACGAGTTACAAATCACCAAAGCCTAGCACGGGACCTGATGAAGCATTCGACTATGATAAACTATTCAAATCTTTTAATATGCCTTACTTGGGTTTTGCAGAAGTTGATGAGAAAATTGCTTCACAGATTCTGTATGACGAGGAGGAGAATATTGTGCAACGTCCGCAATACAATGAAAGTCAACCTTCCTTGTCAAGTGCCGTTGATACTCCTGCTGCCTCTACTGAAGAAGAATTCTACAACCCATTTCACTCTCAACATCAATCACCCACTGATGAACTCTCTTCGAATTTAGAAAACAATCTGGAAGTCGGTCCGATTCAGACTACGGCAATTCACAAAAATCACCCTTTGGGAAATGTGATAGGTAATCTGTCTGACGGTGTTCAAACAAGAAGAAGCTTGGATGAACACACATGTGTTTACGCAAGCATTAAAGACACGGGTATCATAAATGAATGCTTGTACACTTGCTTCATCAGCCAGGTTGAACCGAAGAATTATCAAATGGCTCTAAAGGATAGTTCGTGGGTCGAAGCCATGCAAGAAGAGTTAGCACAGTTTGAAAAGATGGAAGTATGGAAATTAGTTGAAAAACCAGAGAATGTAAATGCTATTGGTACAAAGTGGGTTTTTAAATGTAAGAGAGATGAGAAAGGGATAATCATAAGGAACAAGGCAAGGCTGGTAGTAAAAGGGTTTAATCAGCCAGAAGGAATCGACTACAACGAAGTGTTTGCTCCTGTGGCAAGATTGGAAGCAATTCGACTATTTTTGGCATTTGCTGCACACAAAGAGATGAAAGTGTCGCTGCTCTGAAACATGTCAGTACATAAGGCTAAGCTCAAGTGTAGTACAAGGTGATAGTGAGAGACGTATGTAGTCAATAGGGGATTTGTCCCTCTTATTCGTTGAGAGTTAAATGTCTACGGTCTGAAAAGTTAAATCAACAGAGAATGATCACTCTGTGTCTCTGGATTTAACATGACATTTGTGGAAAAAGGATAAATGATAGTTTCACCTAAATCATTTTCGAGTATGGGACTTGAAGGGGATGATGTTATTGAATGGCACTTCGTCATGCGTATTACGGATAGTAAACTGTTGTTAGGCGGTATTTGGCTATTTGCATCAATCTTCTATGTATCTTGTGCAAGTGGGAGATTGTTGGAATCGATCTGCCCAATACACATATTAGAGTTGATGTGGCTAGTACGTATTGATCCATGTCGGGTTATACCCAATAACAAGCTTGACAAACACCACGATAATTATTATTAGATATGATCTAAGTAATGATTATCAACACTTATAATATTTGGAAATTGGGTTTTCTAAATATTTGCATATGTGTCTTAAATAAATTATATGGATAATTTATATTTTGAGAGATGTTATTTAAATTGGTTAAATAACATATTGCATGTTACTTATGATATGTTTTATAACATAAATATTATAAGTAAATAAATTGTAAGTAATAAAAGGGGATTTGAATTTTGGGTGGGAAAACATTTTTCCCTCTTCTCTCTCCTCCTTTTGTTTCTTCTAATACATGCAAGAGGTACCATTGGAAGATCAATTATTCTTGGGTGAATAATAATTTACACCTTCTCTCACACACACATCTCTCTCTCTCTCTCTCTCTTTTCTCCCTTTGAGGCCGAGAACAAGAAGAAAACGAACAAAGGTTGTTCTTGCATCAAGTGTTAGGACCCTAGCAACCAAGGTGTTTGTTGGAGCTCGTTGGGTATACAAGCTTGAGGTTTCCTCCATTGGAAGCTAGCCGTTCATATCCTTCATCCTCTTTATCTTTCGGACTTGAAGGTATGATTCATGCAACACCCTATGGTTGTTTTGATGGCATGTATTTTGTATATGGATCCGGGCATTGGGTTTTATATAAAACGGGTTTTATATGTATTGGTAAACAAGATTTAAAACTAAGTATTTCCGCTGCGTTTTTCCATATAATGGGTTATATGGACTTTGATAATCTTGTTAAAACCCAACACATAGTGAATACGGTTGTGTGCATAACTTAGAACCTAGGGTGCAAATGGACAACAATACAAATATCGATGTGATAAGGGCATGGTGGATACGCCGCTGGTACATTTTATATATAAGTGTTCTAACCATATGTTCTGTTTGTAGCATTATTCGCTCGCAGACCAGTGTTATTTTTATTTTAAAAAAAGCTCTCTTGCCTCTTATTTTTCTCCCTTTATGTTATGGTTTTTTTAATTTTGGGACAAAATTTCCAAAAACGTTGTAACTATTATGACATTCGTTATTTTACAAAACCGAAACACGACCCATTTTAAAAACTGTTATTTTCGGACCCGCACTTAATATATAAAGCAACGAGTTTTATTAATTTTCTTTATAGTTATTTTCATATAAGATACAGATTATGCAATTTTAGCCCACACCCTTTAATTCTTGCACCTTGTGATCACAAACCATTGTACAGGGACCTTCTTGCAATTAATCCAAAATTCTTTACCTCATCTTCCTCTCCCTCCCGTCACCAATGACAACCGCACTCTTTCTTGATCCTTAATCTTCGGCCTAATCAATGAAATTGATTATACCAAATCATTTGTGAGTTAAAACGCGTTCCACCGACACCCCTAAACATGGTAAAACATCACGATTAACAGCTAATGCAATTAATTTCGGATCGTGTCTGATTCGAACCTATTACACTATATAAACACGATTGAAATACAATTAAGCCCTACCAGCATCACGAAACTAAGCGCTAACTCAATTTCAACGTACGAAGCGGACAACACCAATTTTGGTAACAAACTTGAGCCATGAACCCCAGTTCATAATTCTCCATCAATTCTTCATAGTTTTCGGTAATTAATTTATGCTTTCAGTTCATTTCTAACCAGTAATCAATAACCCTAAACGAATATTTATCAACATCGTGTATTTGTTGATTAGGGTAACTGCACTATCTACATATCTATTTCCAGTTCCATCTTATAACCAATTTATAATGCTGGCATGATGGCCAGCGCCTGTTTCATAATACCAGCCTAGGGTGTGGGTTTAAACCTTCCCCCACCCCCCACCCCGGTTTTTTATGTTTGTTTTGTTTTGCTTTCTTTTAATTATTTTTTTTCTTAATTGGTTAATAATCACATACTACATTAAATTTTTTTATATTTTTACCACCCGCTTAACGAACCAAACCATGTTAAAGGTTCTAAATAAATTTTTCTTTTAACTTTCTCGTTAATATATATATATATATATATATATATATATATATATATATATATAATAGTACAACAAATTCAAATAATCATAATACATAAAAATTCATAATTAACAAGTAAAAATAAACATCCAAAATTAGATTCTTGTATCTTCTTCTCTAACATGCACCCTAAGTTGCTTCAAACAATCATGATAATCACATCACATAATAACCTGCATATGCGTTAAAAATAAAGTAGTTTTGTCAACACTAGGTTGAGTGAGTAAAACACCAGATTTTCATAAGTGTATAGTAATAATATTTAAAGGCAAACTGTGTCAAGTGAGATAAGCAATTTAACCAATGAGCAAACAAATAATGATGTCGGTAAACTCGATGTCAGATGAACTGAATGATGGCTAACACGACGGATGTATGATCATACTAGACTGAGAATATGTTGGACCTCTCCGACAAGTATTCAAGCAAAACATATAAGCATATAACTCGTTAGGTATAAACTGTTAAACACACATGACTAACAGTTGCAAGTGGACCTCTCCGTCCGTAAAACGGTTAAAATGAGTTAAAAGGGGGACTGAGATACTCACTTGATCGGATGAATGAAATATAAGTGATGATATGAGAGAGATGAACCCTTTGGATATACCATCAAGGATTCCTAGTTAAATAATATTAATATGAATTAATCAATAATGAGACAACACGTATAATGAATTAAAGTTTCGATGTGATTTGAGATATATTTGGGATTAAGATGTTTATTAATTTGATCGATGGGTTTCTATTGTTATTATTAATCAATATTATTTATCATAAATTCACAAGATTATTAGCTTAAGTATTTATAAATACTAGTATATACAATTTATAAACAAAACATGAGGTAAAATACACTTATATAAATATTAAATAAATAAAGGTTTAAAATAAATATTGCAATTATATAATTAATTATAACTCGTAATATATTAAATACTTTAATGCCAACGTTAGGATATACATCTTGAAATCTTTAACGATAATCTAACCATATAAATATAATTAATACGTTTAAAATATGTTGATTATAATTAATTTTTAAAGAATAATACATATATATATATATAAACGATTAATGACGAGAAATGTCAATAATAATGTTCGGGTTTTAATAAAATAAAGTTCATTTTATTATTAATATATATCTATAGTGTATATATATATATATATATATAAGGGGGATGGATCTTGCGAGAAGTGATATTACAGCAAGAAGTGCGAGAAGTGAAGGTATAACTCCATTAATCCCTAATTTCACTCCCTTTCATATGATGTTACATACATATATGTAGGTTGGTTGTATTTATGTCTTAATTACACATTCAAACCTACCTACAAACATATAAATGTACCGAGCCACATTCAAACCTATGTACCTACACACATACAAACATACTTGTCAGGTCCCCGATTTCAGCTGGATCTTACTCAAATCATGTCATAACTCACACAAATAGATGTGTCGACAAGGGAGTTAATTGCGGGTTGCTATATTTAGAAAGATTACCGTTTGTTAAAGGCGGAATCAATAACAAACAGGGTAGTTGCTATTAACAATCAAAGGTAACTAACACACACAAGATTCCCTCAAAATATTTCCATTCATACAAAGTTCATCATACAAAAGGATAATCGATTTAGGGTTTCTTGATAGGAAAGTTATGTCCGTACTATTCTAAGACAGCCGTCACACTCAATAATATTCTCTCTGAATTAATGAGTCTGTTTGCCTTTTGTGCCGCAGGAGGTGTGCCATAAATTATTCTATTTATAGGCCTGACACCTCCTTTACAGCTGTCATTCCTTCTAGAAACCCTAAATGCTCAAACATATTCAAATTACATATTCAGAATTATTCTAAGTATAAAACAAGTCTTCTGGGTAGGCTTTGCAAAAATATTCATTTTCCGAGTAGGCTGTGTGCTCTGCCATCCTTCATTACTTGGTAACACAGAAGTGTGCCCGGGATCAGTTTCCGGGTAGACTTTACTTGAAGAGTATTTTTCCAAGTAAAATACTCACCGGGTAGACTTCAATCTTCTTGACTTAGCCAGACTTTGCCCGACAAACCCTTACGAGCAACCTTGTTATTCAATGGTCCATTCAACTTATTGCTAGAGAATAGCTTTAGCAAAGTGTGCTCGGTAGCACTGTCCCTTGCTTGAGTTGAACCTTGCCCGATGTTACTTAGAGATATTCCATTAAAACATCAAGCTTACTTGGACCATAATTATTAATGAATACCTTGCCCAGTCTTCCAATCACTTGGCTTCAGAGCTTGGTTAGCCAAAAGAACAAACTTGCTTGATATAGTGATCCTTGCCCGGATTGTCATAAACTAGTGAACCTTGCCCGGTAATGCACCAATTTGCAATCTCTGCTCGGTTATCCACTAAAGAAGACTTCTAGAAGATAAACTTGCCCGATAGACAAAATATCATGCCTGGCTAAGTAAAATCTTGCTCGGAGGTCTAAGGTGTGCCCGGATCCATACTTAGCGAATTCTGAGGAGGTTGAGAAGATTCCAATCTTCCATATATCTTACTTTTGTCAAATCTTTGACTCAACAATCTCCCCCTAGATTGGAACACCTCAACTGACCCAAAACATTTCTATGGTTACTTACACTTAGTCAAAATACACATCAAATTAAAGTCAAAATACCTATTCAACAAAGCATAATCAAATTACATAATCAAAATTCTGTCTGAAGACATTACATAACAAAGCCTAATCTAGGAATCTTGTCTTTTCCTTGCATTGTGGGCGGCTTGTCTTCTGTTTACTATCACTGATGCAGCTCTCAGCCTAAAGATATCAAGGATTTGGTAGTGAGTATGACTTTCTGGTATGACCAAATCCCTTATATCCATCAGATCCTCATCATGCAAGTAAGTCAAGTCTTCATCCTTCTTGATTATCCCCTGTACTCTTCCATCTGAGTTTCTAAGCACATAATGGCCCACATCTTCTTTGTATTCGACTTCAGTTATGATGCCATTTCTTTGGACTGTGTAGTTGGGGCGTGTCATTCTTCTTTCAAGGCTGATGCATGTATTCATCTTTGACAAGGGATTCCTGTCTCTGACATTCATCTTGTAGTACAGTTCAGCAATGTCCATTTTCTTTAACTTTTCAGTCCTTCTTGATCTGTGAAGTTGAATTGTTTTCCAGCTTCTTTTCTCTTTGAGGAATGGGAATCCCTTGTTGGCTTCATTCTTCAAAAATTTTGAGAGATCATTCATCTGTCTTCCAGCCATCTTGTTTATGTTTCTGTAGTCATACAAATTATTCTTTCGAGTTGTTCTTGTGTGTATTCATAAAAATCACTCCTCACAACTATGTCTCTCAATTGTCTGCTTTCCATAATCACTCTTAGACATTCTGAAACAGAATCATAGTAGAGTTCTATTGAAAGATCCACATTTGATTGTGGTCTTGTTGTTCTTTGGGATTCATATCTACTTGATTCACCTCTCCCACCTTGTTGACGTCTTCTTGAAATTGGAGGCCTGAATGGAATGGACTTCTTGGGTTTCCAGGCTTCAAGTTGAAGGTGTTGATGTAGATTGCCTCTACCATCTCAGGTGGAAGGTTAGCAAGATCAATAAGATTGTGTCCTGCTTGTTCATTAAGAGTTTTCATCATTTTTGCCAACCCAGGACTGTTCGACAGTCCTGCGGGTATAAACCTTATATCAACAAATCTTCTAGGGTTATCACCTTCCCTTAGAGCTTTCTCCCAATCAGCCTTTTGAATATAGAAAAAATCTTTCAAGTCTTGCTTTTCCAAGGCATTAAAAGAGGCTTCATCCATTCCCCTTTGATTAATCATTATGCCCCTCAGAATATTGATCATCTCGTCATTCTCCCAAGGAACAATGGGTTCATCTTCAGGTTCAGGTTTGACTTCTTGTGGGGTTGGGGTTTCAACCAATCTGACTTGTTCTTTCAATTTCTCCCTCAAAGTTTGAATTCTTCTTTTCTTTGCATAAGGTTCATCAGATGGTTCAGACTGCTTGGTGGAGATCTTTGGTGGTAATCTCTTCAACTTTTCTTTTCTCTTGAGTTTATTGTATTGGTCTACCACTGATTCTCTTGTCAAATTTTCAACAATATTAGGCTTCAACCCTTTCTCCAGCAAGCATACCTCCAAACTTCTTTTTCAAATTTTCCATCTTTTCAATCTTCTCATTCTCCTTGACACACTTTTCTATCACTTTTTCTCTTTCACTATTGTAAAGATCTTGAAGTTTGTTAAATTTGAAGTGTGTCAAATCTTTTTCTGAATAACCATGCCTTCTAAGATACTCTCTGTATTTCTGACCCTTTTGATCTTTTCATTTTCTTCTTCAAGTCTTTTATTCAACTCATCATCATTCATTTGAGCAATACTCTCAAATTTTACACCAATTGCCTTCAGCTTCATAATCAAAGGATTGTTCATTTTGGCATTCAACAAACTCTGCTCAATGTTATGACTTTGTTCATCAGTCATTGTCACATGTGGGGATTCAACATTAGCAGTCTTTGCACCTTTTCTTTGATCATCATCATCATCATCATCAGATTCTTCAGACTCATCCTCCTCTTCAGTTGAGTCATTTACTGCATCTATTTTGGGCTCATCAGAAGGTGGATGATCTGGGTTGGGTTCACTTCTTATAGGCACATCAGGAACACCTTGAACTTTTTCCCCTGGTTGCAATGTTTGCAATGGAATTGCCCTGATTGGACTTGCATCATCATCATCATCATCAGGAGTTTCTACATAGCATTTATTCTTCTCATCCCATTTCCCTTTCTTTGTTTTCTGATCCTCTCTTATGCCTTGATCAGTAGCTTTCCTCTTTCTAGAATATGTCTTTTCAAATCTTCCTACATTTTCATGTATTCTTGAGGCTTTAGCCAACATATCTTTAATTGATTCTTCATTTTCCTTTTCAAGATTCTTTTCAGGTTCCTGTTGGGATTCTTTTTCATGTTAGCTTTGTGGTTGAAACTTGCTAAGCACCACAGCTAATGAGTTTTCAATTTCCTCAACTCTGTTCATCATAATCAGAGCTTCAATCACATCTTGATCAGCCACTTCTTCATTAATTTCTTTAGCAATATTGGCTTGATTGATCAAGGCTTCCTGCTCTGCCAGCTCTACAGGATCCATTGTTTGGGCCAGTATTACTCTGTCCCTTGTTTCCCTCATTATGTTTTCATGTTCTCTCCTGGCAGCAGCACCAGCTTCAGCATCATCTTTAAACAAGATATCTTTCTCTGGATAAGCCTTAACAGGCTCTTTTTCCGTTACTTTTGCCTTTCCCTTACTCAATCTTCTCTGGATCTGTTCTTCAGTTTCAGGCTCAATTTCATCAATATCTCTATCCAGTTTTTCCATCTCTTCATCATACTCTACAGTCTTGGAGTTTTTTGTTTGTTCAGTTTCTGGTTCAGTAAGTATCAACTCCTCAGTAGCAGCATCTTCTTCATTCATTACATCTGTTTGAATGTCAGTTAAATTATCAGTAACAACATCAGTCAAGACATCAGTAGCCACATCAGTGGTAGCTACATTCTCTTCAGCATTTATCTTTTCAACTCATCCTCTATCTCAACATTCTCTTCACTCCATTCAACATTCATTATTTCATCATTATAATCATAATCATGTTCCCCTATATCTGATTTATCACCTTCATACTCATCATCCTCAACTCTCCTCTCCTCACTATCCTCCTCTCCATTATCATATGCATTCAAAATCAATTTCAAACTATCTACATTATCTACACTTGTTTCCTTCTCAGGTCCATCATTCACCCTTGAGTCGGTTGGCACATTTTCATTCTCCCCCTATTTTGGGGCAGCTGAGGTCTTCTCAACCTCCTACTCCAGGGCTTGAATTTTCATTACAGCTCGAGCCAACTTATTAATCAACATGACATTCTCCATGGTGACCTCCTCATTCCTCTTTTTCAATTCAGCATTCTCTTTCATCAAGCTCAAATTTCTTTGGAATAAGTCTGTTTTAGTGTGTGGTGTTGTAGGTGGTGATGTAGAGAATGGTTCATACTCAGGTTATTCTTGGGTTGTGGTTTGAGTTTGGAAAATGGATTGTGATGGTGATTGTGTATGAGGTGGGCTCGGAATAAATGGATCTAAGTGAATTGGGCTGGATGTTGGTGGTGTTTGTGGTGTTGGGGATATATGAGTTGTTGTTTCAGGCTGGCTCATTGTTATGGTTTGGGGTGGGGATTGAGTGGTTTGATGTGGTGGAGTTTGTGGTGGTGATGGTATAATGGGTTGGTCAATGGGTAATGGTGATTGTGGTGGTGTTGGAATAATGGGTTGTTCTGGTTCCTCAGGTTGCTCCTCCTGATCAAGTGCACCAACAATCATGGCTCCTCCAGCCCCTCCTTCATCTCCATCATCATAATTGTCTCCATCTTCCAATCATCATCATCATCTTCTTCCCCTCCTTCCTCCTCTGAGCTCAACTCAGGCATCGGCATCACATCCAAGTCATGGTCTAACAACCATGGCAAAATCTCAAACGGAATGTTTGAGTCAAATCTATTGGAAACACCCGGATTTCTAATTCTTCTATATGTGTCAGGATTCTGTAGTTGATGTGTTATACCAATTGTGGGCAGATCTTGTAATTCCCTGTTAAAGATTATCTGTAGGAATCTTGGGTATTGCAGGAATCTATCCACCTTTGCCTTCTTCAAATTGGATACCAAACCTTCAAAGATCATTTTTGAGAAATTGAACGGTAGGTAATATATAATACCAACAGTGGCATTTGCTAAATCACGACTCATCAGAGTCCATGATCCTTTCCTTGGAGCAAACCCCTGTATCACATGATGAATTAAGAATCTATACAGCATAGGAAACATCCCTTTTTGAAACTGCCCATCGTGTAAAGTTCCCTGATATCCCATCGTCTCTTCAAAGATCCTCATCAGGTGAGCTGTATTGAAGTTTATTGGATTATGATCATCATCATTTAACCGCAAGCATCTTCTTATCATTCTTTCTATCACATGTATTTCATGGTTTACGACAGTTGCTTCGATTCTTTTCCCATTTATGTCATCAACAAGTCTTGCAGATCGCCAGGGATATAGTGAATGATTTCTATAAATTACTAGGCTCTCTGTGAAGGCAAAACTCACATTGGATCTAGCCATCCATGTAATCATTCTAGCCACAGGCTCATTCTCAGGTGTGACTTGTAACAGTGCACACATGTTGTGTTTCTTTTCAAAGAAGTATTTGGGTTGTTCTTCTTCTTCTGCCATATCTGAACAACACAATCAAACATATTCAAAGTGAAATTAGTCATAAAGTTCACTACTTTAAGTAATTTCAAGTTATAAAAAAATGAAGAAAGAGAGAAAAATCATCAAGAACCTGTTCTTCGACAAGTTTATAACCTAAACACATAAACAGAGTATTAGTAATTAAATACATAATCAAAGCCCATTGTAGTCTAATCGTGATCAGTAAACACATTTTTATTGCTTACCGAGTCGAAATTAGACTGCTGATTCAAGTTAGGGTTTGGATTAGAAATGAATGCGATAAGTCGGTTTAGGTTTCTTTGTGAGTAAGAAGTTGCAGTGGAAGTAGGTTTCTTATATACCTTTTGAAAGTGGGTTTTAAATGCTTTTTGTCATTTAGTGAATTATTAGCTGTCAAACAATAACATTATCCACTTGATATTTTAAAAAATTGTAAAACATATACCCTTTTATCATTTAGGTTTAGCAAACTTACTCGGAAAAGTAAATCTTTGCAAAGTCTACTCGGTATACTTCCACTTACACAAAGCTTACCCGATAAAAATATCAAACTTTGCTTGGTAAAATTTTCATTATTAGATTTACAAAGTTTTCCCGATTCCTTCCATTTACAAACCTTTCTTGGTCAAGCTAAGTAAATTAAAGTCAAGACTCTATGAAGAAAGCTTACCCGAAATACCAGATTTCTTGAGACACAAGACAAATAATCAAGTATACAATATCAAATAAACATCCTTGCTAGGAATCAGTTAAGATAGCATAAAACCTATCAGAATAAAACACATTCAATTCAAACATACTTTGAAGCATAGTGTTCCCGAGCAACCTTCACAATGTTTAATGTGCCCGAACAACCTACTTATGCAAAGTATACCCGAATAATCTTCCTAGAGTACAAACTGTGCCCGGAAAAGGACTTCTAGCAGATAGTGTACTTGGAAAATCAAGTTTTGAAATTACAAAGTATATTGAGGGAACAAAAGTGTACCCGAAATATAAAGTGTGCCCGGAAAACAAGGTTTGCCCGGAAACACTTGTCATTTCAAAGAAAACATATTCACACAAATCACAAAGCTTACTTGGTGTACTAAACTAAGTTCACAAAGTTTGCTTGGAATAACAATCAGCATATAAAATGCAAAGGTTACCTGGAACAAGAATTTCTTGTTAAAAGCTAGCTATAACACATATTCATCTCAAGACTTCAAGCTTGCTCGGGAAATTAGTACAATAGTGTACCCTACCCGGAAAGTGTAAACACTTCAAAGCATGCCCGAAAATCATAAACTTAGCCCAAAAATGACTATGCTTGCCCGGAAAGGTCATAAAGCATCAAACCTTACCCAAAGATGCATATTCAAACATATTCAACTGTTTTGTGCCCGGAAAGGTTAGAAAGCTTCAAACCTTACCCGAACCTACATATTCAACCTATCAAAGGGAAAAATGCAACACTTTTTGACTTAAATTGTCATCATATATTTTTCATTAAAGATTACAGTTTAAGAGCAAATGGTGCATTTAGAGATCAAATTTCAGTTGTATTTCTCTTCAAAACAGTTTCTTCTATTTTCTGAAAAGATCTCAAGAATGGGATCATATTGACTAAGTAGCTTTCTCAATACTTCATTCTCAGCATTATTATGACAACATAGATAGGTTAACAGCAGGTATAAACTTAGCATGAATTTCATCTCTTTGGTGATATTATTAAGGTTAATTTAGTAGCATAATTCATTAATGGTCAACACTGTGCTATGATGCCTCATATCTCTTCTCAAAGCTTATTTGGCTTTCCCCAGATCACCCCAATTTGACTCCAACCTCCTGTATTTGGTCAAAAATTGTTTTTGTATGACAGAACTTATTGGATCTTCTTGTATTTTTGATTTTCAAACATACATAGAGGTTGAACGTTGGACTTACTATTAAATAACAGGCCTTTCATTCAAGATAAGACAGATTTTGTCAACATCTTTATAGTTCTTGTTGTAACCCTCTTGTTTGATAAAATATTTAAAACACTTATCAACTTTTGGTTGATTTATCAATCTTCCCCTTGTTTTTTGATATTTTCTCAAATTTTCTTAAAGCATGTTCTTTGTCATACTTAAAGATGTTTCATTTTTGGTTGACCAAATAATAACAGGCTTGTGTATGACTGGGTAATCACTTTTCTGCCTATCATTTGGAGAGATTTATTTTGAGACATGCAAAGACAACTATGTATCTCCACATAAACATTAGCATATTCATTATGTTTTTATCACCTTAGATTTTACATCATCATGAGAAAGCAACCATACATGTTAATGACTATACTAATGTCCTTTTAGCCTATTAAATCCATATGATTGGCTAAGTAGTCAATGTACTATCATTTCCCATATTAAATTCAGTTTAAAATTCAATCACCCCAATTTCTCTTACTTGGCAGGTAAATGGTTATCCTGTTTGACCACAAGTGGTCAACAGGACCAAACATACATGTGAATATATGTCCTTTCAAAGTCAGAGCTAATGACATAGTTTTAAGTGAATGAATAAGAAACAAGTCATAATTGCCCCAAGTGCATTCAGTTTTTCAAGTCAATGGCTATCCTTTGAATCTATAGAGATTTAAGGACCAAACATACATAAGTGTATGTCCATCTAACTGGGCAAATGACATAATTTTCAGCAAAAACAACTACTTGAAACTTTTCTTTAAAAAACCTTCCTTTAAGCTTCTTTAAAGCTTGAACTGAATAATCTTATCATATCTTAATACCATTAATCAACTTGCTCATGTTTTGACCAAAATAAAATATTTATGCAAAATTCTTTAGAAAACTTCATTCTGTCACTTAATTTTGACATAAGACTCATTTTGACACAAACAGTTGTCACACATAACAAATCTTAATCAAACATTATATCATCAAGATAAGTAGACAGTACTAACATTCAAGGTCTATCCTATCATAATAACATCAGAAGATCAGATAAAGCACATATTCAAGCCATTAAGCAGTGATGTCAAATAAGCTTATATTAACAAGTAATTTATAACAAGAACACTCATCCTTACATCACAAATGCACATCAACTGATAAACATGCAAACATATCAATCAATTCAATCATGTCAAACTTTGCACACATAATCAGTTAAAGCACATAGCAGTCAACATATCAAGTAACATAATCAAGCATATTCACTTAACATTCATTAAGTGCAACCTCTAAAAAATATTATCAGTTAGCACATAGAGGTACACAACTAGGCACACATCCTTAATCAGATCTCATCAGAGTTGATCATTCTCAGGGCTTTCAAAAGAAAGTTAAACCTGGTTCTGTCAAGTGGTTTGGTGAATAGGTCTGCCAAATTATCATTTGTATCAACTCTTTGCATTTCAATCTAACCTTTTTCACTGCAATCTCTTATGAAGTGATGTCTGATTTCAATGTGCTTAGTTTTAGAATGTTGAATGGGATTCTTAATAGTAAAATATGCAACAGTATTGTCAATAAGAATATGGGTGTTCAGAAAATTCAAACCATAGTCCAGCATCTGATTTTGAATCCATAGAACTTGTGAACAGCATGCAGATGCAGCAATGTATTCAGCTTCAGTAGTGGAGATTGAGACAGTAGTTTGCTTTTTGCATTGCCATGACACTAGCCCTTCACCCAAAAATTGACATCCTCCTGAGGTTGACTTTCTGCTCATGTTACAGCCATCATAATCACTGTCTGTGTAGGCAATCAGATCAAAAGATTTATTATTTGGATACCAAATTCCCAAGTCTGGTCTTCCCGTCAAATATCTAAAAATTCTCTTCACAGCATTCATATGGGAGACTTTTGGATTTGATTGGAATCTTGCACACACACATACAGCAAACATGATATCTGGTCTTGTTGTAGTAAGGTACATCAGGGATCCAATTTTGGCTCTATATTCATGTTCATCTACAGGCTCCCCCTTTTCATCAGCAATCATCTTTTCTTTAGTGTCCATAGGAGTTGAAGCAGTTTTGTACTCATGACAAATGAACTTGTTCAAGATGTCTTGCACATATTTGGTCTGGTAAATGAAAATCCCTTCAGCTTTCTGTTGAACTTGCAATCCAAGGAAGAAGTTCATTTCTCCCATAGAGCTCATGATGTATTTGGACTTCATTACCCCTTCAAACTCCATGCACATTTGTTCATTTGTAGATCCAAAGATGATGTCATCCACATACACTTGCAACAGAAGAAAATTTGATCCCTTTCTTTTGTAGAAGAGTGTCTTGACAATGGCTCTTCCTTTAAAACCATTTTCAAGAAGATGATTTGACAGCTCATCATACCAAGCTCTAGGAGCTTGATGTAATCCATATAGGGCTTTGTTCAACTTATACACCCTGTTTGGATACAAAGGATCCTCAAAACCTGGAGGTTGAGCGACATACACCTCTTCATCAATCTTTCCATTTAGGAATGCAGACTTAACATCAAGCTGGAACACCTTAATGTTCTTTGAGGCAGCATATGCAAGAAAGATTCTGATAGCTTCAAATCTTGCAACAGGTGCAAAGGCATCCTCAAAATCTATTCCTTTTTCTTAAAGGCATCCCAGTGCCACAAGCCTAGCTTTATTCTTAATCACCAAACCCCTCTCATCCCTTTTGTTTCTAAAAACCCATTTAGTTCCTATTGCATATATGTCTATTGGTCTATCAACAAGATCCCACACATGTAGGTCTCTGAACTGTGCTAGTTCCTCCTGCATTGCTTCCACCCAACTATTGTCTTTTAGTGCTTGAGCAACGTTCTTTGGTTCTATTTGGGATAGAAAGCAGGAGTAAACATAGATGTTTGCAATCTCAGAATGACTTCTTGTGACTCTTTCATGCAAGTCTCCAATGATGTTTTCAGAAAGATGATTCTTTTCCACATAAGGAGTTTGTACAATCATATCTGTAGACACATTTGTGTGAAGATTTGTTTCATTGAGATCCAGTTCTTCAATGATCAAATCAGTTTCTGCATCATGAAATTCTGGTGCTTCTTCATTATGTTGTCCTGAAGTAGATGCACCATTATTTTCTAAATTCAGTCTTTGAAACAGATCTTGAAACCTTGCAGTAGACGCAGCTTCTTCTTCATTTGCTTGGTTACTTGTGTTTCCCTCATTCTGAAGTTGATCATTCTGTACTTCTTGATTTGTCAGATTGGTCTCAGTATGATCATGTTCAAGACTGTGATTGTTTTCTTGATTATTTTTTTGATCTTGTTCAACAATATCACTTGAGGAAAGCTTCACAAAAGTATATTCCTTTTCTTTTCTAGCAACCTTTTTCCACAACTCTTCTAAGTCCAATGGTTTCTTCTTCTTATCTTCAATTTTACTGGTCTTGTAGAATGAGTCATCTTGAAAGACCTTATCAACTTTTCATGATCAAACAGCCATGCTGCACCATCAACTGTATTTAATTGATTTTCAATAAAGATGATGTCAGATGATTCTATAACACTCAAATGGTCTTTCACATATACTCTGTATGCTTTGAGTGTGTAGAATATCCAACAAAGAAACAATCTAGGGATTTTGTTTGAAACTTGTTCAAATAATCCCTTGTGTTCAGAAGAAAACATTTGCATCCAAAGGAATTGAAAAACTTGATATAAGGCTTTCTATTGTGGAATATTTCATAAGGAGTTTTGTTATGCCTTTTGTTGACAAGTACCCTGTTCTGAACATAGCAGGCTGTATTTCTGGCTTCAGCCCAAAAAGTAACAGGTAAATTAGCATCTGCTAACATATTTCTTGCAGCTTCAATCAAAGTTCTATTCTTTCTTTCTGCAACACCATTTATTCCTTTTTCTGCACAAAATTCTTGCATAACTCCATTCTTGAACTCAGTACCATTGTCACCTCTCATCATTTTAACCTTCTTATTCAGTTTGTTCTCAATCATTGTTACACATCCCTTAATCAACTCTGCAGTCTCATCCTTGGTACTTAGGAAATAAACCCAAGTATATCTTGAATAGTCATCAATGATCACAAGACAGTATCTTTTCTTTCCTATACTTGGGACACTGACAGGTTCAAAGAGATCCATGTGAAGTAATTCAAGTATCTGATCAATTGAGTTGATGAGCTTTGGCTTATGAGTAGATTTGTGTTGCTTTTCTTTCTGACATGAACTACATTGATCTTCCAATTTGAATTCTCTTGTAGGTAAGCCAATCACATGCTCACCTTTCACAAGTCTGTTCATGTTCTTCAAGTTCACATGGCACAGTTTCCTATGCCACAATTTTGACTCATTTTCAGTGGCTTTGGACACAAAACATGCACCTCCCCTTGAAACAACTTCTTTCATATTCAATTCATATAAATTGTCATTTCTTGGTGCCATCATCATAATCATTTCAGGTGGGATTACAAACTCAGGTTTTAGTATGAAATAGTGGGAATCATCAAAACTGACTTTGTACCCCTTATCACACATTTGTGATATGCTCAGTAGGTTATACTGTAGACCCTCAACATGAAACACATTATCAAATGAAACTTTTCCATTTGTTAAAATTCCTTTCCCAACAATTTTTCCACCATTTTCATCACTCCCAAATGCTACAGGACCTTCAAACTTTTCTTCATAATTGACAAGTGATCTTTTGTCAAAAGACATGTGCCTAGAACAACCACTATCCATATACCATATGTCATTCAGAGGAGTGGACTGTTCCTGCATAAAAAGAAAGAGTTTGATTAGTTGAGTGATGAAGTGCAGGCTGTTTTAGCTTGCAACTCATCAATTTCAGTTTCAGTGGCAGCTTGGGAAGTGAGTGTTGTTGGTTCAGGATCCTCATGAGTGACTTCTATATTATCTGAATTGTCTGTCT
Source organism: Bidens hawaiensis (assembly GCF_021521415.1). Classification (NCBI taxonomy): domain Eukaryota; kingdom Viridiplantae; phylum Streptophyta; class Magnoliopsida; order Asterales; family Asteraceae; genus Bidens; species Bidens hawaiensis. The sequence goes on along the minus strand of NW_027492413.1, from coordinate 59,075 downwards.
CATAACCACACTCTCTTGGGGTTTTAACAAATGAGGTTGAGTTCTGGCATTCTGCTGAGTCAGTGGCATACTCCTTTATCACATATTCCTTCTTTAAAGAGTAGTCTCTTACATCAGCAACTGTCTCAACCTTAGTTTCAGCCTTAGGTTTCCAAAGGAACCCTTCAGGTTCAAACCGATGTTTCAATAGAAACTTTTCATCACCAGTAAGTTCAGTTGGTTTTTTTCTAGGAAAGACACCTCTGATTCTTGTCTCCTCATTGTTTGGTGATCCTTGAGAACTATCAAATTTGACTGATTGTGTATCCCTTTTAGGAATGATTCTCAAGGGTTGAAAGTTCTTTTTGACATTTCTCTCATGCTTTATAGGAGATTTACTCCTTTGAGCTTGTTTAGCCACATTTTTCTTGGCTTTCACTGATGGTTTCTGGCTTTCTTTCTTCAGTTCTTCCTTTCCACAAACTTTTCCCTTTCCCAGCTATTCATTATACTTTTGCTTGTACACAAAAAAGTCTTGTCCATACTTTGTTTCATCTGGGACATGAAAAGGCTTGAATTTGAGTCTTTCATTACAAGAATCTGTATGATGACCATACTCATCACACTTCTTGCACCAAACCTTTCCTTTATATTTCTCATGTTATTTTTCTTTCTTGAATCTTTCACTTGGTCTGGGTTCTTTGACTCCAATGGTCTTCTGATTCTTTAGACTCTCAAAGTTGATTGAGAAAGGAACAAACTCCTCAATCTTGATGTCTTGTCTTTCAGTTTTGCTCCTGACAAATACAATTTTTTGCATATTCAGTTGTTCTTCATCTTGACTTTCTCTATGTCTTGATTGTCTCTTCTCATATTCTTCCATGGTTTCCACTTCTCCAATATCAAGTATCTCATGATTAGAGAAAATAGGGTAAATTGGGATAAAATTTTAAACATCCACATTTTCTTTCACCCTTTTCTTGTTGTTCTGCTTTAACTTTTCCAATAATTCTTTGCTTGGAGGTCTTACATCACTGGAATTTAGCTTCTTCTTTTCACATATGTCAAAGGACACATGCTTTCTCTTTATTCTTTCATTCTGTTTCTTCATTCTTGATGTGACAGGTGGATACATTGGAAGTTTGTCAATGGATTCTGGTTTCTTGTATTTTCTTCCTCTTTCAGCAGCTTTGATTTCCTCATCAGTGATTTGATCACTCAAATCACTCAAGTCATCTTGATTCAAATCAATTGAATCAAAGTCATCTTCAGAAAATTGAACTCCAATTGACTTTTCTTCTTTCATATCTTTCTTCACTACAAATTCTCCTTCTTCACTCACCTTAATATTCTTATACAAATTCACAAGTTCTTCTTTGTCTTGAAAGACATCTTTGAATTGTTGTAGATATGCATTTTTTTTCTCCTTTTCAACTTTTGGCATAAAGTTGTTGTTGAATGGTGGTGGTACTGCTTTGTACTTGTCTTCTTCCTTTACTTGGTTTAGAATTCCACAGATGTTTCCAGTGGAGACCAAGTTCTTCAAGAATTCATTGTCAACTTGCAGCTTTGTGTTCTGCAACTTCTCTTCTATAATCATTTTCTTCAACCCATCTATTTCAGTTGTGAACCTTTTCTGAGCTCTGTAACTGTTTACACAATCGTCTTCCAAACTTTTCATTCTTTCTTCACCTATCAGTTCACTTGCCTCATATGCATTGATAATACTTTGTTTCTTAAAACACTCACTTTCCAGCTTGCCTACTTTCATTTTCAAATCATTGATAACTTCAGTTAAATCAATAGTAGGAGCAGAATGTACCTGAGATGATGATACAGTTTCTTTCTCAATTATGGCCATGAATGCCACATTTGCTTTCTTGATATCATCTGCAATGTCTTCTTCATGATTGCTCCAATCAAAGTTACCTTCATGCTGTGTTGTTACAGCAACATTCCCTTGATTTCTGATCTGATTTTGGTTGGCTAGAATAGTGTTGTTTGGAACATTTTGAAGGTTTTGGTTGTTGTTTCTTTGAAAACCTTGATTCTGAGGCACTCCTTGATCATGATTGTTCATTTGAGGTTGGAAGTTGTTGAAGTTGGGATTATAGTTGTTGTTGGGATTGTTGTTAAAGTTGTTGTTGAAGTTGTTGTTGTTGGTTCTCTGCTGATTCTGTTGATATTGAGGTTGCTGATTTCTTGGTTGGTTTTGAAACCGGTTCAGTTAAAAGTTTCTTGGCATGTTACACTCTTTTGCAAAATGACCAGGCTGTTTACAATTATAGCAGATGGCCTTTGAATTGTCAAAACCAATTCTTTCATTAGGCCCTGATAGGAGTGACCTACCAGTCCTGTTGTATAGCCTTTTGCTTCTAAGAGCCAACATGGCTGCTTGCCACTTCAAATCCAAGTCCTCCAAGTCATCACCATTTATCTGCTCAAGATCATCTTGTACCACACTTGTGTGAATTAAACTCTTTGCAACAAATGCATTATATGACTCAGTAAACATTGAAAGCAAGGCCTGTGTTTCATTGCCTTGACTATTTCCACTACTAGTATGAGGTACATGCCCACTTGCCATTGAGGCAGAATCAGTGTCATCATTTAGTTGCACATTGAATCTTTGCCGGTTTCTAAGATTACTTGTGCTACCACCTACAAAATATTTTGGAGTATCCGCATTATGCTCAACTGGTTCTTCAATAATGGGAATTTGTTGTTGATTCTTGGTAGTCAAATTTCCCATGGGTGCAATCAATGCATTTGAAACATTGAAGCAAGGTCTTTCCTCCTTAATCATCTCATTCTCTATCATCTCAATCTCTGCAGCCTGAAGGAAGCACACTACATCATCCAATTTCAAATCATTGAAGTTGTGCTTCTGATGGATGAATTTACAGGCAGTGTACCACTTCTTTGGCATTGAGTTGAGCAACTTGGTATTAAAGTCAAAGTTAGTCATGACATAGTCTGTGGTTCTGAGATCATTCACTATTGCTAAGAACCTTTCAAGAATAGACTTCAACCTTTCTCCATCTTTATACTTAAACCTCTGTGTTTCAGTCTCTGCTTCTTGATGTTTTTGAGCTCAATGTTTCCCTCAAACATTTCAAGTATTGCATCATACATTTCCTTGGCAGTGGCATGATGTGCAAATTTGGTGAGTATCTCCCAAGATAGACCTAACTTTAACATTGCTAAAGCCTTGTCATCTACTTTTCTCATTCTTTCTCTCACAGCAGCAGTTGCATCTGGATTTGCACCTTCCTCAACAGTGCCTTGTGGACCATTCTTGATTGAGTTCCACATATCAATATCATTATAGAAAACGGCTGCTTCAAACAAGACATTTCACTTTGTGAAAGTTTCCTTTCCATACAGTCTAGGAATCTTGTTAGTAGACACTTCTTGTTCTTCGTAACTAGACATTTTGAGAAATCAAAAATAGTTTCTTTGTAAAAATAGAGTTCAAAAATAATCCGATCTGAAAAACGGTTGTTCAGATCTGATGTGTCTGATGCGATTTGAACAAGATTTATATATAAAAATTAAAGCTTTAAACAAAATAAGGAAGAGAAAACACCAAAAGATTGTAGATCTGGAAGAAAAATGAAGAACATAGCTGCTGACGTCACTCTTCAATGGAACAGTGGTCTGCTTACGTCATCTTTCTTCAAATCTTTAATCAGCAACAAGAATCTTTCCAAAATAGTAGCAACAAGCTCTGATACCACTTGTCAAGTCCCCGATTTCAGCTGGATCTTACTCAAATCATGTAAACTCACACAAATAGATGTGTCGACAAGGGAGTTAATGACGGGTTGCTATATTTAGAAAGATTATTGTTTGTTAAGGCGGAATCAATAACAAACAGGGTAGTTGCTATTAATAATCAAAGGTAACTAACACACACAAGATTCACTCAAAAGATTTCCATTCATACAAAGTTCAACATACAAAAGGATAATCGATTTAGGGTTTCTTGATAGGAAAGTTATGTCCGTACTATTCTAAGACAGCCGTCACACTCAATAATATTCTCTCTAAATTAATGAGTCTGTCTGCCTTTTGTGCCGCAGGAGGTGTGCCCTAATTATTCTATTTATAGGCCTAACACCTCCTTTACAGCTGTCATTCCTTCTCGAAACCCTAAATGCTAAAACATATTCAAATTACATATTCAGAATTATTCTAAGTGTAAAACAAGTCTTCCGGGTAGGCTTTGCATAAATATTCATTTTCCGAGTAGGCTTTGTGCTCTGCCATCCTTCAGCACTTGGTAACATAGAAGTGTGCCCGGGATCAGTTTCCGGGTAGACTTTACTTGAAGAGTATTTTACCAAGTAAAATACTCACCGAGTAGACTTCAATCTTCTTAACTTAGCCAGACTTTGCCCGGCAAACCCTTACGAGCAACCTTGTTCTTCAATGGTCCATTCAACTTGTTGCTAGATAAGAGCTTATTAGCAAAGTGTGCTCGGTAGCACTGTCCCTTGCTTGTGTTGAACCTTGTCCGATGTTACTTAGAGATATTCCATTAAAACATCAAGCCTACTTGGACCATAATTATTAATGATACCTTGCCCGGTCTTCCAATCACTTGGCTTCAGAGCTTGGTTAGCCAAAAGCTTACTCGGGAGTAAACATCACTTGGCTATAAAGAACAAACATCACTTGACGTGATTGTCATTGATTCAATTATCCGACAATCAAAATGGGTCGGGTTACGGGTAAAATTTTAATTAGATAAAACCAAGTTGTTATAATCTCCCCTACTTTAGGGAATTACTTCCCGAAATTAAGTAATACTACAGCAACACCATTAAATTTTAAGGAAGAGAAAATTTTAATATTACTTTTAAACTTTTAAAATTATCATAACACAGAACTTTGAATAGTTAAAACAATACTCCAAATGAAAATCCGATAAGGACACTTATATATAGGATGTACCGGCGGTGTATTCACCATTTATCATCTCTACATTTGTACCATTATCCCAACTACTTTCGATCCTATTTTATGACACATAATTGCATGTTTTATGATTTCCATGCAAGGACGTTGGTAATTACGTATGCATCCATAATTACTTAGATCGTCGGATGGTCCGAATAACTCATCCCAATATGTGGGTTACAAAACTTTTGAAAAGCATGATTTGGAGAAAACAAGAGTTTTAATATATTTTGGTTATAAATGGAAAATAGTCAATGTGTAAAATGTTGCTAAAAATGAATTCAATCCTGGATTGATTTAATAAAATATTAAAGTTTCTAAAGCGTCTTTTGAAAAAGATTTAAATCTTTGAAATTTGGAAAGGAAAGGATTCCTTAGGGTTGGGAGTGAAACAAGTTGGGATAAATGAGGACAAGAGATAAACCAGGAGTACGATAGTATATGTAGTTGTCTTTTAAAAAGATAGATTTTATTGGGTGAGCATAATTACTTAAAATTTGATAATTATTAGAATCGAAATTGTTTAAATCATAAGATCGAATAAAGATTTATTATAATGTACGATTGAGAAAGATAAAGAATGTTTAGATAAAAATGACAAAAACGTCTTTTTGATAAACATAATTATGATCGATTTGGTTTATCCGATTTAACAAAACTTGATTAATTAGATCTATAAAAATTTGAATAATTGAAGTTGTTTGTGTGGAAATATTTTGATTAGGTTGCAAGGTAGGGTTTAACAGACTACGTTTGGAAATTTTGAGCTTGAAGAACATGATTGAATCAAGAACACACATGGCGTATGTGATTAGGATTTCCATAGTTGTAGCAATTACAGGTATCAGGGTATAAAATATGAGAAAACGTCGTAGCATGGGTTTTAGAATTAGACAGCATAGACCGTTGTGGAATGTCTTGTGGTACTTGGCAAGTGAAGCATAATGAGTGAATTTTTGGGTAAAGTTTCTTGTTTGAGGCGCTATAATTTTGTTGAGATTGATTGTTAATTTGATTTAACAACATATCGTTGATGTTTATACTGTTTGTATTTATGTTTTGAAAACTAAGTGTATATTTTATAGATCGTAGGTGGTATCTCATTAACTAAACATATGGCCATGAGGCAGTTATAGAGAATAAATGATTGATGTTTATTTGATGTTGAGAAACATTCTAAGATAAATAAAGGTGTGATTTAATGAAAAGATTGGATAGTTGTGCAGATTTCATATGAGTCATTGTGTAACATGAAACTTAAATATGTTATGCTGATGTTTATTCATAACTTAAGGATAAGTTAGAATCTAGATAGAAAATCAATGAGTTAATTTGATGAGTGAATAAGTTTTATCAAAGTTTAATATGTTTTAACAAATTAAAATTTGAGGTTGCATACTTGAAATATGTTTAGTCGTTTATGTATATGATACCATGAGTATAAGAAGGTCATTCTATTATTAAATTCTGCAATAATATCATTTGAATTATTGGATATTTTGATAATATAATAGCATGATAAGATGAATAGGTAGAATCCAATATAGTGTAAATTGTTTTGATTGGCTTGTGATAACCGAGTCTTGATGCATGAAGAATGTGTATCCGATTAAGGGAATAAAACTGTTTTGAGTGTATAAATAGATCAAATCAATAAATCTTGATTCAAAAGTGATTTAGTAAATAATTAATTTGAATAATTGCACAATTGAATAATATAATAGTTAAATAAAATCATAAATTGTTTCGTATAAAATATAAGGCCCCGGTCCCGGTGCCTTACTTTGACGTTGGATTTACTCATAAACACAGTTCTAAATGTCAGAGTTAATTAAAACTTTTGCGGAATATAAAACCTTCATTAAACATTACATAGTAATTCATAAACATGTCTTAAACAAACATTCTTGTCTTTTAGAATCAAAAAACCAATTATAAAACATCATGAGTCTTCATATGCAAGCTTCTTATTCTTCTTCCATGTGTCCACCTTCAAGCCAACTGTCTCATCCTACTCACCTGCGTGCATACTAAAAGTCAGCTACGCTGAGTGAGTTCTAGTTAATCAGGCAACATACAATACATTGACATATTTATATATACATATCTGTAAATACATATTACATACTTAGCTTGTTATCTTTCTTTCATTCATACATACATACTTTCTTTCTATCTTTCATACTTTCATACATTCATAATACATACATAACTATCTTTACCATCTCAGATATTTTTAAGGTTTGGTCCCTTCCTTCTCTATCTCAGATATTATTAGGGTTTGGTCCATTCCTTCTCTATCTCAGATATTATTAAGGTCTGGTCCCTTCCTTCTCTATCTCATATATTATTCGGGTCTGGTCTCTTCCCTTTCTATCTCAGATATTATTAGGGTCTGGTCCCTTCATTTTCTATCTAATCAACCATTCCTACACTTGTTCATACAAACATTCCAATATATACATTCATACATATTCTTACTCATTCATGCATCTTATATAAGACACACCTTTCCTGGTAATACGTGCAATATCCGAAGATCGTTCACGTACTGACAATCATACATTCATAATATTCATACATATGATCACATCAATCATCATAGCATACACTTACCATTTAAGTTAAGTGTATTAACGTTCATATTAAGTATGCACACAGACCCGAAAACATAACAAGGAATTGGGGCTAGAAACTCACTTGAGTCCTGTTACGTTCACCGTTAATGGTCATTCCTTTCTTTAGTTGTGCTTGACTAACTGTATAACAATTACACGTGTCAATTAACTATCACTACCCATATCATGTTTCTAGTTTGATTATAACCCTCAACGAGCGGGGTTCTAGGGACGGCAGCCCCTAGCAGGGTCCAAGAGGCAGAGCCCCTGGCTGCCATTCTTCATTAGAATTCTAATTTATTATTTTATTTGCTAACTCAAAAAGTTCAAGGGCTTCTTTGTAATTAATCCATTATATTATAAGTCCAGGGACCTTTCTGTCATTCTCTCAAAGTTTAATTCGTTATTCTGCTCTTTAACGAATGGGGCTCATAACGAATGGACTCTCATAACGAATTGGTCTTTATAACGAACTGGCCTTTATAACGAGCTGGCCTTAACGAATGATCATAACAAACCGCTGCTAATTCGTTATTTCTTCTTAACGAATGGGCATAAAGAATTGTTGTTAATTTGTTATTTCTCCTTAACGAATGGCATAAAGAATTATTGTTAGTTTGTTATTTCTCCTTAACGAATGGGCATAACGAATTACTGTTAATACGTTATTCCTGTGTTAACGAATTAGGGTTAGGTCAAAGAATGTCAGAATATTCTCTGACATTCCCTTTAACCTCATACCCACTTTCAGAATTCATCCTCGCGTTACCAAGTATAATCTGGTCCTCGCTGTGAATTCCACTTAATCTTAATTAATAAAGCTTGGTATGTCCAAACTGTTTAGTTTTCCCATCTACTATCACTATGGAATTAGTTATGATATCAAACATGTCTTCTATGAGTACCTCTATTACTAGTACTTTCGTTGCCTCATCGCTTAGGCACTTTTCAATCCGTATACATGGCAGAACATCTTGTATAGTACTTAGCCGCTGGAATACTTTAATCAATAAACTAAGTGACCAATCATGGAGATAATCCCATAAGGCCCAATATATTAAGAAGCTATTTTCGGTTTTGCCAAACCTCATATCACCTCTCTCCAAGGTGATGCCTTAAAATGCCTTGTCACCTCTATTTAGTGACAATGGTTTCCTTTGAACGTTGGCATAACTCCTTTGCCAATCACGCGCTGCTTTCAACTTGTCTTAAATATTATAAATCCGATTGGTTGTTTCTCGAATCAATTCCAATCTTATGGCTTGATTGACGCCCATTTTCAATTTAACAAATTTGTGATAATTACTTCACCCATAAAAAGCTTCAAGCTCTCGATGCTTCCTTCCCCGCCTTCCAATAATGGAAGTAGGGTGACTATTTTGATCTGAGATAATTGAAAATGGCACTCCACGACGAGATACCATTTCACCATCAGGAATTTAGGCAAGAATTCATTGTGGTAATCGTCATAGATTGGAATGAAATGCGAGGATTGGTTAATCGATCCGCGATTACCCAATTTTCCTCATGCCTTTGATATATCTTGGGAATTTGCATCCCGAAATCCAATGTAATTTATTCCCACTATCATTGGCGATTTTTCTGTTATTGTGGCATTCCCAAGGGTTTTCGGTATGCAGCCTTATCTCTTGCATAACTTAAATTTTCACCAACATACGTAACCATATCTTTCTCCACTCTCAGTCATTAACAACATCCTTTCAGAGATCTGTATCATCAATAATCAAATCCGATCCCGGATGTATGGATTATTTCGATCTATGCGCTTCGTCAATGATTAATTCACGAAGGTCATGGAGGGTCGGGATCCAAATCCGATTTTTGAAGTGGAGAATTTCGTGCACGCGTTGTTCGAAATTTTTCTCATTGCCGTAAAGTTCCTCCTTTTCCAATTGTCCCTCTTTCAACGCCTCACGTTGAGCGACTCGAATCAGATCCGAAAAGTTCGACTGGACTATCATCCCCAACGCCCTCATTCGCAATGGCTTAACCCGATCTTTCCTACTAAAGGCATCGGTTACGACGTTAGCCCTGCCGGGTGGTAACGGATGTCACAGTCGTAATTGTTTAACAACTCAACCCATCTTCGTTGCCTCATATATAGTTCTTTCTGATCGAATATGTGATGCAAACTTTTATGATCGGTGAAGATGGTGCACTTCGTATCGTAGAGACAATGTCTCCACATTTTAAGTGCATAGATAACCGCTCCCAGTTCTAAGTCGTGAGTAGTGTAATCTTACTCGTGTACTTTTAACTGTCGGGAAGTATAGGCTATGACCTTATTATACTGCGTCAACACGCATCCTAATCCTCTACGCGACGCGTCACAATACGCGACAGAACCATCGTCTCCATCGGGGAGACTTAAAATCGGCGCTTGGTACAATTTTAACGGTTTCTATCTTATTTGGATCTTTGCATAATCCTTGTTGCTTTACAACATGACCAAGGGATTATGCCCTCTTTATTCAAAATCACATTTCGAAAACTTCGCGTATAGCTCATCTTGCTTTAACACTTCCATAATTTTCCTTAAACGTCGTTCGTGCTCTTCTTTATGTTGCAAATATATCAAAATATTATCAATGAATGCTATGACAAATTTGTCAAAATAAAGTTTACAGACCCGGTTCATGAGTTCCATGAACACTGCCGGCACATTTGTTAGCCTGAACGGCATGAATAAGAATTCACAATGGCCGTACGAGTCCGAAACGCTGTTGTTGCAACGTCCCCTTCTTGTATTTCTCATTTGGTGATAACTATAGCTAAGTTCAATTTTTCTAAAGATAAATCGCCCTTTGCAGTTGGTTAAACAGATCATTTACTTCGAAGAAGTGGATACCTATTCTTGATCGTCACTTTATTCAATTCTCCCTACTCGATACATATCCTAACACTTCCGTCCTTCACTTCCCAAATACACCGGTGCACCCCATGGCGACTAACTAGGTCGTATACAACCTTTATCCAATAATTCTTGCATTTCAGTTGGCGCAAGTCGGTAAGATGCTTTAGCAACAGGGCCAGCTTGAGGTATTAAATCGATTCTGAATTCGACCTGTCGGGTTGGCGGTAATCCAGGAAGTTCTTCTGGGAAAATTTGTGGAAATTCGCGTACCACCGGGATATCTTCTGTATGTTTTCTTTTAAATACTTTGGCAAACGCGTTTGTTAAATACACCACGTCTTCTTGTCGTAAATATTATAACATCTCAAGATGAGATTTGAGTGGCAATATAATACCGTACACTTTTCTCTGTATTTAATCGCTTCATCGTCCGAAAGAGAGCTTCTAATCATCTTCTTTTCATAGTTGATTTCTGCTTCCTGTTGAGTTAGCCAATCCATGCTAACTATTACGTCAAAACTTCTTTGTTTTACTGGTCGTAGGTCGATAAGGAAAGTTAATCGTTCAGAATAATAGGACAATTCCGTACAATTTAGTTAACCAATAGGGGTTTACCGTTAGCGATTCTACAGTATAGGGTTCTATAGTTTCACTAATCGTATCTTTCCAAAGGGTAGGAGGTTAGCAGGAACTAACTTCTATCGACGACCGTAAAAATTATCACTGAAGTCTATTGATTTAAAACTACCACATACTTAACACCACCTTTGGATCATGACGTGCTTTATTCAAATTACTCACAAAAGCACGGCTCCTTGCTTGATCAGAGGTTGATGCTTGTCATGAGGTTCGTCTTCCAAACTACACCTTGGTTCAACTTTGGGCAATTTCTCTTGAATCGTTCTGTACTGCCACATTCATAGCAAATACAACTGTTTGGCATAATTTGATTTCTTTGGGTGGATTGTTATTGAAGTTGTTGGGTTCGGAGTGGTCGTACAGGAATGGGTTGGGGGTTGCCGGTTCACAAGGCTTCAATTGGTTCTACAATTGGGGCATTACGTCCATCTTTACTACACCTGTGGCCCACTATCACTCGACATTCTTCTTCCTGCCGATAACCATATATTTTCCACATTCAGGGAAGGACCCTTTATGCGGTTCATGGTTTCACACCAGAACTAGTCTTAGTATAATTCTGGGTTGTAGGACATACCTACTTATTCACAAGTCTATCTTGCACTATACCTTTATCATTTCCCTTCTTTAACACTCGACGTCTCACCTAACGTCCTTCCATTCCGCTTACCATAAAGTCAAATATATCAATGCTGGCTTGTGCCACAACCCTTCCAAAGGTTGTATATATTTTACAGGGTTGACTATACTCCTTATCGATGGAGTTAGTCCCCAATCTAGCACTCACTTTGCTTTGTTTCAGGAGTAATTAGCCATGTTACCAGACATGACAATTCCTTCAAACGATTTGCGTGTTCTAAGTGATCAGCACACAACATTTCTATCTTTCATAGCTCAGTTTCCAATCTCTGAGTTTAATTACTCGAATAAAAATGCTCTAGCACAAGAATTTTAAATCCTGACCATATCATCTGAGTAATAATTTTCCAACTATAATTTTTGTACCATCGTGTTCCATCACGATACAACATAATCTACCAACATATCTGTAGCATATTTCACTACACAATATTCTAGACTCTTACCAATATCCTTAACCATTTCGATCTTTTCCATCCACTCGCTAATCTATTCCACCCTTAACCATCAGTAAACTGTTAATAATTTCCTTACCACAAGCAACAAACATATCCTTCATACCGGATCTAATTCATTACGACTACTATTCATGTTTAGTTTATAACTAATACTTGTAGTTATAATAGCATTCGGTGTAACATTTTCACTCTTAGTAATTACATTAAAAGTTGAAATATTCATAATCATGTGATTGCTCGATCTATAATTCCGCGATCACATTTGCATCAACACTAGCAGTGAACAGTGATACGACATTCGGTATCATCATCTGCTATCTTTGAGCAATCAACTGAATCATATCAATCTCCATCATTGGAGTTACTCATTTATGTCATTCTGCCGTACTCATCCCGTACGCAGTAATCAATACTAATCTCACCATATAACTCGTTACCAGCTCAATCATAACAACAGGTACACATACACACCAAATATTATCACATATATTACACATACCGGCATCTAGTATATATGTCCCACAACTATAATAACATATGGACTTAACCTGACATCGGTTAACGTTTAAATATGTTTCATAACCCTTGTCACCAACTGACATATAGACCTTTCTCAACAAAGATCAATGTTTAATATGCTTGATTTCAATATCCTTTTGCATGTCAGCATAACCGATACATGCTCACCGTGAGCACCGAACGATTACGTACCACGGAGTTATAATATCCGTGTCTATTCGTATATCCGGCATACACAGTATACCTCCTACGAACGAACAACCAACTATGCCATAATGATTCCAACACTTCTTTGTGTATAGGTAATCATTCTACTCGAGCATACATGGGTGTAAACATCTAACGGATGTAAGGATAACATAGGAAGTTATTAGAATAGGCGGTACCGGTGTTGGTAGGGTATGGGATTTATCAATTTTTGGTTGGGAGTGACGGTTACTAGACATTTCTGGTTAATGTCAAACGGGATATTTGATTTGGTACCATCATAACTATAACCCGATAAGTCCGACTTATCACCAACCGATGCACTAGAAATTTCAGCATCCTCGGTACTTTTTATTATCACATCCCCCGGTTCCTTATCCGGGTCTTATTTCCCAATACTTGAACCCACAAGACATGCACACGTATATATATATATACACACTAGCACATATAAATAATATTATATACTGTACACATATGTTGCCATTTTTACCTATTAATGTACCCCGTGACATTCCCCTGAATTCCCTCGTGCGGACAAGTATGTTATTATGTTCCGGACCATAATAACTCACTTGTCCATCCAAGTTCATCCAGACCTCGTCACTATAAATTATTAGTTGATATTCAGATCCTATAACACTTGAGCTACTGGTTATATTTTAGGTATCTTTTAAAGACATCCTAATTCTTTATAACCAATGGCTCTGATACCAAGTTCTGTAACACCCCGTGACCGCAGCGGAAACGTAAACGGGATGCGACAGACACCTCTGATATCAACCACATTGTTTATAAAGAAAACCGAATGCATTAATATACTTCAAAATTACATTATCTCATCTTTCATTACCGTCTAGGTGATACACACATCATACAATACGATTCATAATTCTATCCATTATAATGTATCCTAACATCCAGCACGCAACCTTACACACATCAAGCACTTAGCACGTAATCACTCACTTTATCTTAGTTGAACCTGAAAAGCATGTGAGAAAGCGGGTCAACTACGAATAGTTGGTGAGTTTCACTAATTTAAATACACCATAACAAATCATTATGGTAATCATAAATAAGCGATGTAATTATACTGAGCCCACAAGTGAAAAACACTATTAACCCCGAAAAATATCAAATAACCCCTGGGGACACTGTTAACCCAGAACACTTCCAATAACCTCTGGGAACTCTGTTATCCCAGAAACACATTTAATAACCTCTGGGGACACTGTTAACCCAGAACACTTCCAATAACCTCTGGGAACTCTGTTACCCCATAAACACATTTAATAACCTCTGGGGACACTGTTAACCCAGAACACTTCCAATAACCTCTGGGAACTCTGTTACCCCAGAAACACATTTAATAACCTCTGGGGACACTGTTAACCCAGAACACTTCTAATAACCTCTGGGAACTCTGTTACCCCAGAAACACATTTAATAACCTCTGGGGACACTGTTAACCCAGAACACTTCCAATAACCTCTGGGAACTCTGTTACCCCAGGAACACATTTAATAACCTCTGGGGACACTGTTAACCCAGAACACTGTTTCGGGCCTTACAATATTAACACTCAAACAATTACCATTTTAATACATTACCGTACCATTTTAAATGTGTTACCCCAGAAACACATTTAATAACCTCTGGGGACACTGTTAACCCAGAACACTTCCAATAACCTCTGGGAACTCTGTTACCCCAGGAACACATTTAATAACCTCTGGGGACACTGTTAACCCAGAACACTGTTTCGGGCCTTACAATATTAACACTCAAACAATTACCATTTTAATACATTACCGTACGATTCCCGTACAATAAACATTATATAAATACATTCATTTCCATGCGTTCAGCATGTACTTAATCATTTTGATAGAAACATGCTTTCCGCCCCGGGAAAATATTTAAAACATTTCAGTAAAAAGGGGCTCGTGAAAACTCACCTTAGCATATGCAAGCAGGTAACAACAATCATTATCAATTAACACGTCCAATCTGTAATATGATCCCTACGATCGTTATTATATAATTATTGTTTATATAAACTTTAACCTTATCAATCGGTACATCTGGGGACACTGTTAACCCAGTACTGTACCTGTTCCGGGGGCAATGTTAACCCAGAAATACTTCTCCGGACTCAGATTGTGATGTCGTTTAGAGTTCCATGGTCACAATTTCTATTAATCGTTTTCTCGTTTTGCGTGCCTAGCACGAATATCCGTTTTATGTTTCAAAAAATGAGTTTGGTCACACACGACCCGAAAATAGTGGTTGTCTGATAATTTAATTTAAAATGTGAAATTATAGCTCGGTTTAGACGTCCCGATTGGCCGCGGGACCCGTTTCCGTCTTTGGCGTACCGGAAACTGTTAAATCGGTTAAAAATACCCAAATCATCCGAATTATTTTCGGATGATTCATTTTTACTTGTTTAACTCAATTATATGGAAATAGTCCATTTTTAAGGTTTTTACACACCAGTCAGCTCGCTTAAGCGAACTTCACCGGTTTACGCGTTTTAACTTTAAAAGTTTGATAATTAGCACGATTAATTATCCGTTTACTCTCGGATCTTGAAATTTTGCACAAATCACTTTTTAATAGTGGGGAATTTTATAAAAATATTTCCAGAATTAATTCTTATATTTAAAATTTATTTATTTATTTTTAAACACCATTTAAACACTAAATATGTCGTAAATACCAACCGATCTTAGAAAAATCCCAAATTTCTCCTGGATGTCCCCTGCCATCCACATAGTCCCCTGTAATTTTTCCAAAACCAAAATTTTCTTTTAAATGCCAATTTTACTAAAACCGAGCTAGAAATCCCTAGAACTCATTTAACCGAAAAGCCTACTTAGACTTCTTCAACGGACCTCAAATTTTGTGAGTGACTTATACATGATATGAAAAGCTTATCCACAATTTTCCAGAATTTTTCATGATATTTAACTATTTTTCACCATTTTTGGCCAAAACCGAGCATTAAATTCACCAAATATTCATCCTTCATCCAAAAATTACCAAACATTCACAGAACTCATATTTCCATGTGTTTAACACCTCTGTAAAATTTCGTGACCTAACTCTAAACGACCAACAATCTGTCCAAAAACACATACACCGACAAAAACCGAATATACATTTCGTTTTCCGCCACTACAAGCTACAAACTCATCTTTCCGCCTTATCTACCACTAAATACAGAGCCTACAAACAACATACCACAATACCAAGCAAGTTACACTCACGATCAAGCCATTTCTTTCATGGTTACGGTTATGATACTAAAACAAAGATTTAACCGTAATAATTCGTTTTTGACTCTTTTAACTCCTTTCTTGGACCAAGATCCCTTGTATAACTTGTATACATCACTTGATCATGCAAGAATCGGTTCCATCTCGGGTTTTCACCCCTTTTCACTTGGAAACCTCATTTTCTTGAAAGAAAACTCAAGAAACAAAGATAAACACGTACATAACACGATCATTACCTCGTTATTCTTGCTAGAATTGTCGGTTTTTGGATTATGAACTTGAGAGAAATGAAGGATGTTGAGTTGGGATTGTGTAAAAAAGAAAAATGAATGTTTTGGTGGTGTTGGAGTCCGATCGGACTAGGTTAAGGGGTGGGGTGGGACCCACAAAATTCATTCTAGGCCACTCATTTGGATTTCCGTAATCTGGATAATGTTTTGGATAATCTGGTTCAGTTCGTTTCTCGGTTAAACGTTTAATTCGGCTTACAACAAGGCTAAAACGGTCGTTTTTGGTCTAAAAATTGAAATTTATATAAAACCGATTTAAAAACTTAATCCGTGACATTTATTAACTTAAAACGTCATATTATTAGTTATTACGCATCTTTTTCGGCTTGATCGATCGTCTCTTGCTCGGATTGGTATTAAAGGTTTCGTTTAACGTACCGACGTACTATTAAATCGAAATCCTTTTTCTGTGCTTTAATCCACTTATCCCGAAGCTTTAATACTTCGCAACATCACTAAATATCATATATCTCGTCTATAATTGAACCCTCGATTCATTCGGGTTTCAATAACTATCGATCGTTTGATCGCATATTCAATACGGTGAATTATATATTCACGTACAATCAATACAATGAACTATGTATTCTCGTATAATTACCATGGTAACTCATGTACCCGACATTACATATGACGTAACTAACGTCCTTCGGTTAGGGTATACCTGGTTTCGTCGGAATCGTTACAATCAACCTCAATGTCTACTAATGGTACATGCCACGTGTCATCAACTATACATTTTCTCATATGGGAAACATGAAAGGTCGAGTGAATTCTCTCTAGCTCTTAAGGTAAGTCTAGCTTGTAAGATACCTCACCCACACGTTCAACAATCTTAAACGGTTCAATGTACCCTAAAATAAGCCTTCCTCTCTTTCTAAAATGAATAATTCCTTTCCAAGGCGAGACCTTGAGCATCACATTGTCACCAACGTTAAACTCGATTGGTCATCGCCGCTTATCAGCATAGGAATTCTGACGATCTTAAGCGGCCTTCATTCTTGCTTTGATCTTGTCAAACTTTGAAGAGGTTTCTAGTACAACTTCCAAACTTCCAAGCTCTTTTTGATCAATCTCTCTTCAACATAAAGGGGTTCTAAAATGTCTACCGTATAGCATCTCAAACGATGGCATACCAATACTCGAATGGTAGCTGTTGTTATAAGAGAAGTCTATGAGATGCAGATGATCATCCCAACTTCCTCCAAAGTCTAAAACACAAGAACGTAGTATATCCTCAAGGGTTTGGATCGTCCTTTCAGACTGCCCATCGGTTTGAGGATGATACGCCGTACTGATGTTCAATCTTGTTCCCATAGCTTCATGGAACTTCTTCCCGAATCTTGAAGTAAAGCGAGTATCTCTATCGGACACTATTGATAACGGCACTCCATGCTTAGCCACAACCTCTTTTATGAAAACATTTTCTAACGTTTCTGACGAGATGGCCTCTCATATAGGCAGAAAGTGAGAACTTTAGTCAAACGGTTCACAATCATCCAAATGGTATCATGATGTTTAGCTGTACGGGGTAGCTTAGTTATGAAATCCATGGTGATGTGTTCCCACTTCCATTCTGGTATCTCTAAAGGCTGCATCTTTCCATAAGGTTTCTGGTGTTCAGCCTTGACTTGCAAACAAGTTAAGAACTTACTAACATAATCCACTACATCATTCTTCATACCCGGCCACCAGTAGTCTCTCTTTAGATCTTAATACATATTAGTGGATCCCGGATGAATCGAGTATCTCGACTTGTGAGCTTCATCTAAGATTCAACCTCTGAGATTTCCATGGCGTGGAACCCACATGCGGTCAAACCTAGTCTTCACACCGTGACTGTTTTCCATCAGCTCGTCTTGTTGCCTAAAAATTATTTCTTTCTACATTAATCCTTCATCTTTAAGCACCTCAGACTGCGCCTTGATGATTTCTTCGAAGAGGTCTGAGTTAATTATCAACTTATATTACTTCACTATTGCAATGATTTCATCATTCTTACAGCTTAATGCGTCAGCAACCACATTAGCTTTACCAGGATAGTATTTGATATCACAGTCGTAGTCTTTTATCAACTCTAACCACCTCCTCTGTCTCATGTTCAACTCCTTTTGCTCGAAGAAGTACTTCAAACTCTTATGATCGGTGTAAATAGTACACTTAGTACCATACAGGTAGTGTCTCCATATCTTTAGAGCATGCACTACTGCTTCTAAGTCTAAGTCATGTGTCGGGTAGAAACTCTCATGAACCTTCAACTGTCTGGACGCATAAGCTATCACTTTTCCTCGTTGCATTAACACGCAACCTAACCCACGATGCGAGGAATTAGTACAAACAACCAAATCCTCATCACCATCGGGTAGAGCAAGGATTGGAACTTGTGTGAGTCTCTTCTTTAATTCTTCTAAAGCTTATTCCTGAAACTTACCCCAATTGAATACTACAGACTTCCGAGTCATTCCGGTCAACGGTGCGGCTATCTTGGAGAAGCCCTTAATGAATCTCCTGTAATAGCCAGCCAACCCTAAGAAGTTGCGTATATCAGTCGGTTTCTGCGGAGTCTTCCAATTTACTATCGCCTCGATCTTAGCTGGGTCCCGGTAATCCCTTCAGGATTGATCACGTGATCTAGAAATTGGACTTCTCGCAACCAAAATGCGCACTTCGAAAACTTAGCACACAGCTTCTCTTCCTTCAGCTTCTCTAATACTTCTCTTAGATGTTCAGCATGGTCGGACTCGCTTTTAGAATAACTCAATATATCGTCAATGAAAACGATAACTGACTTGTCTAACATTGACCGACATACCCTATTCATCATATCCATAAATGCTGCAGGGGCATTCGTTAGACCGAACGACATCACAAGGAACTCGTAGTGTCCATACCGCATCCAAAACGCTGTTTTAGGGATGTCTGCCTCTTTCACTTTCAGCTGATGGTAGCCTGATCTAAGGTCTATTCGTGAGAACCAACTCGAACCTTGTAGTTGATCAAACAAATCATCAATCCGTCGCAACGGATATCTATTCTTCATTGTAAGCTTGTTCAACTCATGATAGTCTATACGCATTCTCATACTTCCATCTTTCTTCTTAACAGACAACACTGGTGCACTCCGCGGGGAAACACTCGGTCTTATAACCCCTTATCCAGGAGTTCTTGCAGTTGGGACATTAATTCTTTCATCCCAGATAGCACCAGGCAGTAAGGTGCTTTCACGACAGGGTTGGGCTCCTGGTACTAATTATATCTGAAATTCTATCTCACGCTCCGGTGGCAACCTCGGCAGGTCCTCAGGGAACAATTTTGGATAGTCTCACACAACAAGAACATCTTTCACTTCTCTCGTCTCGGCCGTAACTTTGACAACATACGCCAGGTAGGCACTGCACCCTCATCTTAACAAACCTTCGGCTTTTATCATCGAAATGACATTAAGCCTTGAACTTTCTTTATCACCATAAACTGTCACCGTACTACCATCCAAGGATTTTAACCTTATTAATCTACTCTTACACACTATCAGAGCCTCAAACTCAGATAGCCAATCCATTCCCAAAACCACATCGAACCCTCCTAAAGTCATGACATACAAGGTAACAGGGAACTCATGTCCCTCCAATTCTATCTTACAGTCCTTAACCATTCTCATTATTCTAACTGAGGTCTCGCTCACGGTTGTTACTTTAAAAGTTTCAGGCACACGACAACATTTCATTTTTGCTAGCTTACTAAATGTCGTAGCTATAAAACTTCTATTCGCACCTGAATCAAACAATACTGAAGCAGAAATACCGTTCACTAAAAACGTACCTGTCACAACATCAGGAATCTGTCTGGCTTGTTCCTAAGTCAACATGAAGTCCCTAGTCCTTGGCCTTGCTTGATCAGCATATTTCTTTCCGCTTCCTCCAGCTTCACCGTCTAACCACTCCCTTGCCATATGACCAGTCTTACCACACTTGTAACATGCGGGATTTGCAGTGCAATCTGGAGCATAATGCCCCACCTTCCCACACTTGTAACAGGCATTCGATCAAAGCCTACACTCTCCACCATGAGCTCTACCACACTTGTGACAAATATCAGTACCCTTACCCCATTTGCACTCACTACCGTGCATCTTTCCACACGTCTTACATGGACTCTTCTCCCACACTCTCTGCTTCTTATCCCTAGGGTTCCACAACTGAGTACCGGGTCGTTTAGCAGGAACAACCCATTTTTTTTCTTTATTCTCTTCCACCATCACCTCATCTACAGCCAGATCCTCGTAAACCATCTCTGTGAGTTCGACAGCAGAGTCGAAAGTAGAAGGTTTACTTGTCTTGACCAAAGTGCGGACATTCTGTGGCAGTCCTCTTATGTAGCACTTGATCCTTTTGGTTTCAGTGTCCACCATGTCAGGCACCAACCTAGACATGCGGTTGAATTCAGTAGTGTAGTCGCGGTGTGTCATCTTACCTGCCTTCAAGTTCAGAAACTTCATCTCAGCCCTTTCAACCTCAGCATCAGCACAGAACCTTCTCCTCACTAACTCCTTCAGGTCATCCCATCTCATCCCTTTGACTTCTTCACGAGTCTGTCTCTGCTCCACCGACTCCCACCAGTACATAGCTTCATCTCCGAACAATTGGGTGGCATAACACACTGCTTGGTCAGGATGACACTCGCTGATTCGGATAACCTTGTCCATGGCAGTTATCCATTAGAGAGTAGCGATTGCATCCCCCAAACCTATCAGCTTTGGTGGGTCGCAACCTTTGAACGACTTGTATTTACACCCACCTCGCCCTCTTTTCCTCTCATCAACTTTCACATATCGAACTTCACTCCAATCCCCTTTCCCATCATCACCTTTCTTAACACCATCCCCTGCCCTCTCAGCGGTCCTCACATGGCTTCCAGCAGACTTTTCAGGTTGTAGGTTCTTTACTGCAACAGCTAGCGCTTGAGCAATGGCGGCCTAGACCGCGTGATCAACTTGAAACCCCTCATAGTTGCTCGGATTCTGTCCAACTACACTTCCTTCTTCCCTTGTGTTAGTAGCTGATTCTGCAAAAGGTTCTCGGATGATACGTGGCCTACCACGACGTCCAGTACGACCTCCTTTACCAACGACCTTTTTTGCTCCAGCCATTCGTATTCTATAAGAAAACACAAACGTCATCACTTAAGGAACTATTTTGTACAGGGATAGTAAGGCTAACAGGTAATAACAGTGGCCAGCTGTGATTAGCTGATCACGTTACTTTCCGTGTCCTATACACTTCCCCTTAGGAATCTATTTGTGTTGGTTCTACTCTTAAGCAGTTAGACAATCAAACAGTTCATATAATCATATACTTCTATCCCAAGCAGTTAAGCTAGCTTCCTTACACATTCTTACATTACACATGAAATTAATCACGTGCTTTACCTTTACTTAGCTTGCTTGAGTGACACATGGCTTTCATAAACTGGCATATTTTTTCTTTTCTTACTTATGTCCCTTTCTCTGTTCGAGTTTAAGCATGTAGGATGCTCAATTCTCTCGAACTTATGCTCCGATACCAACTTTTAAGGCCCCGGTCCCGGTGCCCTACTTTGACGTTGAATTTACTCATAAACACTGTTCTAAATATCATAGTTAATTAAAACTTTCACGGAATATAAAACCTTCATTAAACATTACATAATAATTCATAAACATGTCTTAAACAAACATTCTTGTCTTTCAAAATCAAAATATCAATTATAAAACATCATGAGTCTTCAGATATCAGCTTCTTATTCTTCTGCCATGTGTCCCCCTTCCAGCCAGCTGTCTCATCTTACTCACTTGCGTGCATACTAAAAGTCAGCTATGCTGAGTGAGTTCTTGTTAATCAGGCAACATACAATACATTCACATATTTATATATACGTATCCGTAGATACATATTACATACTTAGCCCTTTATCTTTCTTTCATTCATACATACACACTTTCTTTCTGTCTTTCATACTTTCATACATTCATAATACATACATAACTATCTTTACCATCTCAGATATTTTTAGGGTCTGGTCCCTTCCTTCTCTATCTTAGATGGTTGGATTGTGACATCTCACGTCGGTTGGGATGGAGAAATAAGCCTTCTTTATAAGGAGGTGGATATCTTCCCCATCATAACGCATTTTGGGTTCTTAATGGAAGTGTATGAGAGAAGAATTCCACAGTTAAGCGTGCTCATGTGGGAGTAGTATGAGGATGGGTGACCACCTAGGCAACCAAAAGTAAATCCGTGAGGTGATGGTGGTACGTCCGGCCAGAACGGAAAATATTATGGTGCAGTGGTAGCTGGGTGGTTACAGATGGTATCAAAGCCAAGACCGGAACAGTAGTACCACATCTCGTGAGGTCGTTGGACCCCTAAGGGGGTGGATTGTGACATCCCACATCGGTTGGGAAGGAGAACTATGTCTTCTTTATAAGGAGGTGGATACATTCCCCATCATAACGCGTTTTGGGCGCTTAATGGTAGTGAATGAAAGGAGAATTTCAAAGTTAAGCGTGCTCAGGTGGGAGTAGTATAAGGATGGATGACCACCTGGGCAAACAAAAGCAAATCCGTGAGGCGATGGTGGTACGTCTCGGCCAAAGCAAACAATATTATGGTGCGCTGGTAGCTGGGTTGTTACATAAAATCAAACAAATGAAACAATTACCGAGTGTTCTTCGAGGTGTTGGGTTTCCCATGATCGTTCCATGACATTTTTTCCCCAACTTATTAGCATACCAAAACCAAAACAAATGTGCGAGTTGGCCTCCCATGAGCATTACATGGCAATTTGAATGGTCCAACTTAATTATCGAATCAACGAATCAATTAAGTTTGTTGGCCCACGAGCGTTACATGGCGATTTAACCGACCAAACTAAATAAAGAATAACAAACTCAAGCACAAGTAGTTAAAACATCTCATGTATTACCACGGATGATAATTGTGACATTCGTAATTTTTGGTTTAACTTGTATTTGTTTTTGTATTGGAAACCCGACCCGTTTTGGTCTTTCGGATCCTTCGTTATTAATAAAACGTTGGGTTTTATGTTCATTTATGTTACACAAATTTTGGATCAAGAAAACACTTTACGGTGCCTTAAAACACCGTTTTATTATTAAAAACGACTTAAAACGAACTTCATGGACCCAAATCGCCAAACAACCAAAGCTAAAGGGATGTTTTAACCAATGAAATGCAAGTATACCCCTTATGAGTAAACTATACTTTTTCACTATAAAAACAAGTCCCATGCACCCATTTTGGTTTGCTCTTTCTTCTCCAAACTGTCTCAATCTAAGATCCAAGTATTTCATTCTTCAAGTTCTTGATAGTTTGACTCTTCAATATCAAACTAGTACTAATCTTTGTTTCTAACTAATTCTTGTTAATTAAGGCTTGTTATTATAACTTATCTAAAATGTCACACCCTCAATTTCCACATGCGGGGTTTTACCGCGAGGCGCGTGACAAACCAGGATCTCAATCATTAGTTACAACAAACAACGTCTAAATATTTTAAATAAACTTTATTGCCCCATATTTGGGATATCATTCAGAGTTAATGTCTTAAGGTTTTAATATGCGGAAGCGTAACATAACGGGAAACATCCCTAAACAAAACCAAATAGTATAAGGCGCCCAAAACATGCCCAAGCCATAACATTATTAAATAAAAGTTTCCAGCTTAAGATGCAATGTCTATTGGTGGTCATGAATGCAACTCCTATCCTTGCACTATAAGTGACCTGAGAAAGACATGCTAAAACGGGTCAACACAACGGTTGGTGAGTTCACAGTTTGAGTATAAAAACAAGTTTGTCAAACAACCATTTAGTAAGTAAACAGTATAGTAGTAAAGCATAGATATTGTACGGATAATGTATGCATTAGTAATACCGCTAGTTAATTAAGCTAGCAATCATGTTACATTAGTGTGTTTTCCATTGTGACCGACGCTGACATGTTAGTTTTGTTAGCCACCCACGGAGTCTAATATAAGACTAGTGCATATTGCGTTCCTAGTAGATGAAACGCCCGGCGACTCCCTCAACCGAGAGCCCCGAGGGGGTTCGTCAAACCCAGTAGTACTACCTTTCATTACCGAGCCAATGTACAATTGTTAATGGTCCAATGTGCATGGGGGACTTCAGTATAAGTTTAAGTGCACTAAGTATCCATGAGGTATTAAAAAGTCTGCAATTATCCAAAAAGTTTGTATGTTGCATGCTTTCCCCCAAAAAGGAGTAAGTAAAAAGTTGGATAGTGAAACTCACCTCGAATGCGGTTCAAACTGAAAGTCAACTTCTTAAATCAATGTTGTTCTAGTGCCTAAATCACACAAGCACTATAAGTATTTGCTAAGCGATTCCTAGAATCCTTAGTATCCAAACAATTCTCTTGTTTATTTGAAGTTTGACCAAAGTTTCACTTTTTTGTTAACTTTGACCAAAGTTTGACTTTTGTTGACTTTGACTAAAGTTTGACTTTTCGTTTGACTTTTGACCAAAAGGTCCAAGTTGTTGACCGTTGACTAAAAAGTCCAAGTCTCGATGACCGAAGACTAAAAATTGAGTTTTGTTGACCGTTTGACCAAAATGTTGACCGACGGCCCGTTGATGACTTTTGACCAATTCGTTAGACTAAGAATGTTTATATTATGTTCCTAGTCACAACTTTAACAACAATCAAGTAATATGCACTTAGCCACTTTTCATGAAATTCTATGACTAAGTCCAACTCCTAATACATTCAACATTTCACAAGACTAACCACTTAGTCAAATAGTTTCAAGTTGAGTCACAAAGTCAAAATTCCAATTAGCATAGTCAATATACTACAATTTATAATCATTTTAACTAATCAATATATTGATCACCCTTAACACATTTCAATCATTCAAAACCGATTTTTCTAATCAATCAAAACTTGGAATAAATTACCAAATAAATCACACATATACTCACATGTATTAGGTATAACATATATTTTTCTCATAATTTTATAACTTACCAAAACATACAGATTATTCTCACACTACATCAATCTAACTTTAAACTCTATCTCAACACAACAGTAAACAAATATTTGTCAAAAATTTCATACTTGTCCAATTAATACAAGACCAATTGGACTAGATTCCTATTTCAATTTACAACATTCCAGAAGAGGAATTATCTCCATATCTATTTTCAACATCAAGTTATGCAATTTATAACACAACTCAGAAACTTTACCTCTAAATCAGATTTGCATCCTGTTTTTATAATTTAATAAAAAGTACTCAAACAAAGTCCAAAAATTAAGATTCGCGACATTCTGAAAACTAGATTCAAAATACATGTTCATAGAATAAAAAATAGACCAAAAACACAAACGTATCATCAAGTTATTCACCATAAAATCCAAGACACAAAGTCTGCCAACAAGCAGATTCAAACCACAATCCACTAAAAATCATAATTTTTACATCCTTATGATTCTAAATCATCAAAGAACATTCTTACTCCATCAAATTTCATGTCTTAATATTATCCATTTGATTTCATAAGAAAAGTAAAAACAATTATATTTATAAAAGACTCAAAATACTAGACCAAAACAAATACAAATTCTTTTGACTCATCAAACTTTGATCATCCTCTTTTATGATCCAAATCATTTGGATACAGGGTTCATATGTATACAACAAAACATAAATACCTACCCTCTTGATTGATCCAAATGTTTACTTCCCTTGCTTCCCAATAATCACCAAACCTTTTGTGTATGAAAATGATATTGAAAGAGAGTGTTTGCAAAACAAAATGAGAGTGTGTGTGGGTGGGTGTGTGGTTCACGGCCAAAGAGAGAGAGAAGGGAAAGAGAAAGGCTTTGAACTCCAATAGTTTGTAACCTCCTTGTTATTAAAAATCCTTTACTAATGATTTAATGGAATAATAACACCTTAAGTTATTTTTGTTAATCCATATGTGACATGTTACATAATTTATAAACATTTTCTATGTATTATAATCTAAGGTTCCATATAATTAACCAACATGTAACATGACATATAATGTAACTTGTTTAATCACCTAGCTTACTTACAAATCACATAATTATGTATCAACCATAATATAACATATTAATCACATAGCACATTATACTTATCATATACAGCACATGCTTCATAACACGTTTATCATAACATGTATGACGAGTTTATAATTCTAGTTATAATTAGTCACTTATTCTTGTTTAAGTCACCAGTGACACATTAACTTAAATGTACGCATACATGACACCACATGTACAAGAGTTCATATACATGACCCCACATGTATAAGAGTTCATTAACATAGTTAACAGAACTAACTGATTTTACAGACATAGTCAACATGATTTAACTGTGTTTAGTTAACGAAGTTAACCTGAAATTTGGCAGTTGTCACATCATCCCCTTGTTAAAAAAATTTTCATCCCGAAAATTGTAAAATGTTGCTCAAAGGCTGGAAAGGAAAGAGGGGAAAATAAAAAAAAAATTCCGATTGTCACATCATCCCCTTGTTAAAATAAATTTCGTCTCGAAATTTAGATCATACCTAAGGTTTATCATTGGGTTTGAATAAGTGAGGATACTTTTCTTTCATCTGATCCTCGCGCTCCCACGTGAACTCAGGTCCACGTCTCGAGTTCCAACGAACATGAACAATAGGGGTTTTGTTGTGTCTTCGGGTTATTACTTCCCTATCCATAACCTCAACAGGTTCCTCCACGAAGTGTAACTTTTTATCAATCTCTAATTCCTCTAAAGGAACTATGAGAGTTTCGTCTGCCAAACACTTCTTAAGGTTCGACACCTGGTAAACGTTGTGTACTCCACTAAGTTGTTCTGGTAATTCCAATTTGTATGAAATAGGGCCAATTCGTTTAATAATTTCGAATGGTCCTACATTGCGCGGATTTAGTTTTCCACGTTTCCCAAAACGTATAACACCTTTCCAAGGTGACACTTTCAAAAGTACTCTGTCTCCAACTTCAAATTCTAGAAGTTTCCTACGTTTATCAACGTAGCTCTTTTGTCGATCTCGGGCTGCTGCCATACGGTTTTTGATTTGCACAATTCGTTCATTCGTTTCATGGACTATCTCGGATCCGGTTAGCTGACTTTCACCGACTCCTGCCCAGCAGAGTGGTGATCAACACTTTTGCCCATACAGAGCTTCGAAAGGTGCCGCTTTTATAGTCGTGTGGTAACTATTATTATAGGAGAACTCAACTAAAGGTAAGTAAGTTTCCCAATTCTTACCGAAATCGATGACGCAAGCTCTAAGCATATCCTCCAAGGTTTGTATCGTTCGTTCACTCTGACCATCAGTCTGCGGATGGTAAGCTGTACTCATATCTAGGCGTGTTCCCAACGCCTTTTGTAATGACTGCCAAAAATTTGAAGTAAATCTAGCATCTCGGTCGGATATAATCGAAATTGGTACTCCATGACGAGCGACAATTTCCTTAATATATATCCGAGTTAACCTATCCATCTTATCGGTCTCGCGGATAGTTAGAAAATGTGCTGACTTTGTCAGGCGATCCACTATCACCCAAATAGTATCGTATCCACTAGGAGTCTTAGGTAATTTGGTTATGAAATCCATGGATATTTGTTCCCATTTACCCATTGGGAATATTGGTTGCTGAAGCAAACCAGATGCTTTCCTATACTCAACCTTCACCTTTTCACATGTCAAGCACCTTGCTACATAGTTAGCAATTTCTTCTTTCATGCCAGGCCACCAGTAGAGTTCTCGTAAGTCCTGGTACATCTTATCTGAACCTGGGTGTACAGAATACAGAGATTTGTGTGCCTCGTCCATGACCAATTCACGCAAATTCCCATAGCGAGGTACCCAAATCCGGCGGTTGTAATACCGAATTCCATCGGATTAGACTTCGGATTTCCCATTGATTCCACGCAAGGCTTCCAAATCAAAATTCTCTGCTTTTAAGGCTTCAATCTGAGCCTCTCGAATTCTGTCCGGCAATCCTGTATGTATAGTTAACCGCAATGCTCGAACTCTTCGAGGCTTTGGGTTTTTCCTTACGACTTAAAGCGTCAGCTACCACATTAGCTTTTCCCGGATGATACTTAATAGCACACTCATAGTCGTTGAAAAGTTCGACCCATCTCCTTTGTCTCATATTGAGCTCTTTCTGCTCGAATATATGCTGAAGACTCTTATGGTCAGTGTAGATGGTACACTTTGTTCCATAGAGATAATGTCTCCAAATCTTTAGTGCGAAGACAACAGCTCCTAATTCCAAATCGTGAGTCGTATAATTCCGCTCGTGGACTTTCAATTTTCTAGAAGCATACGCTATAACTTTCTCGCGTTGCATAAGTACACATCCAAGACCTTGGATGGAAGCGTCACAATATACAACAAAATCATCGACTCCATCTGGTAAAGATAGAATCGGTGCGCTACAAAGTTTTTGCTTAAGCATTTGAAATGCTGCTTCCTGCTCCTCTCCCCACTTGTACGAAATACCTTTTTGGGTCAGAGCAGTGAGTGGTTGTGCGATCTTTGAGAATCCTTCAATGAATCTCCGATAATAACCAGCCAAACCAAGAAATTGGCGAATCTCGGTCGGCGTTCTTGGAATCGGCCAATCCTTAATGGACTCAATCTTAGCTGGGTCAACATGAATGCCCTTCTCGTTAACCACATGACCTAAGAATTGAACCTCTCGGATCCAAAACTCGCATTTCGAAAACTTTGCGAACAGTTGCTCTTTCCTCAGAAGTTCCAAAATCAACCGTAAGTGTCGTTCATGATCCTCCTTATTCTTTGAGTATATCAAGATATCGTCAATAAACACAATGACAAACTTATCTAGATACGGTTTACAAACGTGATTCATGAGATCCATGAATACTGCGGGTTCGTTCGTTAATCCAAATGGCATAACCGCAAACTCATAGTGACCATAATGAGTGCGAAATGTCGTCTTTGATATGTCCTCCTCCCGAACTCTGAGTTGATGATAACCCGATCTAAGATCGATTTTCGAATAATAACCAGATCCTTGCAACTGGTCAAAGAGATCATCAATACGTGGTAAAGGGTATCGGTTCTTGATCGTAACCTTGTTAAGCTCTCTGTAGTCGATACACATCCGGAAAGTTCCATCCTTCTTCTTTACGAATAGCACAGGAGCTCCCCATGGTGATGAACTCGGACGAATAAAACCCTTGTCTAACAAGTCCTTCAATTGTTTCGACAATTCCTCCAACTCACTAGGAGCGAGTCGATAGGGTGCGCGAGCAATAGGGATTGCTCCCGGGGTTAATTCGATCTGAAATTAGACCTGTCTGTGAGGCGGAAGACCAGGTAGGTCTTCTGGAAATACCTCAGGAAAATCCCTGACGATAGGAATATCCTCGATTTGTTTCTCTTCCGTCCTTGTGTCTAACACCATCGCCAAAACTGCTAAGTGTCCCTTACGTAACAACTTTTGAGCTCTTAACATCGAGATAACACCTATGGCAGTACCGCCTTCTTCTCCTTGAACAGTTAGAACTTCTCCATTAGCGACTGGGTACGAACTACTTTCTCATGACAACCTACTGCTGCTTGATGCGCGGACAACCAATCCATACCAATGACCACATCAAAACTACCGAGTTCAATTGGTATAAGGTCAATGTCGAACGTATGAGTAGACAATACTAATTTGCATTCCTTAAGAATCCGGGATACCTCAACGGTTTTCCCGTTGGCGAGTTCAATTAAATAGTTCGAATCTAAACTTGATGGGTTGTGTTCTATTAGTTTACAAAACTTAGTAGAAATAAAACTTTTATCTGCCCCGGTGTCAAATAAGGTTAAAGCATGACGCCCATTCAACATAAATTTACCATTAACAGTAAAAGAATCGGATAGAGCCTGACCTGATCCGATCACGAATGCCCTTCCTCTTCCTTCTCCACCGGAGTTGCCATTTCCACCATTGTTGTCTTTACCAGTGTTGTTGTTCACACCACTGTTCTTATTCTTGAGCTTCGGACAATCTGGCCTGAAATGTCCTTCTTGTCCACACTCGTAACATTTCTTTGATTTCTCTTGAGCTTATGGTTGCTTATTCTTAAGTTCTCCCCGACAAACTCTCGCTTCATGACCCGGCTTTCCACAACGCTGACAAGCTACTTTTTCACACTGCCCGACGTGATGCAGATTGCACTTGTTACATCTAGGGTGTCGGCCCTGATAACCCCCGTGATTCTGGTTAGGGTTAAAGTGATTGTTGTTCCGGGTAGGTTCGAATTGTTTGTTCTGACGATGTTGAGTGTTGTTTGAATATGGTGCTTTGTTCGCATAACTGTGGTTGTTGTTGTTCTCCCACTTACGTTTGTTTTCACTTGATCCTGCAGTCGATTTCTTTGCTAGTAATGCCCCTTGCTTGATAGCTTGTTAGGTTAGTTTATGAGATAGACGAATAGCTTCTTGAATCGTATTCGGCCTAGATGAAGTTACCATCCCTTGAATCTGTGGTACTAGACCATCAATATACTTCTCAATCCTCTTGTAGGCAGGATTCACCATTTGTGGGCATAAAACAGCAAGTTCATGCGATCGGTTCGTATAAGTTTCAACTTCTGAACCATCCATGCGAAGATTCCAAAATTCCTGTTCTAGCTTTTGCACTTCATCTCTCGGGCTATACTCCTCTTTCAGCAGTTCAGTAAACTCAGCCCAAGTCAAAGCGTTGGCCGCATCAAGTCCCATTGTTTTCACTAGGGAACTCCACCAGGTAAGGGCTGCTTTTTCTAAAGTCCCAGTAGCAAACTTTACTTTACTCTCGTTCGGGCAGTTACACATAGAGAACACAGACTCTGCTTTCTCTATCCAATGTAGCAACCCAACTGCTCCTTCCAAACCAGAAAAAGCATGCGGCTTACAGTCCATGAAGTTTTTGAAAGTACAACCGGCTTGTCCTGAATTAAAGTAAAGGTACACTTAAGTTTCTATATTTGTGGATATGATCACTTAAGTAGTACATTTGTTTGATTCTTGACAAATAGGTATGGGATTTTTACCTCCCTGTGGCTGTCCTTGAGCCTGAGTCGCGGCCATCGCAACCATAACATGCTCATTAATTAGCGCTGCCAACTCGGCTGGGGTCAAGTTAAGGTTTCCACCACCACGTCCGCCACGACTAGACATAATTCTTCACATTCACATAATACAATAATGTTAGTACCTCTAATACCAACCATTATTCTAGTATAAAGTAAATGGCATGCAATCATATAACCACAACATAATAAATTCAGGCAATAATACTTGAATGGGAACAACCCTCCCCATCTAAGTTCAAATACCAAAGTCCAAAAGTATTAGTTGGATGGGAACAACCCTCCCCATCTAGGTTTATGAAAACTAAGCATGAGAGAGAAAAAAAAATCCTTCCATCATCAGTGAGTCACCGCAGACCCAGCACTATCAGCTGGCCCTTCTTCAGGGTCCTCCTTCGGTTCCTCTTCAGGGTCCTCCTCAGGATCCTCTTCAGGGTCCTCTTCAGGTCCATGCTGCTCCTCCAACTCTCTAATCCGATCAACTGCCAGACCCAGATGGCCTGTCAAATGCTGCACTCTAACAACCAGTTCAGCAACCTCAGTTCTCACCTTGTGAAAAGCTTGTACCATCCCACGATGGTATTCCCCAAGTTGCCTGTTCCTATCTGTCAGTTCTGAAATCCTGATCTTAGCCATATCTAAGTCTTTCCTCAAGTAATATATCCCTAATCTGTTTTCTTCCATTTGACTACGTTGGCATTCCGACGAAGACACCACAGCAGCCATAACTTGCAATTCATGACACGGAAGTACAGGAAGAGTAGGCTCAATAGTCGGATCATTAGGTAACGATGAGTTAGTCAAACTAGGCATAGGTGGGACATGCTCCTTCAAGACGAGACTAGAAACATAGTTCGGGTACCAGTCCCTTGTCATTTGTCTCCTAAGCGAGCGTTCGAGAGATGATTCACCTAAAGACGTTGCTCCCTCTGGTAATTCGGTACGGTGCCTCTTCCTCCCTACTGACAAAGGCGATGAAGGATGAGTTGGTGACAATGGTTCGTTGTTTTCGGTGACAGGTTCCTTTCCATGAGCACGATCGAGGTTGGATGATGAAATACTGCAACATAGGCGGGTGCACGAATAAGTACCCAATAGGTGTGTGTTGTAACTATCTTAACAAGTACAGTCATAGTTAGGAATGCAACCTAGTTCACTTATCACTAACTAGAATGCAACCTGGTTCACTATAACTAATGGCTCTGATACCAATCTGTTACACCCTCAATTTCCACATGCGGGGTTTTACCGCGAGGCGCGTGACAAACTAGGATCTCAATCATTAGTTACAACAAACAACGTCTAAATATTTTAAATAAATTTATTGCCCCATATTTGGGATATCATTCATAGTTAATGTCTTAAGGTTTTAATATGCGGAAGCGTAACATAACGGGAAACATCCCTAAACAAAACCAAATAGTATAAGGAGCCCAAAACATGCGCAAGCCATAACATTATTAAATAAAAGTTTCCAGCTTAAGATGCAATGTCTATTGGTGGTCATGAATGCAACTCCTATCCTTGCACTATCAGCGACCTGAGAAAGATATGCTAAAATGGGTCAACACAACGGTTGGTGAGTTCACAGTTTGAGTATAAAAACAAGTTTGTCAAACAACCATTTAGTAAGTAAACAGTGTAGTAGTAAAGCATAGATATTGTACGGATAATGTATGCATTAGTAATACCGCTAGTTAATTACGCTAACAATCATGTTACATTAGTGTGTTTTCCATTGTGACCGAGGCTGACATGTTAGTTTTGTTTGCCACCCACGGAGTCTAATATAAGACTAGTGCGTATTGCGTTCCTATTAGATGAAACGCCCGGCGACTCCCTCAACCGAGAGCCCAGAGGGGGTTCGTCAAACCCAGTAGTACTACCTTTCATTTCCGAGCCAATGTACAATTGTTAACGGTCCAATGTGCATGGGGGACTTCAGTATAAGTTTAAGTGCACTAAGTACCCATGAGGTATTAAAAAGTCTACAATTATCCAAAAAGTTTGTATGTTGCATGCTTTCCCCCAAAAAGGAGTAAGTAAAAAGTGGGGTAGTGAAACTCACCTCGAATGCGGTTCAAACTGAAAGTCAACTTCTTAAATCAATGTTGTTCTAGTGCCTAAATCACACAAGCATTATAAGTATTTGCTAAGCGATTCCTAGAATCCTTAGTATCCAAACAATTCTCTTGTTTATTTGAAGTTTGACCAAAGTTTGACTTTTTTGTTGACTTTGACCAAAGTTTGACTTTTGTTGACTTTGACTAAAGTTTGACTTTTCGTTTAACTTTTGACCAAAAGGTCCAAGTTGTTGACCGTTGACTAAAAGTCCAATCTCGATGACCGAAGACTAAAAATTGAGTTTTGTTGACCGTTTGACCAAAATGTTGACCTTTGACCAAAATGTTGACCGACGGCCCGTTGATGACTTTTGACCAATTCGTTAGACTTAGAATGTTTATATTATGTTCCTAGTCACAACTTTAACAACAATCAAGTAATATGCACTTAGCCACTTTTCATGAAATTCTATGACTAAGTCCAACTCCTAATACTTTCAACATTTCACAAGTAAGACTAACCACTTAGTCAAATAGTTCCAAGTTGACTCACAAAGTCAAAATTCCAATTAGCATAGTCAATATACTACAATTTATAATCATTTTAACTAATCAATATATTGATCACCCTTAACACATTTCAATCATTCAAAAACCGATTTTTCTAATCAATCAAAACTTGGAATTAAATTACCAAATAAATCACACATATACTCACATGTATTAGGTATAACATATATTTTTCTCATAATTTTATAACTTACCAAAACATACATATTATTCACACACTACATCAATCTAACTTTTAACTCTATCTCAACACAGCAGTAAACAAATATTTGTTAAAAATTCCATACTTGTCCAATTGATGCAAGACCAATTGGACTAGATTAATATTTCAATTTATAACATTGCAGAAGTGGAATTATCTCCATATCTATTTTCAACATCAAGTTATGCAATTTATAACACAACTCAGAAACTTTACCTCTAAATCAGATTTGCATCTTGTTTTTATAAATTAATAAAACGTACTCAAACAAAGTCCAAAAATTAAGATTCCAGACTTTCTGAAAACTAGATTCAAAATACATATTCATAGAATCAAAATTAGACCAAAAACACAAACTTATCATCAAGTTATTCACCATACAATCCAAGACACAAAGTCTGCCAGCAAGCAGATTCAAACCACAATCCACTAAAAATCATAATTTTTACATCCTTATGATTCTAAATCATCAAAGAACATTCTTAATCCATCAAATTTCATGTCTTAATGTTATCCATTTGATTTCATAAGAAAAGTAAAGACAATTATATTTATAAAATACTCAAAATACTTGACCAAAACACATACAAATTCTTTTGACTCATCAAACTTTGATCATCCCCTTTTATGATCCAAATCATTTGGATACAAGGTTCATATGTATACAACAAAACATAAATACCTACCCTCTTGATTGATCCAAATTTTTACTTCCCTTACTTCCTAATAATCACCAAACCTTTTGTGTATGAAAATGATATTGAAAGAGAGTGGTTGCAAAACAAAATGAGAGTGTGTGTGTGGGTGTGTGGTTCACGGCCAAAGAGAGAGAGAAGGGAAAGAGAAAGGCTTTGAACTCCAATAGTTTGTAACCTCCTTGTTATTAAAAATCCTTTACTAATTATTTAATGGAATAATAACACCTTAAGTTATTTTTATTAATCCATATGTGACATGTTACATAATTATAAACATTTTCTATGTATTATAATCTAAGGTTCCATATAATTAACCAACATGTAACATGACATATAATGTAACTTTTTTAATAACCTAGCTTACTTACAAATCACATAATTATGTATCAACCATAATATAACATATTAATCACATAGCACATTATACTTATCATATACAGTACATGCTTCATAACACGTTTATCATAACATGTATGACGAGTTTATAATTCTAGTTATAATTAGTCACTTATTCTTGTATAAGTCACCAATGACACATTAACTTAAATGTACGCATACATGACACCACATGTACAAGAGTTCATATACGTGACCCCACATGTATAAGAGTTCATTAACATAGTTAACAGAACTAACTGAGTTTACAGACATAGTCAACAAGATTTAACTGTGTTTAGTTAACGAAGTTAACCTGAAATTTGGCAGTTGTCACATAAAACATATTCCCCTTGTTTCCTTGCTTTCACGTCTCTGACCATGGTCGGTTTCGGTATTTCTAGGCAAGGCTACAAGGAGGACTATTATAGTCCTTGATAAGCACTTTAATTCATGCTTTAATTTTGTTTAAGCTTATTCATATTGCTTCTTAATATTGTTTAGCCATCCTCGGTTTCATCCCAAGTCAAGAACCAAACAAAAACAGAACTTTTGTTTAAATACTTTATTGTTAACATATTGTATGTAAGACTTGAGTATTATCATTTCTAAGTTTGTTCTAATGATGTTTATGGTATTGGGTACGTGGTAACCATCCTCGGTCTTATTCCAAGTCAAGGACCGAACCAAGACCGAACTCTTGTTTAGATGTTTTATATTTAAAATGATTTAATAATATGTTACATGTAAGATTTGTATATTATAATTTCTAAGTTCATTTTAATAAGTTCTATGGTATTGGGTATGTGGTAACCATCCTCGGTCTTATTGAGTCAAGGACTGAACTAAACCTAGTTCTCTTGCTTAAGACATGCTAGTTGTGTTTTGGGCCACCTAATCTTGTATTTTTCTCTAAAACTATATTATAAACTAATTTTAATTATTTTCTCAAATAATGTCCGCATGCCAAACGGACCAACTTCGCCTCAAGTCGATTTGATAGACTAACTGTCATCTGGTGGAATGCCCTGAGGAATGACCAAGGGTCTGACTTGGTCGTATCCATGCCTTGGGAGGAACTAAAGGAGACAATGAAGAAAGTGTTTTGCCCAGAACACGAACTACATAGATTGGAGACTGATTTTTTGGAACTTAAACAGGTTGGTAGGGATAACTCTACCTACTCGAACCGTTTCCATGAACTTAGCCGAATCGTACCTCACCTTGTAACCCCCGACAATCGCGGCATTCAGAAATATATTCGCAGTTTACCGAGCATTTTCCATGATGCTGTGACGAGTCGTGATCCTTTAACCATCGATGAACCTATGGACCTAGCTGCTTCCCTCACCGACAGTCATGTTAGGGATGGAACCTTGTCTCGCAAGGATTCCAAGCCTAATCCCGACAAGACCGAAACCGACTCATCGTCTGATGCTAAAGCCGAACCCAAGCTTATGTCGTTAACCAACCTCCTCCTAACCGAAACCAAACGGCCCCGAACAAAAAGACTTACATTGGTCCTCATCCCCTATGTGCCAAGTGTAACTTTCATCACTCAACCCAAACCCCTTTCCGACTATGAACCCAATGCAACCATTATGGACACCTTGCTAACACTTGTCGTATCCCGCCTAATGCACAAGTCACCACACGTGCTCAACCCGGTGCTCCTAATAACCGAGCTTGCTTTCATTGTGGAGACCCAAATCATCTTCGTAATATGTGCCCCCAACTTATCCATGCCCATCAAGCCCAAACTATGACTACACCCTACCACTTGACCCATGCTCACCAAGTTCAAACTCAACCACCTCATGCTCTTCAAGCTCCTCCCATCAATCCAGGTCAACCTTACTTAACCCAACTATATCAAGCCCCGCATCCGCAAGCTCAGGTGTACCAAGCCTATTCTACTCAAGTCCCGGTTATGCAAGCTCCTGTAATAAATGTAAGGGGAGAGAAACTGTGAGTTGGGCCTTGGCAAAAACGGTTCCAAGAACCAAAGGTTAGACGCTATTCCTTACCTGGGGGGATAACCTGACCACATTACTCGACCCTATGGACCCGAGCGAGACCCATAAATGCCATATGACCGACACCCTAGGCTGCCAACCGTAACCTCATTAGTGGTTGCATTCCTATAATATTTTAAAACCGAATTCACGATGATTCGTGGCTTAAATTTGGTAACTTTCTGATTACGGTTTACGTTATTTTAAATGGTTAGTCGGGAATCCTGACTATCCATTTCTCAACTTGTTCTCGTATTTTTGTTGGAGTAATCAACGTAGTGATTCACAAGATACTCCTACGTACTACCCAGTTTTTATTTTGATAGTTCGTTATTTTGTTTGGTCGGTTAAAACGCTATGTAACACTCTTCGGGCCGACAAACTACAGTGCATTGATAATTCGCTAATTAGCTGGGATAACCAAAATTCTATGTAACGCCCATGGGCTATCCAACTCAGCTGTTTTGATCCGTTAGTTGCGTTGGGCCATTCAAATTGCCATGGAAAGCTCATGGGAGGCCAACATCGACAATTTATATTTCGTTGGTTTATTGTAAACTTAATCAAATAACAATTTAATTATTAAACTGACTTATCTCCTCGTGTAGTCATCGCACATTAATCATATTGACTACATCATTTAATAACTATTTACGCAATGTACCCTCCCCCCATCTTATAATCTTTAAATTTTAATCCTTATGACGCCAATCCCCTTACTTCTTAAGGAAATGTTATTATAAGTTATCTATATACTGAAAAATTTATTATTCTAATGATTTCCTCAACTTATCTTTCATCTTATAAATCCTCATTTTTGGTCCATATAGAATGTCGTCTCTAAGAAACCACCGTCGACACCAACCTTCATCTGGTTCACGCGATAGCTGCTTGGCTGCTAGGATCACAAAAGAATTTGATGTTGCAATGCCCACGTTAGTCACTCAGATCCAAAGCCTCAACTCCAACAGATCTGCCTCCTCGTCTACACCAAATAACTATGATTTCTGTAACCTTTTTAGCACCAAACCTCCTTCCTTCTATGGTGAGGAAAATGCCACCGCTTTGCTTCAATGGTTCGAGAAAATGGAAAGCATCTTCATCCACTGCGAATGTCCGGATGCCAAAAGGACCAACTTCGCCTCAAGCCGATTTGAAAGTCGAGCTGTCATCTGGTGGAATGCTCTGAGGAATGACCAAGGGTCTGAATTTGTCATATCCATGCCTTGGGAGGAACTAAAGGAGGCAATGAAGAAAGAGTTTTACCTAAAACACGAACTACAAAGATTGGAGACTGAGTTTTGGGAACTTAAACAGGTTGGTGGGGATAACTCTGCCTACTCGAACCGTTTCCGTGAACTTAGCCGAATCGTACCTCACCTTGTAATCCCCGACAACCGCGGGATTCATAAATACATTCACGGTTTACCGAGCATTTTCCGTGATGCTGTGACGAGTCGTGTTCCCTTAACCATCGGTGAGGCTATGAACCTAGTTGCTTCCCTCACCAGCAGTCATGTTAGGGATGGAACCTTGTCTCGCAAGGATTCCAAGCCTAATCCCGACAAGATTGAAACCGACTCATCCACTGATGCTAAAGCTCCCAAACCTGCTTCCAACAAGGATCACCGCAACAATAACCACAACAACAAGCGTAAAGCCTATGCCTTAAACCAACACAATAACCAACCTCCTCCTAACCAAAATCAAACTGCCCCGAACAAAAAGACTTACCTTAGTCCTCATCCCCTATGTGACAAGTGTAACTTTCATTACTCTGCCCAAACCCCTTTCCGACTATGCACCCAATGCAACCATTATGGCCACCTTACTAACACTTTCGGTATCCCGCCTAATGCACAAGTCACCACACGTGCTCAACCCGGTGCTCCTAATAACCGTGCTTTCTATCATTGTGGAGACCTAAATCATCTTCGTAATATGTGCCCTCAACTTATCCATTCCCATCAAGCCCAAACTATGACTACACCCTACCACTTGACCCATGCTAACCAAGTTTAAACTCAACCACCTCATGCCCTTCAAGCTCCTCCCATCAATCCAGGTCAACCTTACTAAACCCAACCATATCAAGCTCGGGTGTACCAAGCCTATTCTACTCAAGTCCTGGTTATGCAAGCTCAACCCATTCAAGCTATCCCAAGTCAATCCACCTCAACTGCTCCTATTTCTATGAATGCAACTCTTCACAGTGCTCCAAGTCGAGTCAATTAAACTACTCCCCGATCATGAAGACTTTTGGCATTTCCTTTATCTTAGTTTTATTTTGTCTTTCTTAATTACGTAATGTAACGCCTCTTTATGGCCTTGAATTATTTCCCATTTGAATTATTTATCTTCTATCTCGTGAATAAAGTCCTTTTTGTTTAAATAGATTGTTTGTTAAAACCTACTCCTATCATATTTCCTTACCTTCATTAACCTTAACTATTAATAAGGAATCTATTCTTCAACCTTAAATGCTTATATTTTCTTGCGATGTCTTGGAAATTTCTTTGCTTTAGTAAAATCCACTGCAACTCTTGGAATTGTTTCATACATTTGTGATTTTATAATTAAAACTCCTTAAAGTATTTATTTCCTCATAATCATGTTTTACTCAAATGTTTTGTAAACCACACAACTTGACAGTTATGTGGACCATCCGACGATCTAAGTAATTATGGATGCATACGTAATTACCAAAGTCCTCGCATTGAAATTATAATCCGAATAATTGTGTGTCACGAATAAGAAATGAAAGTATTTGAGATAATGGAACAAGTGTAAATATGATAAGGACATGGTGGATACGCCGCTGGTACATCTTATATATAAGTGCCCTTATCAGATTTTAATTTTAAGTGTTGCTTCAACTATCTAAAGTTCTGTATTATGATTAATTTTTGGATCATATTTAAAATTATTACTTTTTCTTAAAACTTAATGGAGTTGTTATAGTTTTCTTTAATTTTGGGACAAAATTCCTTAAAGTATGGGAGACTGTAACAACTCGGAATTTCCAAGATTTATCATTTATATTAAAACACGACCCATTTCGATGCTCAGGAAATTCTATCACTTTTATTGAGTTAAATTGATTATTTTATTAATAATTAATTATTTATAATTATATCTTTTGTGTTTTTACAAAATTAACCCAAAATATAAAGTCTTAACCCTTTTGAATAATGTTATAACCCATTTCACAAACTGGTTATCCATATACCAAACCCCTATCCACATTCCATTTCTTATACCCGAAATCGTTATCTATTGATTTGAACTTTGAATCTTTGATTGTTCGTATTTGATCTCGTGATTATCATAAATATCATATTTCCAGCCTATTAAACGATATAAACGTGTTTAATTATCTCAAATCGTTCATCTTTATCTGATTTGAAATTTAAACTAAACCCTATCATCGGATTACTATATAAACGAACATATAAACTCAATTAAACTTGCACCTACAATCGTATACCCATCGCCAACTATAACCCTATAACTAATTACATTACCTCTGCCGTATTCGTGCTCGTTCATAAAACGTTTTGGCCGGCTCTTGTGGTGATCAGTTAACCCACTTCCGTGCATATATCAAGGTAAATTAATACATGGTTATGGTCGAGATGTCATGCTAAACAAAATCCCTATGGCTGATTTGATTAACACCAACGGATTTGATCAATTGAATTTGTTAGGGTTTATAATCAATTTTGTTGAATATGCGTCTGCTTATAGTTAGTCTGATATGGTTATGGTTGCACTTCGCTGAGGTAGCCCAGCTGGTTAAGTCATGTGTTACAAGGGGGCTGGTCGCGGGTTCGTGTAACATCCTACTTTTGGTTATAATAATAAAAGAGAATTTCGTTTATTCAAAATGTGTCGTGTATCGGTTTAGATAATAAACTATAAGAGGGTGGGCTTGGATTTTAAAGAGATGGAATAAAGGATGGAATTGGCCTTAGGTCCATGGGCTTAAGGGAGTATAAATACCCCCTTAAACCCTAAACCTTTCCGTTTTTATCCATCTCTACACCATAGCCTACACCTTGAAAAATACACACAAACACCATCCTATATCCCGATCCAAGATCCGAAGGTGGAAACCCGAACCCCTTGGTGCTAGAACATTGTGACGAACTAAAACAACATCAAGACTAGACTGTGTTCTAAACGACTCGTTTACGGTATGTTTATAACGAGAACTTGTTCATTTAGGTTCGGATTCGTTTAGAAATCATAGATCTGTTTGAGTATGGTAATAACGAATCTAACGCAACAAATCTTACTGAAAATTCGTTAACATATGTTAGGTTAATTAATCAACTAATGAACCGTATGCCTATATCGATCAATCGCACCTTTAAAACCCGATGTTTGAATGAATCAATGATTAGGGTTTATAGGCGCTGTGATTTCGAGTTCAATGATACCAGATTCGTGTTGATTCATCATGATATGAGGATTAATTGGAAACCTGATGCATGTTGACTGTTATTCTTGACAATTTTGACTTTGACATTTGGGTCAAACGAATGGATAAGTCTGATGCTATTTCATTATGGAAAAACGAATGACTTGTCATTCGTTACGCAATCATACCAAATCAGGTCATGTTAAGATAACGAATCAGGCCATGGTAAGATAACGAATCAGGATAACGAAACAGGTGTAGGTTCCTGGACGGATCGTACACGGGATGTCGCTAACAACGCAGGTGCGGAATCCCTGCGTAGGTAGATACGAGTGTAGAGTATGTAGAGATCGAACACACAAGCAATAAACCAAACACGTTATATTGATAACAAACACGTGACCCGAGGTCACTATTACAGACAATGACACGTAACACA
Source organism: Bidens hawaiensis (assembly GCF_021521415.1). Taxonomy (NCBI): domain Eukaryota; kingdom Viridiplantae; phylum Streptophyta; class Magnoliopsida; order Asterales; family Asteraceae; genus Bidens; species Bidens hawaiensis. The sequence goes on along the minus strand of NW_027492413.1, from coordinate 16,664 downwards.
CGAAGTGAATAGCTTAAACGAAAACCCTAAACGACCAACTCTAACTGTTTCGGCTGAAACAGTATATAAACATGACAGCTTCGCCATAGGCGAAGTTGTCAATAACTTCGCTGATTCAACAAGTTCGCCAGAGCGAACTTGTTGACAACTTCGCGTGTTACAAATATAAACATAATCAAAACATAATTGCATTACAGACTCGATTACAAATGCTAGACTATGAACTACTGACACACATGTACCAACAGACTCCCCCTTGGCAGTAGCTTCATATCTTGATCTTCAAATCTTGAGTCTTGTAATCTTGCATCTCTACGCGTGCGCTCCTTCTCTAACACATACCGACACCACCCGTTGATATTTCCTAGCTTGATCCTTCCAAGCAGGAATGTAGAAGATCTTCTTCTCGTTGAGCACTTTCAGATCAGCCTTCGATAGATTAACAAGATGCATCGGGTCGTAAACCCTAAGCACTTCTTGTTCATCCTCATCTTCCATAACCGCCTCCGCTGTCTCACAGTCCAGAACCACCATTTTAGGTCTTTCAGCACGTCCTTGGGCATGAGCTTCATCGGTACTTCTTTAAGGCACCGGATCGGTTTATATTTCATAACCATCCAAGGTTTTCCATCAACTCTCAGACCTCTATCCTTGTCTTCGACAAGTTTCCCCTTTTGTGGTTTCAGTAGCTCAAACTTTTTCTCTTTAACGCACTCTTTCCACACGATCTTCGCAATGATTCTAGCCATGTTGTCTTCACTTCTGTTTATCAATCCCAATCTGGCTAAATCTTTTACTTCACATTCTGGCAGTGTGTTTAGAGATCTCAACTTTCTCTGGAAGTACTGAATGTCATCGTATCTCTTGATCACGAAGAGCCGCAGCTGCTCGTCGTATAACCAGCAGATAATACCTTTCTTGGCTTCCGCGTATCCCTTAATATTGTAACTTTTTCTGAACATCTTAGGGACCGCCGGCTTCTTCGTCTTTACGAACCAGTGGGCACAACCCTCCTTCCATTTCGGTTGTTCCTCCCACTCAGCATCTTCCTCCGCGTTCTCATCACCCAACTCTGGTCTCTCAACCTCCGGAATCTCGTGTTCCACGGAGTCATCAACAATCTCCCCTTCCTCTAACACGTTTTCAACCGTAATCTGCTCTCCAATCCTCTCGATCTCATCAACTGGCAGCACATCATCTTCAATCATAAACTCATCATCCTCCTCATCCAACTCTTTCAATGCGTCGATAACATCTTCAACATCAGCATCATCATCAACCGCTACCACGTCGTCACCAGCTGCATTTGTAGACTCCCCCTCAGCTGTGGAAGCCCCAAGAGCCTGAGAGGTTCTTGGCAGCTCACTACCTGCACCTTCCGGTGCATTGGGATCATCGTCATGATCTTCTCTCCGTTTCGTCCTCAACTCATCTCCCCTACAAGTCTTCTCCCCCTGAGATGCCAAGAATGCCTTGAAGGCATCTATAACTTTACCGTGTTCAACCAGGAGGGCTGCTTGTAGTTGATTGGATTCCACTAGGCTTTGAATGGTCTTTGTCTGATCAGCAACAATCCGCTCTAGTGATGTAATCCTCTCGGAATCTGAAGTAGGCGTTGGAGTTGGCGGGACATCAGCAGCAGAAGTGACCGCAGGTGGTACACTTGGTAACCCTGCAGTAGTAGTGATGGTCGACTCAACAAATCGTGCAACTACCACAGGTGGATTAAGAGGTTGGGGTGGTAGAGACACAATTGCTGGGGCCGACGTCTCGACAGCAGTAACCTGTGCTGTGGAAGGAATAAGAGACATACCAGACAAGGCAGGTGGAGCAAAACGTACCAGCCTCGAAGATTCTCCAGCTCCGGAACCCATACCTGTCCGTTCTCTTCGTGAACGTCTGAGCACAATCTGCACTGCCTCCTCTTCATCAACTTCGTCCTCATCCTCGTCTACAGTTCTCGGCCTCTTTCCCGTAGTTCTCTCCCGAGACACCATAAGTCGTCTCGCTTCAGCAAACGTTTCGTCTAGATCGGAGTCAGCTACCGAAGTAACTGCTCTAGTAACATCCATAAACTGAGGACCCGAGACATCCATATCAAACAAACCATGTCCGCCAAAGGCAGCATCAAGATCAACGTCTTCAGCAGTAGACACAGCAGGAGATACCGCAGCTGGCACAGCAGCAGAGGCAACAGTAGATACAACAGGCGCAGCTGATACAGCATGTGGTGCTGCCGCCTGATGTGGTTGCGGGTCTCTGAACTCGTCCCCTCCTGCAGGAACATACTCCGGATTGATGAGATACCCGAATAATGGAGTATGCCTGGGACGCAGCTCAGGCTTGCTACGAGTGCTCGAAGTGCGGCACTGAGCAAAGATACGTTTCGTCACGCATTCGACGTATCTAATCGGGCGTCTCTGCGGTAGCGACGGAGCGACATGATTCAAAATCATCTGTAAGAAACGAGGATACATAGTGAATCGCTCGCGCGCTACAGCCCTTCTCTGACGATCGATCTCGTAGAATATCAGCTGACTAAAAGAATATCGGCGGTTGTAAGTCAGCGCTATCATGGCTGACTGCATTGTCGCGCCCATCCCATCTGTTCCTGCCTTCCTGCCGGACATGCATACAATCAGTACATGCATCAGGAAGCGCCATTGATCCAGCAAAAACCCTTTCCTCCTCTGCGAGTCCCTCAGCGGACCCGAATAACCCATCCTCAAATAAGCTCCATCACGGAAAGGAGCTACGAACTCCGTTGGGTCATCTCTTGTTTCTTCACCGAACTGCAGAGCCAACCGTATATCTTCCGAGGAAAACTGTATGTCATGACCATTTACGGTTGCTCGCATCACCGGAGGCTCAGGCCTGCAATCATAGTACACTGTCTGCCAAAAGTCTTCAATGTTAGGCAGAGAAATGGGCAGTGTATTTGTGATCGCATGAAAGACTCTTGATCGCTGGAGAAACGTGATAATCTCCCTGTAGTCTTCTACGCCTCGTGCGTCTGGATCTAAAGTGATGTACTGGTTATGGGCTGGAAAGAATTGTCGTTGATCATCACCGTCGTCACCACCAGCACCTCCAACAGCAGCCATATCTGCACAAAACAAAACAAGTTAGACAATGTGTAAGCAACTCACAAGTTCGCTATGTACCACGAGCGAAGTTATGAGTAAACCTGTATAGGCGAACTTAACGGTGAGGCGAAGTTGGGAACAACTTCGCTTCATCTGTAAGTTCGTCTAAGAGCTGTTAAGTGAATTGGTATAGGCGAAGTTGATGATAACTTCGCCTTAACACAACATCGCCTCAGGCGAAATTGAGTTCAAGGCGAAGTTACGGATAACTTCGCCACAGGCGAAATTAATCTCCTGGCGAAGTTGTGGATAACTTCGCCTAAACCTTAACTTCGCCTGAATCTGAAACGGCGACTGTTCAGATTCAAAGGGCATAGATCCGATGTTTTCGCAACGATTTGACGATCCAGGAGTAGAGAACAGCTTATATTAATGGTTTTGAGACGTAAAGGTCGTCCATGAACACGTAATACACGGTTGAAAAACTAGGTTTTGAAGGTTCGACGACCCGAGGTCTCGAACCGGGTAAAACTATAACGAACGAGTAAGTTTGGGAATGATATTGACAACACATACCACGAGTATAATAGAAACTGGAAACACAAAGATCGAAAACGAAAAGGATGATAAGATCGCCGGAACTATGCTCTGAAAATAAGTTCGCTGTGGTTTTGACAATAATGAACTGTTCCAGTTTTAAAAGCCTTATATAGGGCAGAGTTGGTTCAGGCGAAGTTACGCTAGGCGAAGTTAAGCACAACTTCGCCGAATTCAACAACTTCGCCCATAATTTCAAAATCAGCCCTTTAAGTTTGAAGAATCTTGCACTTAACATTAGAAGTTTCCAAAAAGAGTTAAACAAATATGATCAAGACCCAGTAACCAACGATAAATTAATATAACTACAAAAATAGAAAAACTTATAAAATTTTAACGAAATAAGGGATCAAATTTCCGTCTAGTCAGGGACCACTACGTTTTAGACAAGATCCCAACAGGAATCATACTAACTATGTGACTGTCCCTTGGATCCGTGTTTAGCTGTATTATGACATAGAGAAACAGGTTGTAAGCATGTAAATAACTTAAATGGTTTTCATCGTTTCTGTGATACGGATTAAGGTTCAGTTAAGCTCAAAATTTTAAGTGGGCAACAACTCAGAGATAATGATGTCTTCTATCTATTCTCAAAGCGTATTTGGCTATACCCAAGTCACCCCGAATTGACTTCGACCCATAGTGTCTGATTAACTTGTATTTACTCGTTGTCTGCTTCCCGTTCTCTTCTTACTCCAGAATTGAGAAGTCTTGATTGTTACTATGTCTCATAAGTACTAAAAAAATATACAAGTATAATAATTTTTTTTTTTTTTTTTTTTTAAACCAAACATTCTTATTGACTTCGGAGTACTAAACCACTGCAAGTCCCGAATCTGGATCACTGCAGTGTCTTGAAATGCTTTCTTCACGGGAATCAGAACACTCACGGGCTCGTGTATGACTGGGTAGTTGCTTTTCTGCCTATCCTTCGAAAAGATATGTATGAAGACATACAAAACTCTTAAGGAGTTTCCACGTAAATTCGAGTAGTTTAAGTTAGTATCACATACACTTTTACGCACCATAAAAATTACCATGACATACAATGACTGTTCTAAAGCCTTTTAAGCCTAATAACTTCACTAGTTAAGCACACACAATCAGTATATATATCATTTTCCAAGGTTGGATCAATTTTCTGTTAAACACATCAAAGAACTTCTTACGAAGTATTAGACTTGAAAAGTAATTTCATTTCCCAATAAAATTTTGATTTCAATCGCCCCGATCACGTCAAAGTCGTCAGGTAAACGGCAATCCTGAAGATCCAATGGATCAACTGGACCGACCACATACAAGTATGTGTCCTTCTTACTAAGAATGACCGACTAATTTTCAGCAACTGAAGAACACACGTCATAACTGCCCCGGTCACTTTCAGTCTTCCGGTTAATGGCTAACCTCATTCTCTAAGTCGAAACGAGGACCAAAACATATCCGAGGATATGTCCATCAAACTGAGGTAACCGACTAATTTTAAGCAATAATGACACAAAATTTTTTTTTTTTTTTTTTTTAAATAAACACAAAGGCATGGTTACTCGGGATTGATCATCCCGTTCAGCTCAATTAGGTTTTGAAATCTGGATTTATCAAACGCTTTTGTAAACAAGTCAGCAAAATTTTCAAGTGTATCAACTTTTTCGATCTTGATCAGTTTCTTCTCAGCACAATCCCGTATGATGTGATGACGAATGTCAATATGCTTAGTTTTACTGTGCTTCACGGGATTGTTAATTACTGAGATGGCGGCAGTGTTATCAATTAAAATAGGAGTGAGTAAGAAATTCAGACCATAGTCGCGTAATTGTTGCTGAATCCACAAAACCTGAGAGCAGCAGTTGGATGCTGCCATGTATTCAGCTTCGCATGTTGAAATTGCAACTGATGTCTGTTTCTTGCACTGCCAGGAAACTAATCTTCCTCCAAGAAACTGACAGCCTCCTGTTGTTGACTTCCGACTCTGATTGCATCCCCCATAATCAGAATCTGTATATGCCACCAGTTCAACGTCTCCTCCCTTTGGGTACCACAACCCTAGTTTCGGCTTGCCTCTGAGATACCGCAAAATCCTCTTCACACCTTTCATGTGAGATTCCTTTGGGTTTGCCTGAAAACGAGCACAAAGACAAACAGCAAACATTATATCAGGCCTAGAAGCAGTTAAATACATTAAAGAACCTATTATCGCCCGATACAGAGTTGGGTCCACATCTGCGTCACCATCTGATTCAGCACCCAATTTGTGATTGACGCAGATTGGAGTATCATATGGAGAACTGTCCTCCATCTTGAATCTTTTCAGCACATCATGAACGTACTTCGTTTGATGAATGAACATCCCGTCCTTCTTCTGATCAACCTGCAATCCTAGAAAGAAAGTTAGTTCACCCATAGCACTCATCTCGAATCGTTTCTTCATGACAGCCTCAAAATCCTGACACATGGATACTCTTGATGCAGCAAAAATGATATCATCCACGTAGACTTGAACCAGTAGGAAGTCACATCCTTCTCTCTTCACAAACAATGTACTGTCAATCAATCCCCTTTCAAAACCATTTTCCAGCAAGTAGTCCGATAACGTTGAATACCAGGCACGAGGTGCCTGATGTAACCCATATAACGCCTTGCTCAACCTGTATACGTGATCAGGAAAGTCTGGGTCAGGAAAACCCGGAGGTTGCTCAACATACACAACCTCATCAACTTTCCCGTTTAGAAACGCGCTCTTCACATCCAACTGAAATACCTTCATCTTTTTAAATGCAGCAAACGCCAAAAACAATCGAATCGCTTCTAACCGGGCGACAGGGGCGAACACCTCATTGTAATCAATACCCTCTTGCTGATTAAAACCTTTAACAACCAGCCTCGCCTTATTTCTTACGATAATCCCCTTATCATCTCTCTTACACTTGAACACCCATTTTGTGCCTATAGCATGCACATTCTTTGGTTTTTCAACCAAAGTCCAAACTTCCATTTTCTTGAACTGAGCCAACTCTTCTTGCATGGCTTCGACCCACGAGCTGTCCTTTAAAGCCATTTGATAGTTCTTTGGTTCAATTTGGCTTATAAAGCAGGAGTACAAACATTCGTTCATTATACCCGTTTCTTTAATGCTTGTATAAACACATGTGTGCTCATTCAAGCTACTTCTGGTTTGAACACTGGAGGACACATCACCTATAACGTTCTCCAATGGGTGATCTTTGTGAATTCTCGTGGTCGGAACAGCACCGACATGTAAATTGTCTTCCAAGTTTGAAGAGATCTCATCTATGATTGTTTCAGGTTGAGAGTGAAAAGGATTAATAAATTCTTCTTCAGTTGAGGCCGCAGGGGTATCGATAGGGTTTGATGTGGAAGGTTGAGATTTCTCAAACATCTGATGTTGCAATAGATTCTCTTCCTCATCAAGTATCATCTTCGTCACAGCTCTTTCGTCTTCTTCAGAAATTTCCAAATCAGGTACGTTAAACGACTTAAAAATTTTAACATAGTCGAAAAGCTCAGCAGGTCCATTGCTTGGTTTTGGCGGTTGGTAACTAGTAATGTCGGTGTTACAAACCACCTCCACCTTGCAAGTCGACGTATTGAAGACCCGTCTGTTGGGAGTCCCAACAACATAACCGACTAGGATTCCCTCATCGGCTACTTCACCAAATTTCGAATTAGTCTTCAAAATCGAACAAGGAGACCCAAATGGTTCAAGACCGCACAAGTTGGGCTTCCTTCCGTGCATAAGCTCGTAACAAGTTTTTCCAAGTCTCTTAACGGTTAACACCCTATTCAGAACATAGCAGGCTGTAGCAACTGCTTCAGCCCAGAACATCACAGGAAGCTTCGAGTCTGCCAGCATAGTTCTGGCTCCTTCAATTAACGTTCGGTTCTTCCTTTCAGCCACTCCATTCTGTTGTGGAGTATACGGAGCGCTGTATTGATGTTCAATTCCCTTCTGAAGACAGAAGATTTCCATTTCAAAGTTCTTGAACTCTGTCCCATTGTCGCTTCTGATGTATTTAACTGATTTACTCATGACGTTCTCAACTTTTGTAATTAGATTCTTCACCATCTGAGTTGTCTCGTCTTTTGTTTTCAGAAAATATACCCACGAGTATCGCGAGTAGTCATCAGTTATCACCAAGCAGTAAGAAGTACCACCTAGACTTTTTACATTCACTGGACCGAAGAGATCCATATGAAGTAGTTCTAGAGTACCGGCAATAGAATTAATCTTCTTGGTGAGATGGGATTTCTTGTGTTGCTTTCCCTTCTTGCATGCTATACATTTGTCTTCAAAGTTAAAACTTTTTAAGGGAACGCCCATCACAAGCCCATTCTTGACAATGAAGTTCATCTTCCGAAGATGAATATGTCCCATTCTCCTGTGCCATAATTCTGATTCTGATTCGCTTGCTTTTGTCATTAAACATGATTCTCCGGTGGCCATTTCAGTAGACCTCATATCCATCACATATGTATTCGTTTCACGTGGAGCTTTCATTACTATCCATTCGTCTGGTATTTGAAAACCAGGCTTCAATACGATCGCTTCATTCTTCGTGAAATGGACAGTGTAATCTTTATCACAAATCTGCGACACACTCAGCAGATTGTGCTTTAATTCCTCCACAAAGTTTACATTCTCAAGTGTCATTCTCCCATTCGACACAGTTCCTCTACCGGTAATCCTTCCTCCGCTCTCACCAGCAAAACTAACTCTTGCTCCCTGAACAGGTTTTAAGTCTTTGCAACAAGTGTTTGTTGCCTGTCATGTGCCGGGAACAGCCACTATCTACAATCCAAAGATTGTTGGCAGCCCTGTTCAACTGTTCCTGCACAATAAAACAAAGAGTTAGAATCTTGGGACCCAAGACCAATTGGTCTTGGATCGATACGTCCCGTACCCTGGCTTTCTCAAGTTAGCATCAGGATAATTTCTGTAAGTCCTGTTAGGGAATCTCCTTGCAGATTGAGTGTAATGCCTTCCAAACCTATTAGAGTTGAAAGTATTATATCTTGTGGTTTGGTTGAAAAACTGAGGTTTGTTTTTATAAAAACTTGAATTAGTTACATTTTTGCACTTTGAAAAGTTTTCATTTTTAGCAGTAACAAAATGACGCTTATCCTCAGTTGTATTTGGCCTCACACCTCTAAATCTCGGCTTCAGAGGGCAGTCTGCAACTAAATGCCCTAATTTGTTGTTGGAATTACGTATGCCCGAGACACATACTTATATTAATGTGGCTAACTGTGTTTGATCCAAGTCGGGTCATACCCAATAACAAGCTAGACAACACCAAATGTATTCTTTTAATGATTTGATCATTTAAACGAATACCGAACACTACGCGTTTAGAAAATTGGTTTTCTAAACAATCACACTTGAGGATTTAAATAAATTATCTGGATAATTTGTTTATATAAATTAATTATTTAATTGGTTAAATAATTATATAAATGTATGTACATTTTATAAAAATGAGTTTTATAAAATGAATGGAGATGTTTTAAATGGTTAAAACAAAACAAAAAAAAAAAAAAAACATCAAAACCGTCCACCCCTTAAGTGGGTGGAGATGTTGGTCCAATCCTAGGCCTTGCTTTCTTTTGCAACTTATGATGGCCACTTTAAAGAACCTCCATACACATTACATGCATAAGCTTTTTCTTTTGAAATTTTTCAAGTGTTGAATCAAGTTAAAAACATTCTCTCTTTCTCTCTCAACCCTCACGTTTTTTTTCAGCAGAAAGTTGGGAGTTTTGTGAGCTTGTATAGTGTTCAAATCCTAGCAACTAATTGGTGTTGTTGCTACAAAGCTTGGGGTATACAAGCTTGAGGGTTCCTACCTTGCAACCTTGCCATTTGGAGACATCATCTTCTTCATTCACCTACATCTTCTTCTAAAGGTAGAAGAGGTACATTTTACATTATGTTAGCATTTTGTTCTTGTAATATTGATCCTTGTATTTCGGGTTTTAGTTTTACATAATGGTATGTTCGTTAAACAAGTTCTAAAACTAAGCTTCCGCTGCGTTTTTCATGTTAAAATGGTTAACTTGAAACTTTGATAAACTTGTTTAAAACCCAACAATGGTATCAGAGCCGGTTACAAGGACTTATGCTTCTTTTGTGTTCATAAATTTCGGATTTTTTCATGGGTGAAAAGGGAGGTCCGAAAATTTGGTGGATTTTACCCCTCATGGTTTTGTAAGATCTTGACATGCATGGAAAGATCTTAGGAAACCATTTAACATTTGGATGTTGAAATATCAAAATTGTAAAAATTTTGGGGGGGTGGCCGTAGCCTCATGGGGGGGGGGGGCCGAATTTTTTTTTTTTTTGATGAAATTTGGGCATTGGTTGCTTAGGTTGCATGCTTAGAACATTTGGTATGTTTGGATGTGTCATAACCGAAACCTAGACCTTGGATGTGTTGATTGTTGTTTTGTGTATGTTGATTATGTTTATTATTCAATATGGTTGTAATAATTCATAATCTTAGGCTTGTGTAATTTATTTATTCATAAGTTGGTATGTAATAAGTAGATTAGTTGCATTTTCTTTTTTTAGAAAAATATGTATTAGGATACATTTTGTAAAAATTAGAAGATGCAAGATTTGGTGAAATTGGTTGGGCCGAAATTTTTGGGCTTGTTAGGCCTCACCGGCCCATCATGGGATTCAAGCCCATTAGGCCCATAAATTTCACTCTTGGGCCCAAGAAGACTTTTGGAAGTTTGGAGCCCATTAACAAGCCCAACAAGAACACAACAACTTGGAGAGGATACTTGAAGCATTTTGATGCAAGGTCAAGTGGGAGTCAACATTCCATCCTTGTGTCATGTTTTGTCCCTTAGGTGTGACTTATGACCTACACTTGTTTCGGCTAACAAGTATGGTCAAATTTAGTGGTTTTCGGTTATGACTATATTTTGCATGTGTATACTTGGTTGTTTGTTTTACTTTATGTAATGTGTGGTTGATAGATATTAGGATATCCAAACCGTCACATAGGAACGACAACAAGCATGAAACGGGTTCTAATATATATTTGGTAATATCGCGTCAATTAGTTTAATCAAATGGGTTTATTAAAACTAAGCGATCACTCACATATAATAAAATTGGTTTTATTATAACTAGAACCTTGAAAATTGGTTTTCAAAATCGCCATATTACTAAATGCATGTTAGGATATGGCATAATGTTTTTCAACTAGAATATTGGAAAACTTAAAAAAAAAAAAAAAAAAATCCCTTTTTCATATTACCAAGGAAACAAGTCTAACACCATCCTTTTGTATGACACTTAACGTATTAGGGAACTTTAAATGGGATAAAGGTCACCTAACCATTTTGAGCAAACTAATATACTTAGGGTAATATTAACATATTTGTGAGATAAAGGTCACCTAACCACTTGTATGTTAATCTTACATGTTTATACAAGAAGGACGACTTGAATTGGAAACCATGTGATAAAGGTCACCTAAGCATGGGATCCAATGGTGTTGATGGGATAAACATGCCAACACGAAATAAGGATTTCGAATGGTCCCATACCTCTAGAAATTGCAAAGGGTTGCAATTGTCAAGGTTGACTACCTTGTTAAATCAAATAAACGGGATAAAGGTCACCTAACCGAAATTTGATTTATCGTTGGATTCTAGAATTTAATTATTATTTTAAAATCTGGAATAAAAGGGTATTAATAATTAAATTGTTTATAATACTAAAATAGAACTTTGTTAAATTTTGTAGATGGCCGCTAACAATACAAACACCTCTACCCATAACACCCGTAACCTATCCTTAAGAACCATCCTTGAAAAGGATCGTCTAAACCATAATAACTTTATGGATTGGTATCGCAACTTGAGAATAGTTCTCAAGCAAGAAGAGATATCATATGTCTTAGACGATCCCATTCCCGACGAGCCTGACGTGGAAGATGAGGAGGCTTATAACGATTGGGTCAAGTACACCAAAGATTCGGTGCAAGCCTCTTGCCTCATGTTGGGGACTATGATTCCCGAAATCCAAAAGGATTTCGAGCATCATGGGGCATACGACATGATAACTCAATTGAAGGAAATGTTCCTTCAACAAGCTAGAGCGGAACGTTTCGAAACGGTTCGAGCGTTTCATGCATGTCGTATGGAGGAAACCCAAACCGTCTCATCTTATGTCCTAAAGATGAAAAGCTACATCGAAAAGCTTCATAGGTTGAATTGTCCCGTGTCTAATGAGTTGGCTACGGATTTGATCCTCAACTCTTTGACCAAAAAGTTTGAAACCTTTGTCATCAATTATAACATGAATGGGTGGGACAAAAGCATTGGTGAGCTTCACGCAATGCTAAGAACGGCCGAAGCGGGAATGGGTAAAAAGGCTTTACCCGTTCTAACAATCGATGAAGGAAAAAGGGGACATAACTCCAACCCCAAAGCAAGTGTTGCTAAGGGCAAGGGCCACGTCCGAGGAAAGGGAAAGAGGAAAGCCATCACGCCCTCCAAACCGAAGGAAAAGAAGCAAAAGGTTGCGGCGCAAGATCCATGCTTTGAGTGTGGAGAGATAGGTCATTGGAAAAGGAATTGTCCGACCTATCTCAAAGCGTTAAAAGATAAGAGGGATGCGGTGCAAACCTCAGGTATTATCTTTACTATACATGTTGAACTGAATGTTATTTCTTCAAATACATGGGTACTTGATACCGGATGTGGAACTCACATTTGCAATTTGTTGCAGGGGTTCAAAAGAAGTAAACAACTCAACAAAGGGGACATTAGTCTCTTTATGGGCAATGGAGCAAGAGTTGAAGTCCAAGCCCAAGGAGACTACATGTTAAAGCTTCCAAGTGGTTTGGAAGTAATTTTGAAGAATGTTTTGTATGCTCCTAAGTTAAGGAGAAACATTATTTCCGTGTCCCTTTTAAAACAATGTGGCTTTGATTTTAAATTTATAGATTATGATATTCATGTTTTGATGAATGGCATATTTTATTTTAAAGCTATACCCATGAATGGTATATATGAAATAGATCAAATTGGTACGTCACATAGTAGTTCAATATACAATGTCAACACCAAGAAACCCAAGAAGGACTTGGGTGATTCCTATCTTTGGCATTGTCGCCTTGGACATATAAGCAAGAATCGCATGCAAACTCTTCGCAAGAGTGGTATTCTAGAAACAAATGAGTATGATTCATTTGATGTATGTGAATCTTGTTTACAAGGCAAAATGACAAAGCAACCCTTTAATAAAACTTTTGAAAGGTCAAAAGAATTATTGGGTATCATGCATTCGGATGTATGTGGTCCTTTTAGACCAATGACTAGGAATGGTGAAAGATACTTCATTACCTTTATTGACGATTATAGTCGATATGGTTATGTGTACTTAATGAAACACAAAGATGAAGCTTTTGAAATGTTCAAAGACTTCAAAACTGAAGTAGAAAGACAACTCAAGACCACAATCAAAGTACTTCGTAGTGATAGAGGAGGTGAATACCTAAGTGGTGTTTTTCAGGATCATCTTAAGAGTTGTGGAATTATTTCACAACTTACTCCACCTGGAACACCACAACATAATGGTGTGTCTGAAAGGAGAAATCGTACCCTATTAGATATGGTTCGATCGATGATGGCTAGAAGCACTTTACCTCTATCATTTTGGGGCTATGCTTTACTTTCCGCTGTTCGCATATTGAATATGGCTCCAACCAAGAAAGTGGAGAAGACACCTTTTGAAATATGGCATGGAAGGGTTCCATCGCTATCATTCTTAAGAGTTTGGGGTTGTGAAGCTTATGTAAAGCAATACACCCCAAACAAATTAGAAGTCCGATCCACTAAGTGTATCTTTATTGGTTACCCTAAAGATGATTTAGGATATTACTTCTACGACCCAAGTGAGCAAAAGGTTATTATTGCTCGAAAGGGTGAGTTCTTGGAAACTAAGTTCCTTAAGGAAGGAACTAGTAGTAGAACAGTGGAACTTGATGAGGATCAAGAACCACAAGATGATACACAATTGGTTGATACTAGCACTCAACAAGAGGTTGTTGAAAGTGATCAAGTGGTTGATCAAAACACACAAAACGTTCTCAGATCTGATAGAGTTAGCAATCCACCTGAAAGATATGGATTTTTTTGTAGAAGGTTGCTACGTGGTAGATTCGGATGAACCAACCACATACCGTGATGCAATGTCCAAGAATGATTGTGACAAATGGCTTGAAGCCATGAACGTTGAGATGCAATCCATGTATGACAACCAAGTTTGGGAATTGGTTGAACCACCACTCAACTCCAAAGCTGTTGGAAGTAAATGGGTTTTCAAAAGAAAAACGGATATGCATGGAAACTTGGATACTTATAAAGCAAGACTTGTAGCTAAAGGTTTCACTCAAACTCAAGGGGTTGATTATGATGAAACTTTTTCGCCTGTGGCAATGCTAAAGTCTATTAGGATATTATTTGCCATAGCTGCATATTATGATTATGAAATTTGGCAAATGGATGTCAAGACCGCTTTCCTAAATGGATATCTTGAGGAAGATGTCTATATGGTTCAGCCTGAAGGTTTTGTCGATCCGAAACATCCTAATAAAGTATGCAAGTTAAAGAAATCAATCTATGGATTGAAACAAGCATCTAGAACTTGGAATCATCGTTTTGATGAAGAAATCAAAAATTTTGGATTCATCAAGAACGCTGATGAGGCTTGTGTGTATAAGAAAGCTAGTGGGAGTATAATTACCTTCTTAGTATTGTATGTCGATGACATTCTACTATTTGGAAATGACATTCCAACCATGGAAAGCGTTAAGGCTTGGCTTGGAAGTAGATTTTCCATCAAGGATCTTGGTGAAGCTGCCTATAATTTGGGAATAAAGATCTATAGGGATAGGTCAAGGCGCTTGATAGGTTTGAACCAAAGTACATACATTGATAAAATCTTGAAAAGGTTCAAGATGGAAAACTCCAAGAAAGGTTTGGTACCTATTCAAAGAGGGACTATATTGAGTTCAGCTCAATGTCCAAGCTCAAAGGGTGAGCAAGAGATAATGAAACAAATCCCATATGCTTCTGCTATAGGATCCATCATGTATGCGATGATATGTACTAGACCGGATGTGTCATGCGCTTTGAGCATGACAAGTAGATACCAACAGAATCCAGGAAACAGTCATTGGATGGCTGTTAAGAACATATTGAAATACCTTAGGAGGACTAAGGATATGTTTCTGATATATGGATCTGGTGAGGAGGAACTCGCTGTAAAAGGTTACACGGATGCAAGCTTCCAAACTGATCGAGATGATTCTCGATCACAATCTGGGTATGTGTTCACTCTTAATGGAGGAGCTGTCTCTTGGAAGAGCTCAAAACAGGAAGTGGTAGCATTGTCCACTACAGAATCAGAATACATCGCCGCTTCATTGGCAGCTCAGGAAGCTGCGTGGTTGAAGAAATTCATTACTGATCTAGGGGTGGTCTCTACCATTCAAGACCCCCTAGAAATCTTTTGTGACAACGAGGGTGCGATTGCTCAAATCAAGGAACCTCGTTCGCACCAAAAGACAAGGCACATTGAGCGGAGATTCAACTACATAAGGGATGAAGTTGAAAAAGGAAAGATATGTATCCGCAAAGTTGGAACTGATCAAAATCTTGCGGATCCATTCACGAAGCTCCTAGAAAGACCGAAACATGAGCGTCATGCGAGTGGCTTAGGACTTCGATATTCTAGTAATTGGATTTGATCTATTTTGTATTTACGTTTAAAAGACTTTTGTAATTTAACTCTTTTATATGATTATGGAATATTGAGTTAAATTCTAATTTTGCATGTTTAATCCATGAATAAGTTAACTTATTCTAAAAGTCCGTAGTCGATCACATTTGTGGGAACAAATATGAAGCAAGACTATTATGAACTAGGATTGGTGGATATTCATAAGGAATGAATATGGAGCATAGGTTTGCTGCCAAGGTTCATAGATATTTGTGGGATACAAATATTGGACTGACCCGCTCTCAATTATTACTACATGGAGTCGATGGACCTGATCATTAGTAATTTTTGAGTAAAGGAGAATTTCATATTATCCTTAGACCTGAGATGTATACTGGGTCTTGATTTTCACCGAGTATTACACTTTGACTCTCCCCTTCGCTATTCGTAAAAGATGGTACATAAGGATGAGCTCGGGTGGAGTATAAAGTGATAGTGAGAGGCGTATATAGTCAAGATGGAATTTGTTCCTCTTATGTGTTGAGAGTTTAGATGTCTAAGGCCTGATAAAGTTGAATTGTAAAGAAAATGATCACCTATGTCTCTTAGATTCAACATGACATCTAGTAACAAAGGGATATAATGATAGATTCACCTAAATCATATCAAGTAAGGGACTTGAAGGGATGATGTTATTGAATGGCACTTCGTCAAACACATTAGGGGTGGTGAACTGTTGTTAGGCGGTATTCACCACTTGCATTAATTTTCTATGTATCTCGTGCAAGTGGGAGATTGTTGGAATTACGTATGCCCGAGACACATACTTATATTAATGTGGCTAACTGTGTTTGATCCAAGTCGGGTCATACCCAATAACAAGCTAGACAACACCAAATGTATTCTTTTAATGATTTGATCATTTAAACGAATACCGAACACTACGCGTTTAGAAAATTGGTTTTCTAAACAATCACACTTGAGGATTTAAATAAATTATCTGGATAATTTGTTTATATAAATTAATTATTTAATTGGTTAAATAATTATATAAATGTATGTACATTTTATAAAAATGAGTTTTATAAAATGAATGGAGATGTTTTAAATGGTTAAAACAAAACAAAAAAAAAAAAAAAAAAAAAAACATCAAAACCGTCCACCCCTTAAGTGGGTGGAGATGTTGGTCCAATCCTAGGCCTTGCTTTCTTTTGCAACTTATG